>NW_022630995.1:119032688-119353967 GCF_010015895.1 Lontra canadensis
AAAAAAAAAAAGAAAAAAGAAAAAAGAAACAAAAAAAGAAAACCAATAATGAAAAAAAATATAAAAAGGAAAAAATATATATATATTAGATAAACTAGTTAAAAAACGTTAAAAAAGAAAAGGGTAAAAGTTTAAAAAAATTTAGCAGAAGAAGAGAAAAAAATTGAAAAAGAAAAAAAAAATTAAATTAACTGCAAGGCTAAAGAATCATGGGGAGAAAGCCATGAGTTCCGTGCTTTGCTTTCTCCTCCTCTGGATTTCCGCTGCTCTCCTTGGTATTGAAACTGCACTCCTCGTAAGTGAACTTGGTCCTGGCTGGGTTTCTTGTTGATCTTCTGGGGGAGGGGCCTGTTGTAGTGATTCTCAAGTGTCTTTGCCCCAGGCGGAGTTGCACCACCCTTACCAGGGGCCGGGCTGAGTAATCCGCTCGGGTTTGCTTTCGGGAGCTTTTGTTCCCTGAGCGCTTTCCGTAGAGTCCGGAGGACGGGAATGAAGATGGCGGCCTCCCAGTCTCCGGCCCGGAGGAGCCGAGAGCTCGGGGTCCCACTCCTCAGTGCGCCTCAGAGAACAGCGCCCAATTACTCCCGTCTGCCTGGCCTCCGGCCGCGCTCCGAGCTCACCGAGCCTGCGACCGGTTCAAGGTAAGCCCGAGCTGTGAGCTCACTCCTCGGCTCCGTCTCTGTAGCCGGCTTCCCTGTTCTAATACCTTCGAGCTCTGCGACACTCAGACACCCCGATCCTTCTGTGACCCTGCGGGACCTGAGGCCACACTGGCCCCGCGTGGGCTTCACCCCAGTTAAGCCTCTGGAGCGATGTCCCTCAGCGGAACAGACTTTTAAAAGTCCTGATTTTGTGCTCCGTTGCTCCGCCGCTTGCCGGGAGCCGGCCCCTCCCCCCGGAGTCTATCTTCCCGTCCCTTTCGATTCACTTCTCCGCCAGTCCTACCTTTCAGAAAGTGGTTGATTTTCTGTTTCTAGAATTTCTGTTCTTCTTCTCTTCGATCTCCCGTTGGATTTGTAGGTGTTTGCAATCTTTAGATAAGCTATGTAGCTGATCTCCCGCAACCTGAAGTAGTCTCAGCTGCTACTTCTCTGCCATCTTGACTCCTCCCCCAAGTAACTTCATTTTAAACAATCCCAATTGAATTACAGAAACCATTTTTGAACCAAGAGCATTAAACATTCACAGTTATCTCTGCAGGCAGAGTAACTGCAAAGAAACTTCACCTTTGGGGCGCCTGGGTGGCTCAGTGGGTTAAGCCTCGGCTTTCGGCTCAGGTCATGATCTCAGGGTCCTGGGATCGAACCCCGCTTCAGGCTCTCTGCTCGGTGGGAAGCCTGCTTCTCCCTCTCTCTCTCCCTACCTCTCTCCCTACTTGTGATTTCTCTCTCTGTGTCAAATAAATAAATAAAATCTTAGGGAAAAAAAAAAGGAAAGAAAAGAAAAAGAAACTTTACTCCCCAAAGCAATTATTAAAAACAATAACAGTGGGGTGGCTTATCTGTTAGGTGATATTTACCCATCATTTACAAGACACACCACATCATGCAATGTGTTAGGAGAAGAGCAGAAACTCACTAGGTTTTGGATGCTCACTATTATCTCCTGTTCTGAGTCAAATTCCTCCAAGAGTAAAAAGCAAAGAAGCTTGTAGTGAATTCACTGAGAATTGGAATTTTCTCTATACTTAAGAGAGTTGGAAATAATCAATTACCTCGATAAGCTTTTCTGGGAGCTTTAAAAAAATAAGCAAAATTAGCATTGATTAATCTTGAAACACATTTACCTTGTGAATCTCAATATGAATTTAATTTCCCAGTTTTTGTAAAACATCAACTCCAGATTTAGTCCTTCTAATGAGAATGTATGGAATCTGGAGCCACCTCAGGCATTCATAAATTGCACTAAGCATTTCTGTAAATAAAAACAAGACTGAAAGGCACCACTTAGTTCTCTGAGAATCCGAAGTCTGACTGAGAAGGTAAATTATACACAATGAAACAAATCAAGATTACATTTTCCAGAACACTCCTTTGCTCTTTCAGTGGACTATCTGTGAGATCCCGAAAACACCTCCTTTTCACACAGTATCATGACTGAGAATTCTCGACTTATTTGATATACCCAGAAAATAAAAAAGATGAATAGATGATTGATATAAACAGTGTCTGTGATGGATGGAGAGTCTTTTTTGGACAAATACTTCAACATTTGTTGATTTCTGCAGTTCAAATTCAGTAATATGGCCATGGTCTTGTTGAAGACCACACATCATACAAAATAAAAGGAGTAAAATTTATTCATAGAAAAAACAGTCATAGGAAGAAGTGAGAAATTGGGTAATCTTTATTAAAATACTCAATAAGGCTGCTGTCTTGTAACTAACCAAGAATGGGTGAATAACGTCAGCTTTATATATACAACTATAGTCAGGGAATTATAAAACACAATCAGTTGTCAAATTAAAAAAATAAAAACCTTTTCCCAAATAATTGGTTTGCTCCCCAGGAAATCTCAAACTAATGGAACCTCTGGATTAGGAGAAAAAAAATTAAGTTCTCTACTTTAAACATCTGTCTAAAAATCAAAATCCCTTTATACTGTTTCAGCAAATGTTTGTTCCTTCAGCCTCTGGTTAGATCCCAGGATGGAGAATTAACTGGTTGCAAGGACACAGACTGACACATAGTTGCCTCCCTTCTACTTTATTACTGTCGGTGCCCATTTATATGACCACAGGCAATAAAAATATCACTTGCATGTACCTTATCACCTCAATTCACTGTTTTATCTCACTTAAATGAAGAAATATTGTATATTTCATCTCATTTATGGTAGTGTTTGTTATGAGATAGCCTGTGGTTGTTATTCCTCTTCATCCAACATCACTAGAAGAGACTCTTATACACATAAACAGGGCAGCATGTTTTTCCCCATGTTATCCTTAATATTTGGCTTTCGAAAGACTTCCAGCCATAACGGATTTTATCTAAAATGCAGATTAAGTATTGCTGTGACATTAAAAAAATAAATAAAATGATGTAATACTTTTAAGTCCAGTGTAATTAATATACATTGTTATATTAGTCTCAGGTGTTTAAAACAGTGATTCAACAATTCTGCACATTCTTCAGTGCTCATCACAGTAAGTGTATTCTTGATAGATAGATAGATAGATAGATAGATGATACACATGCAATCATTAGCACCCATCAGAATAGTCATTCGATTAATATTTGGTAAAGAACAAATGATTTGTGCCAACGGTTTACTTGGGACAAGACATGAATCTCCAATCTTCTTCCACTTGATTTTATTTTTATTCTATTTCAATTTTATACTTTTCAATTGAGATATAATTTATATGGGGCTCTTAAGGGTTCCCATTCGATGGCTTGATAAATGCATTGATCTGTCTAACCAGAACTGTGCAGGTCACACAGTGACCCGTGCCTTAGGAGGGCTCTGTGCTTGGTTGAATGCTCTACTATTGCCAAAAGTATTAATAACTTTGGAATATGGAGCCTCATATTTTCATTTTGCACTGGACCCTGCAAATTATGTAGAAAATCCTGTATATGACCGACATCTCTATCTAGAGAACCCCAGGAGTTTCCCTCATGTCCTCTCACCATAGATTACATAGATTACTCACCTATTCTAGAATAAACAGTGTGTTCTCTTTTTTAAGGGGCCTCACCTACAGAGAATCCAGCAGCAGACTAGGTCTTGAAATATTATTTCTAAGTAACAGGTCAATGACCACTCTTTGGTATATTTTCTCATAATTTCTGGTCTACCTGGAATATAATGGGAGTTTAATGACTGCATGGCTAAGTAAATGAATAAATGATATTTAATGTCTTCCCAGACTCTAAAAACCTGCATCTTCAACGAAGCATTTCTTCTTCTCTGGAACTTTGTTAGTTCTAAAATATTCCTCTTTTAAGGATAGAAAATCTAGGGAACAAATCACAAAAATAGATAAAACTTGTCCCTGCATGTGTTAAATCACTCCAGATGAGTAAATGTGTAACACATTTGAAAGTTTCAGAACGATTATAATTTCTAAAGAACAATTACCATTACACTTTATTTTAACGGGGCTAGTAATATCACATATATCAAGTCAAACTAGCCACATTCACTGTTTTCCCAATGCACTTCATTTGCCTATTATTTCTGGGATAGAGGTTGACAAGTAATATTAACTATAACAGTAATAATAAATAGTTCCAGCATCTAACATTTATCAAGCACTTATTATTACCAAGCAATGTGCCAAGGGCTTACACATGTTAACAGTGTGACCTTGGGCAAGTGACTCAAATTCTCTGTTTGAAAACTAGAATAATAAATACAGCTTCCCCTAGATCTATTGTAAGGATTATTGGTAAAATACACATGCAGTGCCTGGCACAGAATGAGAGCTCTGAGAACATTAGCTCCTATTAGCATCAGGTTATAATGTAACCAAAACAACAATGCCTCCAGAGACTGATGAACCTTCCAGAGGGGTACTGCCATTTAAGTGAGGGGATTGAGGGGATCAGTAGTCTGACCTGTCCCTCTAATTCTACATTCTTGTGTTTACTCCAAAAGACTATTTCCCTGGAATGACAAAACAGGTACCTGACAGTTCAAACAAATTCTCCAAATAGACCAATGAATTGTTCTTTATCAAAATATTTGCCTATGGCTTCCCACATGCACACTGTATTTTTATCATGGAGTGCCAGGATTGACTCGAAAGTCTGGTCAAACAACTTTGTACCTACTTTTCAGCAATCAGTGAACCAAAGATAGCAACATTTTCTGATCTTCTTGCTGGGAAGGTCTCCCATTAAACACAGCTGGAGACTAATTTAGCAGCTCACAGGAACCCAGTTAGTCAACAGCTTTATTTGAATCAGAATCTACAAGGAGCTGTCTCTTCTGAGGGGTTTTACATAGCAAGGATATCCAGCCAAATGTTTCTGTTCTTTAAGTCCTAGAGAGAGCAATAGTGTATCTCTTTAAATATAGTGCAAATTTCACAGATTATTTGCCTTTAATTTAGGAAGCTTGAATTTGATAGTACGGACATTTGTGCTAAGTGTCTTCTCTTTGTCCCTCACAGCTATTCTCACCCTTTTCCACCCTGGGACTCTGACTTGCATGGATTATGCTGGAAACCACTTTGCTCTCAAGCTTCTAGCATGGCAGCCGCTGGCATACAGAGGAGGCAACAGCAGAGTCAAAAGGTGGGAGGAGGAGGAGAAGGTCAAGCATCTATGCACTTCTCTCCTTCCAACTGGGTCACCTCGGGTTGGCTGTATCTTTCTCCTGGAAGTTGCCTCTCACCATGCAAGCATGCTCTCTCTCTCTCTCTCTCTCTGAAGTTTCCTTAGCCTGGGAGTAGTAATGGCTCTCTCATGTCACTACCCATGTTCCTCACTCTCCCTTGTTCCTTTACATAAGTCAAGCCCACACCTTTGCAAATAACCCCTTTATTAAACTTTCCTTACTATCCAACCCTGATTGATAACAGGTGACTGCATGACACATCTGTGGCTGGTCTGTAGCAACTATGGCAGCATTTCCCAAAGAATGTTCTAGGGACAGAAATAAGAAGTTCCCAATGCTAAAGTAGCCTGATGGCTGGGTTAAGTAAAAACAAAAGGGGTTCTTTAGAATCTCACATATTTTTGGTATGTAAATGTCCACTGAGAATCTCCAAGAGGAGGAAAGTATGAGCAGCATTTCCTACATCTAATTTTTCCCCAGAGCATCTTCTAAGACTACAAAAACAAGAATCAAGACTTGAAGAATCAAAGCAGGAGTAAAGTGATAGTGATAAAGGAGTGATTAAGGAATGATAAAGGAGTGATTAAGGAATGATAAAGGAGGTGGTGAGGCAGAAGGCTTTGCTGGGAGTCAAAGCAGTCAGGTGACCAAGGACGGGTTCTTGTCTGGTGCTGGTCCGAGTACCCCCAAATAGGACATGAGAAAGGTGTCAGCGGAGGCTGGGATCTGCTTGCCAGCAGACCAAATGATCTCTGGCTTCTGGATTCAGCTAACTGGTATTTCTTCCTCCTCCTCCCTAGTGAGGATTGCTGTTACTGGCTATCACTTCTCATCACAGTCTCTCACGACAATTCATTGCTTTCTTCCCTCTTCTGGCCACATTGCATTTGCAATGAGACTAGCCAGTTGTCTTTCTGAGACAAACTGGTATTGGATATTAAAATATTCTTTCATTAGTCTTTTTCACTATTTACCCTGTTATTTTTCCAGGGCCCCTGGGCTTTAGTGTCAATAAGAATGGAGTTTTACTGTAATTACTAGCCAAAGAAATCATGCTTTTCCCTGTAGCCACAAAATGTTCCCAAATATATTATAGACTATTTTTATTGTTTTGGATTATTAGCCCTTTTGCTTATTTTTATGTCCATTGATGGTTTGGAAAGTGAATAGTCCCAGATGTCTGAAAGATAACCACATGCTATTTTTTTTCTCTATCTGTTTGACTCATGGAGCTCATTTTGCTAATATATAGCTCTTTTTTGAAATATGTTTGCCCTCTAATTCATTTTGAATAGCACTCACTACTCTCTGCATTCAGTGGTATATTTCACAATTCTTAAATAAATACATCATTTACAAAGATCATACAACTTTATAGCCTGAAATCTAGACAGAACAAATGACTCCCCTTGACTTCTTGCCCCCATGGCCCTTACTTCCCATATCGAGGGAGTTTTAACCTCAAAAACCTGGATTGAATCTAGGCTTATGATATAAGACTAGTCCTAGACTAAAACACCAGTGGTAGAGCAACAAGGCCGGTTTGCCCTTCACCTCACACTACTCTTGAACACCACTTGACATTTTACTCTAGCCTTATTCCCCTTGAGAGGCAGGCAGCCTCCTCCTGTGATTGTGATGACTAAGCCTCTGCCCTGCAGACAAGCATAGGGTCGTGACTGACCTTAGCAGTAAGTCTTATAAGGACTAGTGACAACCATGAGGGCTTTAGAGTCCAACAGCTTGGGATTAAGTCTCTCTTCCCCCAAGTACTAAATTTCTGTGCCCAGTTTCCTCATTTGTTTCATGGAACAAGTAATAGTTTTTACTTCATGGGCTTATGGTAAGGCTTAAACAGACAAACAATAATGGCTCAGTATTATTTATCTTTGGTCCTTTGAGACCAGAGTCCTACCTTTTTTCTCTAGTTGTACCAGTCAGAGTCTCAGTAAGAAACAGAATGTGTCTCAAAATATTCAAGAAACTTGAATTAAGTTCAGCTAATGGAGGGCGGGCCCAATCCAGGGAATGGCACAGGGATTTTGAAGAACCTGAAGAGTAACAAGAGTTGGCAGCCATTACCACCCAGTCTTGAAACATTAGAATCCATCAGAACCAGAGCTGTGGAGACCTGGAGCTGCACTTAAGGAAGGACTGAGTCGCTACCAGAAACATGGCCCAAGAAGGGCATGGGAAAGAATCTCCTATGTGGCTCTCTTCCCCACCTTCTATCATTACTGGGGCCTCCCAAGGGAAGCCGGCTGACAAGGGACTTTGGGTAATGAAGTCCACAGTCACAGACCTCCTGTGGCCAACCGTGAGGGCAAAGATGGAAACAGATCTAAGGGCAAGCCCAAGAAGAAAACAACTTAAGGAAGCTAGTCCTCAAGGTGTTTTTCTTCTAATCTAGTTCACTAGCATTAAAACTACCACATTTGCCAATGGTCAGCTATTTCGTCCAGTTCTGTGTCTGTTCTAGAACTGGGCCCGGAGGTCTCCAGATCTGTCTATCCTTGTTAGGCTTTCCTCTAGTCAGGCTCTTGTTCCTCAAGCTTTAGTACTGTTGGAAACCATTTTCCAATAGGGTTTTTTTGCAAGACTGTTATTGCCAACAGTCTTAGTGACTGATTTCTGCACAAACGATCAGTCAGCTATAAAACAGATCCAAAGTATTTACCGAACCAACAAACTGACCATTGCCCTCTCTGTTGATTCTGGTCATAAATGCAGGATGATAGTGTGGTCAGGTTATTATAAAGGAAAATAAAAAAAATCCTAAGAAATGGAAAGTTAAAAAAAAAACCTGTTGAGAGAATTCTCCCTGACTCAATTGCATTTCTGCAAGTCTTAAAAGTCCTTTCCTGTAGACTGTATTTTCAAAGAATGAAAATAAGCAGACTTGGGATATAGAGATAGGGTTCTCCTCCAAGGCAAGAGGGTAGCCCTGGCTTACTGCCTATTCCCTAAGGTCAACGTTCCTTTCTTGTAATTCAATCCACTTGGGACGTGGGGTATCACTGGCCTCTTCCATCCCCCTGTGGGAATGGGGGCTCAGGAAACAGCACAAAAATGCTGATTATCTGGCTGTAGGTATTGGCTATAACCCACTCACTGTCTCTAAGCCAGGAAGTTTGTATCCCTACCATCAATGAAACTATGGCAGGCTAACTCGCTAGGCTGCAGCTAAAGTAAAATCCCAAACCCTTCACAGTTCTTGACACATACTTCTAATTAGTTTTACAATGTAGATTCCTTTAGATAAATGATTGGTGTATGAGTCATGCCAAATAGGAGATCTATTTTAAGAGATTTTTGTTGGCTATTGCTAACTTTTTTTTTAAATCAGTTCCCACTCAAAGACATAAATCCAAATTTTTTAAAAAATACAAAACATTTTTTACTTAAATTATGTAAAATCTCATATGACAGTTACAGATTATTACACCATTGAGAAATAACACATCAGCTTTACCCACTGCAGCATTTCTGTTAGGTTAAGGAAGAGTTATCCCCATGCCTGAAATGCACACACATACATGCATCACCTGAAGCCAGACACAATCACATACATGGTCTACGAACCTCTATTTTATTCTGGATTTAGTTATTACAGGATAAAAAATTGGTTTAAAAGACAAGGTAGCCTCAAAGGGAAGCAGCAGCTAAGGCATATCTTGGCACGATTTCCCTGGCTTTCAGAAGCTCCGACAGGAAACATAAGCTGCAAGAGTCCTAGGGATGCAAAGAATGGTCTCACTGGATCCAGAAAATTTAATCTTACTCGCTACCACTCTTTCAGTCTTCCAACTTATGCCACCATTTTAAAATCACTTGCAAGTTACATCAATGCCCATTCTCTCCCCCACCTACTCACCCTTATGTGAAGGAACTTAGTCAAGAGACAAGACTGAGAGGTTCAAGCAAGTCCCCAATTCCCCCCAAACCTAACCCAACAGCAGAAATTCTGCAATTGATCATTCATTCATTTGTAGTAAGCATTGCCTGTTGCCTATATTCTTTTTATAATATTGCTGTGTTTCTATCTCCAAGAAAAATAGCTTAATAACTTTACACATGCAACTTTTCTTATGGCAACACGAGGAAGTAGGTACCTGTGGTAGAAGGGAGGGAGATTTAAAAAGATAAGAATGTATAAATGAAGAAAAGAAACAACAGTGTACTAAAGATTTAGACTATCTTGGAAATCAAAATGGCCTCCCCATTTTCCCTAGGGAGGTCCTGGTCAAGAAAGCACCATGATGTAATGAAAACAGTGAAGGCTTTGGATCTAGAGTTAAGCAGCGCAAGCTTCCAATTCTAGCTTTCCTCTTACCAGCTGTGTAACCTTAAGCCAGATACATACTCTGGGCTCTAGTTTTCTGATCCATTAAAAAAAAAAGAGATAGTTTTTTAAAAATTACCTGCCATAGAAGATTACTAAAAATATTAAGTGATATTATATACATTACCCATGGAACACAGTTAGCATTCTCTAAGTGTCAGCTGATGTCATTATTTTTTTATCATTATTGTCATTAACCATGACACCATGTTGGCCAGAAAACAATCAGTAGATAGCAATGTCCCCAAATTAAATCAGATATAAGTAATGTGTTTGACTATATAAACGGATTCTTTACACGTGGGTGTGGATTCTCAAATAGGATGAAGCAACAATGAAGGAATTTCCTCAGTGTACGTAGGAATACCAGAGAGGAGAGGAATGTATGTCTAATAAACCTATTGTTTGAAATTGAAGTATGACAAAATTATCTTAGAGGTTGACAGCCTACAGAAGATAAAGAAACTATAGAAATAGCATAGGTGAAAATGGTAGCTTAGAGAACACATAGGAGTCTCTGAAATGGAAATAGAGAAGCCTCATTTCCACTATCTTTGGTAGACACATAATTCCCTTATTTTTCTGTGCTAAATTTCCTTCTTTAATACAAACAACTAGTTCAGATTATGCACTAATGAGACTTATGAGAACATACACATTTATTAAGTCCAAGATCATATACAATTTCCAGGAGAAGTCACCTCCAGGCCTAGCCCTCCTGGAAAATTCTGGTTCATGTCTTCCCATATGGATTCAGGCCCAGCCTACTTCATGTAGATTGTCCAGGCCTGACCAAAGGACTGCAATCTCTCGCAGGCCACAAATAACCAGGAGAGATTCTACAAGACTCAATGGAAGACCACCATTACCGGTGGGGGAACAGGGTGGTTAATTTCTAAGCCAGACTCTTAAAGCTGATTCACAAGGTTTAGGACATTTAGTGCCTCAGCAAGGAGCTTCTTGGAAAAGAAGATTCTGTTTGTTCTTCTTTATATCATCTAAATGTTAGTAATCATGAAACAGATGTCTTCAAAGCAGTGCCAGTTAGCTTAAACACAAATATGAAATTAGTCACTTGTAAAGCAGATTCAAATATTTCTCTGATGGGCTGCAAAACTGTGATTTTGAGTACTAATTCATGTTTTAATACATTTCTAGTGGCTTTCGAATTAGCTTTTCAGCCAAGCATCAGGGACTATTTTTGGATCATTGGACTATTAATTCTAAGTACAAAACAAATTCCTATGAGAGAATGGGTAAAAAATTTGTCCTTTAAGTTACACAAAAAAGCAAAAATTCCCTCCAGGAAATTACTACTCTGTATTCTTTCTGATTGAGAAAGTCTTGAAAAGCTTTGTCTCCTCTATGAAGTCAAAAGTCTTTGGTTTGGCTTCACTTAATTTTTCCCACTCAGAACATATGGGAATATTCCCAAAACATCAGAGCAGCTGGTGCTTTCGAAATCAGAAAAACTTCTTTCTAATGCTACTTACATCATAGAGAAAGGAGCCCACACTGCTGGCAAGACAGCTGTTCTTATTTCCAAAGGACATGGCAGTGGCTAAGGCAACGTGTTTTCCTACTTAAATTACAGTTTTGAAAAAGGGAGCGATCAATCATTGTTTATAAATTTAGTTGTAATAATATCAGTTCCCTTCTTTCAGCTTAGCCCACTTAAAATGTTTCCAAATATGGGGAGGATTATCACATAGCCCAAATGTTCACATTTTGACTGCCTTTCTCAGTTTACATTTGCAAAACTGACATCTTATGGTGAACACAGCCTTTCTAGAAGTTACCACACTGCATTGCATTTTCTCCCAATATTTCCAGTTGTACATACAAGGCTCCAAGAAATGTTAATAATGAAGGAGGAAGAGGCAATGTAACAAATTCAAAAAGTATGTTCAGAGTTTAAGCAACATTCTAAGTCATATATGCCCTCAGTAGCAAAATGGAATTTAAGACCCCGATGTCCAGTGGACACAGGACAATAATAAACTTCAACCGTTCTCTTGATGCTCAGCTTTTCTGCACAAAGCTCATAAACTTTCCTCTGAAAAATGTCCACAATTCAAAATGGAATCTATGGTAGTATCCCCCCACCTTTTTTGAGTGTAAATATATACTTCTTAACAGAGATGAGTAAAGATTGAAAGGAAAATTGTTTGCCTGGATTAAAAAAAAAAAAAGTTGTTCTATAACAAAAGCTTGACAAATATTTGATTAATAAAATATGGAAAGATTTAAGAACAAAGAATCTATGTTGTAAGGCCCCATCTCTGGCAAGACCAGAGCAACAAGACAGTCCGGTGTCACCACCTAACTGATAGGTTCTGTAGGGCACAAAAAGGTTTGCTGCTGATTAGTAAGCTCCTAAATCAGATTTCTTAGTTTTTGGCTTAGCAACAAAAATCAAAGTTATTTTCTTGGTTGAGCCAAGTTACCTTGCACTGAAAATAACTTGTGATTTTTAAGCTCTTACTATTAAATGTTAGAAACAGAGTTCAATGCTTTCCAGGCATGATTTACTTTAATCTTTGTGTTACACATATGGAGTTGGTAAAATTACTCCATTTTAGAGATGGGCAAGAGCACTTAGAGAGCTTTATACTATTTCTCTTTTATCTTAAAAGTCTTCGGTGCTCTGCACCTTTTTATACATAATAGTATTTTATTCTCTGGAGTGGTTACTCACATTTGAAGTACCTAGTTGGGAAAACCCTCCAGGGCTGGTGAGCACTTTGAAAAACTAATCAAAAACCATAATTCAGAGCCTGGAACTCTAAATTCTTCATTCATCTTTGAACAAAATTTGAGAGTTGTTAATTAGCATAATGGAGGATATGAACATTTACCAAAGGATTGCAAGAAACCAAATTGGCTTGGGTCCATTCACAAGACTGGTTACATAACTTGCTCCAAATGGCATAGCTGGGATTTGAATGAGAGTTTTTCTAATTCAAAGGCCCTGGCTTTGAACCACTATTTTTAATCTCTCTGACCTTATCTTTCATAAACATAGAAAGTATAGCAGTTTACTAGAACAACTGAATGCTTCATTAAGTGAATGATACACAAGAAAAAGGGAGAAAGGGAAAGGCAAAAACCCTCCTCCCAAGACTGTCACACAACTGACCCCACCACACAATTCTTTATCTTGGTGGCTCAAAGTCCTAGCCGCTTCTCTGTTCTCTTACGGGCATCTGTATCAGTTTGCTAGGGCTTCCATAATGAAATACCAAAGCCTGGATGGCTTCAACAACAGAAATTTGTTTACTCACCTTTCTAGAAACTGAAAGTCAAGATCAAGGTGTCAGCAGGGTTGGTTTCTCCTGAGGCCTCGCTCTATGGCTTGCAGATGGCAGTCTTCTCACTGTATGCTCATGTGGCATTTTCTCTGTGACATCCCGGGTATCTCTTTTGTCCTCTTTTTACGTAGACACCAGCCATACTGAATTAGAGCCCACTCTAAGGGCCCCATTTCCCCTTTATTACCTCTTAAAGGTCCTATCACCAAATATAGTCCCATTCCGAGGTACTAGGGTTAGGGTTTCAACATATGAATTTGAGGTGGACACAATTCAGTCCACAGTAACATCTAATAAATCTCCAAGTCCAGGACATTCTGCTTTCTCTCCCTCTCCATCGGGCATTGCTGTTCCCTTGGTGTAGGTCCTCAGCATGTCCTGGCTTCCCAGTGTAACAGTCTCCCCCATCCTGTCTTACATGCATCCCATGTGTTCTTTATACCAGTACCCTGCTGATCATACTTGAAAGCCTCTGTTTTGAGACTGAACTCCCAAGATAGATAGATAGATACATGAATGTGCTAAGAGATGGTAAAACCTAATCTTCAAGAATTAGAGGATCACTCTCCCCAGTTGCAGAAAGACTGGAGTTCATCTGGAGTTTGGAGAAACTCGTAGAGCACTTCCATCTTCCGGGAGCCTGTTTTCCTGTCTCCCACGATAAGTAAGAGGAGCCTTAAGGATACCAGATAGCTAACAGCTGTTTAGCAGTTTAGGTGTTTAGAGTTTCAGGAGCTTAAGAATTTCTATGAGATGCCAAAGTTAGATCAGCCCATGGGAGAAGAGAAGAAAGGGAGAGAAAAAGAGAGAGAGTGAATGTGTGTTGTTACAGGGAGAATGTTTTAGGGTGAGTTGGAGAGAGGGGCTGCCCTGGGAGGGACCTACACTTTCACTTATGATGGAGGTGACAGTGAAGATACAAATGGCCCAGAGCAGAGGGAGCTGGCCTAAAGACATCCTGCAAGGGTCCCCACTGGAAAGGGCTAGAGTAACGTTATGGAGGAGTGGATTTCCAGGAGTCTGAAGGGTAAAGAAGAGCAGAGCCAATGGCCAGCTGAGGGAAGAGAGAGGGGTATTCTCAGGTGGTAGGAATTACAGCTGCAGATACTGAAAGACTGAATCTCCCAGAAAACATGAAGAGAATGTCCTGACAGCAAGTCCGTCCCCCGGCCCCTGAGGATGCCAAGCCAGATCACAAGGGTACTCACCACACCTCCACCTGTGATCCCCCCAATCCTGGCGTGTGGAGAGGAGGAGAGGAAAGAAGTGAAGAGCCAGGACAGAGCAGGAAAGCAGCTTCTCCCTCCAGCTTCCTGCCCTGAAGAAGACCCAGTCTAAGGGAGAAGATAGTTCAAACTTCAAATGAAGGTATTGTTTTGAATATTGCTGGAACTTGGTATTTTAACCGATATAATGATACTGTACTTGTCCCCAAAAGCGATCAGAAAAGCCATGAGACCCATCTAAAATTTCATCCAGTGCCAGGAAAGGAAACGTCCACAGAGTGGTTTAAAAATGAGAGAAAGAATAAAGCTTCTTTCCAGGGCATCCCACCAAAATGAGCACAATCTAATGGTTTTCTTACTTTAAAGATAAAAAGATATTGTGCTTCTTATGTAACGAGCACAAATAGAAGCTTTAGTATTTCCTTCTCCGTGGACTCAGCCGTGGAGACCAATGGTCCACTGACCATGTGGCTGATTGTCTGAGCCGAGCTAATCAAACCACCGCCCGGCTTAAAATCATGGATGTGTTCCTGTTGCCTGTAGTGGGAATCTAACATTTTGATAGGATAGAAAAGCTCAGCGCGCTCTTCTGGCCTCCTCTGCCTATGCAGTCGCACTTGAGATTTACCGAAATGCATGTAGTTCCCCTGCACACGACAGGAAAGACATCCTTCTGCATCTCCGTTCATATCATTCCATTGATTTTCTCTTTTTCTCATTCTATGCTCAATTTTTATTTTTATTTAAACCTTGGCTCAGATGGTAGCTTCTCCAGCCTCTCTGCTTGTCTGCCCACATACCCCACTTCACCAGAATGGTATTTGCTCTCATTTCTATCATGGTTCTGCATGATCTTGCTTCAATAACAGATTTATTTTTATTATTATTATTATTATTATTATTACTACTATTATTGTTATTATTACTCTTCATTCATCTACCTTCCCCACAAGACTGTGAATACCTGGCAATAGGATATGTTCTTGTTCACTGCCATGTCCCCAGATTCATGAGGAGAACCTGGCTCTATTAAATCCTTAACAGATCTGTTGAATGAAAGCTACAAGGATAAAAACTGGACCATAGTCATTTCTTCTTCTACCAACGTTTCTACTATAAAGTTATTCAGCTTCTATTGCAAAGATAAGAAGTATGGCTTTTTTGGCTTGTCTGTTTGGGTTTTTGCAATTTTATAATTTTTCAAAAGACTGACTAGAGTATTAATTTTTTTGTGTAGAACTCAGTACATGTAGGATTGTTCCACATCTGAGTTAACAGAATTTAGTCACTGAAATATACCAAAGAATCATTTATATGATCTAGAAGAGCCGATCTTTTATTGCTTCTGAGCTCCTAAATCTAGGCATGTTACACATAAGGTAACTAAACTTTACAAAGGATTTCTTTTTTGATCTTCGTTTCAATTAATTTTTTTTAACTCCTAAGGGGGGAAAGAAGCTCCTTTTGCTACTGAATTATCAGCACCTTTTAAGAAAAATTTTACCCAGTAAAATACCATGAGGACAAAGCCTTGTTAGCAAAACACTGTCTTAGAGTGGCTTAAGCCATGACATTATGCTATGAGCAGGTTGTTATTCATGGAGGCATGGATCGATATGCTTTGGTTCCTGACAGCACCAAAGCACCAGCCCATCCATTTCCTCCCACCCCTTTCCTCAGCTTCTTTCCACAAGCAAGTCCCTGACTACTTATTACAAAGGCCCTACTGCAGTATTATTTCAGTCTTTGTACAAATATACTGATCACAGGCTTTGTTGCTCAGTGAATGGAAGTCATGTCACTTCAAAACATTTGTAGGTTGTCTTAGCAATTTATCAAGGTTCAGGAGAACATCTTCAGGCTATCAGTGATAAAACTGAAAAGAAAAGTAAATTTTATTAGCAAAGACTTGATCAAGTCAAATATCTCATAGGGAAAAGAGCAGGTTGAAGTAAATGACTTCAAGATGCTTGACTTCTCTCTAAAGAAAGAGGCTCTGGTATATTTCCCATGAGAGCCAGATTTCTTTTTAATCCACCAAATACATGTCACTTAACTGTCAGCTTTCAAAAATTAACAAATTTTATTCATCTTACCACCATCAAAAATAACAAAAATGAAGCATATTCAATACATAGTATATTACATGGAATATATGTTAATATATAATAATTTAATTAAATGAGCAAAAATTTTTAATTATGCATTTAATAATTCTCAAGGAAAAAGGAGGGGGTCTTTTAAAACATAGCTGTTCAAAGTAGGAATTTTTTTTAAACATAGCGTGAGAGTGGCCAACAGACACATGAAAAGATGCTCAATGTCACTAATCATCAGGGGAACAAAAATCAAAACTACAATGAGGTATCACCTCACACCTGTCAGAATGACTAACATCAAAAACATAAGAAACAACAAGTGTTGGTGAGGATAAAAAGAATGGCTAACATCAAAAACATAAGAAACAACAAGTGTTGGTGAGGAGAAAAAAGAATCACCACACTCTGTTGGTGGGAATGCAAGCTAGTACAGCCACTATAGAAAATAGTATGGAGTTTCCTAAAACAATTAAAAACAGATCTACTGTATGATCCAGTAATTCTACTACTGAATATTTACCCAGAGAATATAAAAATGCTAATTTTGAAAGATATATGCACCCCTATGTTTATTGCAACATGATTTATAATAGCCAAATTATGAAAGCAGCTCAGATGTCCATCCCTAGATGAATCTATAAAGAAGATTTATATTGATATATATCACCATTCCATTATATATATATATTATATTATATATTATATATTTAATCTGTATATACCATTCCATTATATATATAGTAGACTATTACTCAGCCATAGAAACAAATGAAATCTTGCCATTTGCAGCAACATGAATGGAGCTAGAGGATATAATGCTAAGTGAAATAAGTCCATCAGAGAAAGACAAATACCTTATGATTTCACTCATATGTTGAATTTAGAAATGAAACAAACAAAAAAATAGAAATGAAACAAGCAAACAAAAGAGACAAACCGAGAAAGAGAAACTTAACTATAGAGAACAAACTGATGGTTACCAGAAGAGACATGGGTAGGAGGTGAAATGAAGGAAATTAAGATTACACTCATCATGATGAATACAGAGTAATGAATAGAAGTGTTGAATCACTATACTGTGCACCAGGAACTAATATAACCCTGTATGCTAACTATACTGGAATTAATTTTTTTTAATTTAAAAATTTTAAAAATTTTAAATAAAAAAATACAGCCTCAAGAGACTTAGAAATACTAATATTCTTTCACCTAACAATTGCACATATAGAATCTGGCCTGATGGAAAAAAATATTTATTTACAACTATGTTCATTACAGTGGTATTTATAATATTTTTTAAAATAGAGAATGATTAAATAAGTTAAAGTACATGCATAGGATATAATATTCAGTTACTAATGCTTTGAATAGTAATAAATATGGCACCTGGGTGTCTCAGTAGTTTAAGCATCCAATTCTTGATTTGGCTCAGGACATGATCTCAGGGCTGTGGGATTGAGCCCCAAGTCAGGCTCTGCACTGGGCATGGAACCTCCTTCAGATTCTCTCTCTCCCCCTCCCTCTGTCCCTCCTCCCCATAATCTCTTAAACAAACAAACAAACAAACAAATAAACAGGAATAACTCAATGGACACGACATGCCAAGTATCACTTTAAGTGTCTTGCATCTATGGACTCACTTAATTCTTATAACAACCCTACTGGGTCTGAACCATTGTCATTCCCCATTTTATAGGTAAGCTGAGACACAGAAAGGTTAGTGTGCCCACAATAACATAACTTGTAAGACTCAGAACTCAGATTTCCTGGCTATATTATCTACACACTTTACCACCATACCGTATGTATTCGTTTGCTAGAGCTGCCATACAAAAGTGCCACAAACTTTTATTTTAATTATTACTTAAGTAATAATGCCTTAGAGAGCTTGAGGCTTGAAGTCTGGAATCAAAATGGTGGCAGAGTTGGATTCTTCTGAGGACACTGAGAGAGAATGTTTCCACACCTCTCCCCTAGCTTCTGGTGGTTTGCTGGCAATAGCTGGTATCTCTTGGCTTGTAGAAACTTCAGCCTGACCTCTGTCTTCATCTTCACATGGCATTCTCCTTATGTATATACCTATGCCCAAATTCTCTCTCTTTTTTTTTTTTTGTTAAGATTTTATTTATTTATTTGACAGAGATCACAAATAGGCAGAGAGGCAGGCAGAGAGAGAGGGGGAAGCAGGCTCTCCACTGAGCAGAGAGCCCAATGCGGGGCTCGATCCCAGGACTCTGAGATCATGACCTGAGCTGAAGGCAGAGGCCCAACCCACTGAGCCACCCAGGCGCCCCCAAATTCTCTTTTTTAACAATAAGGACATCAGCTATACTGAAGTAGGGGCCTAATCCTATTCCAGTATGATTTCATCTTAACTATACATCTACTAGGACCCTATTTCCAAATAAGGTCACATTCTGAGTTTGGTGTCGCGGGGGGAGATTTAAACATAAGAATTTGGTGAAATATTATTCAATCCATAACATCAGAGTTTCCAATCATATTAATATTCACACAGTAAATGGTAAATGAACAAAAGCAGGAAATAAGACTATACAAACTGATCCCAGTTTTAAAAGACACATACTGGGAGGAAGGACATCATAGGTCTTACTTTTTTTAATCCTCATTTGTTTTATCAATTTTTTTATCCTCAATTTTTATCCTCAATTATTCTACAAAAGTACTTGATACTATTTTAATCATTTAAAATGCAGTAATGACATAATCACATCAGAAAAGAAGTAGAAATTTTTTTCAAAAATGTATTAAGTTTATTTATATCATGTGGCCTTAAAGAGCTATGTTAGCAATTTAAGCACTCAGGTCAGAGTTACATCCTGGGCTAACATATAGACTTCAGCATCCATCTTCCTTCCTCTACATCCTTTAAATACCATGTTTTGGTTCCACATCCTTCCTCTCATCTTATTTTCTCAGCTCTTCAAAGAATAAAAACTTGCTGCTATGTGGCCTCAGCATATTGCCTGAAAGGATACTTGAGATATGGCTCAAACAATCAAACAGATACACTTGAAATGTACAAAATCTCTTCCTAGGGGTCTCCAAAGTGGAGTGAATGCACCCCCAGTGCTGTGCAAGATGATGCACCCACTTAGGATGGAAGAACAATACAAAGATTTCTCTCAGTATTTAGGTACTGAATTTAATGCATGGGTTGACACTTGGACCTCACTCAGTTTACATTCAGTGTACAAGTCAAGGATGGTGTTTGATACCCTCTGTAAAGAGTGCCACAGTCCCAGGACATAGGAGTAGACAATGGGACCTGTATTTGTTTTCTAGGGCTATCATAACAATCACCACCAAGTTGGTGGTTTCAAAGAACAAAATTAATTCTTTCACTGTTCTGGAATCCAAAATCAGGATGTCAGTGTGTAACCAGGAGAGAATCCTTCCTTACCTCTTTGACCTTCTGGTGGAATTCTTAACAAGCAATTCTTGACCTTCCTAGGCTTATGACACATTGCTCCAATCTGAGCTTCTGATTTCCCTGGCCTTTTTCCCTATGTCTTCTTTACTGTCTCTTATAAGATACCCAGTATTGAATTTAGGGCCCACCTAATCAAGATGATCTCAAGTCCAGATCCTTATCCTAATTACATCTAGAATGACTTTTATTCTAGAGCTCTGGGTGGACATATATTGGGGGGGTGGGGGTCACTTTTTTTTTCTTTTTTTTTTAATTTCTTTTCAGCATAACAGTATTCATTGTTTTTGCACCACACCCAGTGCTCCATGCAATCCGTGCCCTCTCCAATACCTACCACCTGGTTCCCCCAACCTCCCACCCCCCACCCCTTCAAAACCCTCAGGTTGTTTTTCAGTGTCCATAGTATCTCATGGTTCATCTCCCCTTCCAATTTTCCTCAACTCCCTTCTCCTCTCCATCTCCCCATGTCCTCCATGTTATTTGTTATGCTCCACAAATAAGTGAAACCATATGATAATTGGCTCTCTCTGCTTGACTTATTTCACTCAGCATAATCTCTTCCAGTCCCGTCCATGTTGATACAAAAGTTGGGTATTCATCCTTTCTGATGGAGGCATAATACTCCATAGTGTATATGGACCACATCTTCCTTATCCATTCGTCTGTTGAAGGGCATCTTGGTTCTTTCCACAGTTTGGCAACCGCGGCCATTGAATGCGAATGCAAGTTGGTGCAGCCATTTTGGAGAACAGTGTGGAGATTCCTCAAGAAATTAAAAATAGAGCTTCCCTATGATCCTGCAATTGCACTACTGGGTATTTACCCCAAAGATACAGAGGTAGTGAAAAGTGGGGTCACTTTTTAACCCACTAGATGGCCTTCCAGTGTTACCTTACTTTCAGAGTAATGGAACATCTTCCAGCATGCATATAAATGGTTAAGTGAATTTATAAATCATATTATCTAGTTTTAATCACGTAAACCTTCACAAATTGACAATCAAGTCAAAATTTGTCAGATGAAAAAACAACAGAGTGAGCATAGTAAGAAAGGCAAGCCTAAGAGAAAAACAAGAAAATAGAAAGCCTGACACTTTTTCCATCCTTTGTATGCACTCTCTATCAGCCCTAGAAAATGGCAATGACATAATCATATCTAAACAGAAGTAGACCAAAATCTTTAAAATTATCAAGAGGCTTATTTGAAATATGGATTTACATCTACTACTATTAACAATAAATCTTATATAAATAGTGTTCTTTGAGATTTTCTCTCATGATGGTATGAAGAAATCACAATTATGAAGGCATATTAAAATTAAACGCCCAGAGCATGAAGACACAGATCCATAATTTTTTCAGTCATGTTTAAAAGTCACCCTTATTCTCTCTTTCCTTGGTAGAAACTAGCTGGAGACACATGCGTGCACGTGAGATATGGAGACAAAATGATGTGCTTTCCTGTATGAGTAAATAGTATTTTTGAAAGCTATACAGAACATGCATCTGAAGACTAGCAGTAGCAAGAATGAGGACAACAGTCTATACATGGTGATATGTTCTCTCTGAAGTTTGATGGAAGTACAGACATTCTAATATGAGTTAGTATACTGTGCTGGCTAGAATCTATTTCAAAAGTAAAATACATCAAAACTAACTTCCTGGAAAAAAAAAACTAACTTTCTGTGTACTGTGGAATTACAAATGTATCATAAAAGACACTGTTAACAGAAAGTGAGTTCTTTCATTTTTTAAAAATTAGGGTCTTCTCCCATAAAATTTATATGATGACATCAATGCAACAACTATTTTGGCTGGAATAAGAAAAGAATATGAGGCAAAATTAGAGATAGGGTCACACTTTTAATCCATTCACTTCATTGTACACACACAAGCAATGGCAGGAAAATAAAAGCTAGAAGTAGACTAAGTACTATAGTCCTTTGTTACTGAAGTCCCTGATACAATTCATCTGTAAAAAGACCTTTAAAATACAATGGAGTTTTTAAAAAATTTTTAATTTAAATTCAATTTGATTAACATATAGTATATTATTAGTTTCAGGAGTAGAATCTAGTGATTCAGTTGCATACAACATCCTGTGCTCATTCCATCACATGCCCTCCTTAATGTACATCACCCAGTCACCTCATTCCCTCACCACCCTCCCATCCCAGCAACTCTCAGTTTGTTCCCTATAGTTAAGAGTCTTTTATGGTTTGCCTCCCTCTCTGTCTTCTTCTTCTTTTATTTTTCCTTCCCTTCCCCTACGTTCATCTGTTTTGTTTCTTAAATTCCACATGTGAGTAAAATCATATGGTATTTGTCTTTCTCTGACTGACGTCTTTCCCTTAGCATAATACCCTCTAGTTCCATCACCATGGTCGCAAATGGAAAGATTTTATTATTTTCAACAGCTGAGTAATATTCCACCATACAGATGAATGGATAAAGAAGACGTGTGTATGTGTGTATATACACACACAATGGAGTTCTTACAATACCTCAGCAGTAAGATGGGGAGCGAGCATGAGAACCTGTGGCGTAGCCAAGATATATTTGTTATCTTGCATCAAACTCTTAAAAGAGTTACTGAAGGAAAGATGGATGGTGCATTTTTCTGTTAAAAGAAGACTCATGTCCCAAATCTGCTAACCTTTCCCATGGACATGGAGCGCTTGGTAGTTTGCCACCTAACAGATAATTTCAGAAAATAATGATAACTATGTAAAATATGTCCCTTCAAGGTAAAGGCTAAATTTTAATAGTGAGCAATAAAAAAGAGTACTTTTGAAGAGTGATGAGAAGAAAGTTCTTCAAAATTACTGTTTTTAATCTTTCTACATTTATGTGCATTTATTATGAGAGCAATATAACAGAACTTGTACCATTTATAAAAACTCATATATGCACACTTTAAAAACTTGGGAACTTTCCATAAAATGTCTGATCAGTACTCCTCAAATCTGTCAAGATCATCAAAACCAAGGAAAGCCTTAGAAAACAAGGAAAATTAAACGTCACACTCTGGAGACCCTAAGGAGTTGTTCCCTATCTGGAACAGAAAGGGACATTAGGTAAAAACAAGGGAAATCTAAAAGAAGTATGAACTGTGTATATAGTAATATATTAACATTGGTTCATTAGTTGTGACAAATGTACCATACTCAGGTAAGATGATAACAATAGGAAAACTGGAGGTGGGCCACATGGGAATTCAATGCACTCTCTTTGAAACATTTCTGTAATCCAAAACTCTTCTAAAATTAAAGTTTATTAAAAAAAAAACAGAATTTTCTAAGTTGTTTATTAATCTTCTTTAAAAAGGGCTGCAGTAGATTTGGGGCACATCTATTAAATATGTAAAAATGCAGTAATCTCCACATAATTGTAAAGAAAGTTTAATAATGCCTATCAAGGAATTTGCTAACTAAACTTGAATAAAAACATTTGTATGATTAGTATCTGGGATGAAAATCAAAGTCACGATTTAGTAAGCACAAGTAACATGGCACTCCTCCCATTTGCCTCCGGATAGCTCTGTGAGGTATCTCCAACCTATGATAGAATTTAAGAACAAATATTCAAATAAAGTGAACCAGGTCTTCAAATCTCTGTCTGAGAAATTGTAAGTCAGATGTTTAAAAATAATACAATACACACTAAAGATAATGTTAGCAAGAGTAAGGGATTCTCTATAATCATTCCATGAACAAATGAATAAAAAGTAGTTTTTAATAATCATTATATTTGATTTTCATCATGTCCACTTTCATTTCTATCTCTGTATGTATTTTAGAATACATATGGGGTGGCTGGGTGGCTCAACCCATTAAGCGGCTGCTTTCAGCTGAGGTCATGATCCCAAGGTTCTGGGATCAAGTCCTGCATTGGGCTCCCTGCTCAGTGGGGAATCTGCTTCTGCCTCTCCCACTCCCCCTGCCTGCGCTTCCTCTCTCACTGTCTTTCTCTCTATCAAATAAATAAATAAATAAAATATTTTTTTAAAAAAAAGAAAGAAAGAAAGAACACACAGATATTACTTGAATATACTGGCAGCTCATGCTCAGAATTTCTCATCAATAGAATATGCGACCAAAGATTAAGACAACACCTCTATCTTCTCCACCACTAGCTGATGACCTCTCACTCTGCTACAGTGGCATCCTCGTCATTAGAACAGTGTTCATCTCTAGTCCTTCCCTTGGCTCCTTACTCACTTTGAGCTCCTCCAAAATCACTGATCAAAAAAGCAGAAATTGTATATGTGTGCACACATTATACATTCAGCCTTACTTACTGGCGTTTTAATAAAAACTAAAATTATTTCATTCTAAGCAAGCCAAAGCACAGGTGAAAAGGCAACTTTGCTCTAAAAAGACCCACCCCAGAACACAACAGATATGGTCTTTGGATGGTATGTTCGACTCCATCTGTGTTCTAGTCTCCCCCAGTGTTTCTTCTACCCATTCACAAGCATCTCCCCCTGTATGACCTGTGAGAAGAAAGACCACAGGAGTTTTCATCCCACATGAGACAGCCTGAAGAGTAGAAGTAGACTTTATTAGTAACTATACCTGGACACTGGGTGTAAACTAGGATTGTCTCAGACAAACTTACTTATGAGCTAATATAGCTTTGAAGTCACACATAAAGGATATCAAGTCAGCCCTGGCAGGGTTCAAATTCAAGCTCAACACTTAACTAATTGTATAACCTTGACACACTTAAATAACCCCTGTAACTCAGTTCTACAACGTGGGAATAATGGCCTGGTGGCTCAGGTAGTTAAGCATCCAACTCATGATTCCAGCTCAGGTCATGATCTCATGGTTGCTAGACCCCTTTATACTCATAAAATTATTGACAGCAAAAATATTTTATGTAGATTATATCTATTAATATTTACTGGGTTAGAAATTAAAATATGAATTTTTAAAATATTTACTTAATTAAGGAAATAATAAAACCTATTAAATGGCAACATAACACATTTTGTGTAAAATATAACTGTTTTCCACAACAAAACAAACAAAAACAGTGAAGGGTGACAATGTTTTTGCAAATCTCTTTAATGTCCGGTTGAAGAGAAGAAAGCTAGATTCTCACATCTGCTTCTACATTCAATCTACTGTGATGTGACATGTCATGTAGCATCTGTAAAACACTGTATATTCATGAAAATATTAGAGTAAAAAATGGAAGTAACATCTTAGCAATATTATGAAAACAGTTTTTAACCCTTGGGCCTGCAGAAAGTGTCCTGGGCACCTTAGGGTCTATTGGACCCCACTTTGAAAACTAGGGTACAGGATAATGGAATGTCTATGTAAGGCAGGAGATAGGACAAAAATCACTGGAGGAGAGAAGTTCAAAAATTGAGAGGCTGGAGTATTAGAAATTGCCAGTAATTATGGTAGGAATTGTGCGGAGAGAATGGCAGTCTACCAAGAGCTAAAAATCTTCAAAGTGTGAGTGGTAGTAAAGCAGGAAAAGGGTTAGCCCTCCTGCATAGCAATACACATAAGCAGTGACTTGCAGAGTCTTCCTTTGGAAGTTATGAAATTCAAACAAACCTACTAAGAGGAAGTGTTCAGCTAAATAAAATCAGGAAACCTCATTAATTCAACTATCTATGGAGCATTAAATATGACAGTGCCAAAAAGATCTAGGGTGTAAAATGTTTTTTATTCTCTTTTACATGAGATTTCTGTGCACTTATAGTTAATTGATAGTTACTAATTTCAATGACTATATTGCCAGCAGATCTGGATAATGCTAGCTGGCCATGGTTTTCATTTTCCTGACACTCTATAAATCTCCTACTATGGTACAACAGGCCAATAAAATAAGCATTACAATCCTTCAAGAAACAGCCAATAGTTTATAAAATCTAGACAGTGATTGACGTGTCTGGTTTTATTCTCTACCAGCTATTAGTAGCAAAGGTCAGAGAAGAACTATAAGTCGACTAAAACTTCAAATGAGCTTACATCTCTCTTTTTTAGACAAATGAGACCCATGCTCCCAGGAATGTGCAGCTCAGAAATCAAAACGACACGTTTGGCTGAGCTGCAGGAATCGAGAATTGGGAATTTCACCTATACTTAAATACCACACTTAGGAAGGTTTTAAAATACATCACATCTAAATCCCAAATGTAAATTAAGAGGCAATTATTCTTCTTCAGTTTGGGCATTTCTAAAAAGATCTTAGGGCAGAAGGAGGAAGAACAGGGGTTTAGGCCAAGAGAAGAGAATCCAGGGACCTCCAGGTTTCACCAATGAAAACTTTATTTAACAGAATAGGAATGATTTGTCAAGGCGACGTTCACATTCCCAGAGTAATTAATTTTCATTCTTATCATTGAGTGTGAAGAATTAGAAAGTACATGAAGCACAGAATTATAAATGTTCCCGGGTGAAAAATAAGAAGTACTTGACAGTACTGGTATTATTTAACGCTCACTGAGCACCAGTATAGGGCTGGGCATCATCTAGAACAAGTCAGCAAGGAGCCCTCAAGTCCTGTGAACTGCGGTGGTGAGCGACAGCCTGTCTGTTTCATCAGTGATACTATCTGTTAATCTGGAGTAAGTAGCAATTTAAATTCTGGCCTTTGTTTGGGAATGCTTTGTTACACTATTTCAGCAACTACATTACTACCATAAAGCAAACTCAGCAATGGCTTAATTGATTATGAGCCTATTAAGGATACCTTCACTTTGATCCATGATACCTGCATTCTGTGTGCTGAGAGAAGGAGAAGGACTCAAGTCACCATCTACAGATTTACAAGCCAGTTTACCACCTGTCCTTCCCTGCCCCGACCTGCAGCATTTTGAAGGAGTATAAAAAAGGTGTTTTATAAAGAGAACTGGCAGAAAAGGAAGCTGATGCATTAATGTTTGTGGGTGAAGACAGCAAAGGATATTTACCTGTATTCAATTCCCATACCTTACACTCTTATCTGTACCCCAGATATGCCATGAAATCTTGGCTCTTTCCCCCTGGCAAAATCAAGAAAAACATCTAGAGCATTGTGCTGTCGTTGTTTCTATTCAACAGGACTCAGCAAATGGGAGAATGTTAAGGCATGGTTTAGAGAGCTGAACACAAGGGAAATCAAATGATGGAACACTAAAGCCTTAAAGGCAGTAATGGATTTAAATATAACTATAGCTCACGTCCTAATCTTAATCAAGGACACAGGAGCATGATGGTATCTGCCTAAGATTCCTTTCTTGGATTCCAGAGAAACACAGAGAATATGGGATGTGTCATTTCTGTATGATCATAGAATCACCAAATAGAAGTGGAAAATTTTCCTCCACTTGTGATATCTCTTTCCCTAGAACTAATATGTTTTATCCACAACATGGCTATGTGGTACCATGACACAGTAGAGACACCTTCTAAACAGAGCTACAAAAGGAGCAAACTGAATACTTTCATCCATCCTGCTCTTTTCAGGCTGTAATACATTGCTTGACACATATTTCTAATATCATTTTCCAGTTTATCCCTTAACTGTTCTGAGGAGTTTTACAAGTGGATTGCTAACTAAAGACTCACTCTAAGAAGGTGCCATACTATTTTGGTAAATGGCCACGACCAATAATGTTTATAATCAGGCCCTATTCACCTTACCTGTTTTGATAGGGATCTATGGAATCATTTTCTTATATACATAGATTTTCAATAATGTTCCATCCCATTTAATGTGTATTTGTGTTAAATTACCTTTAAAAATTGTGCATGAAGGGTGCCTGGGTGGCTCAGAGGGTTAAAGCCTCTGCCTTAGGCTCAGGTCATGATCCCAGTGTCCTGGGATGGAGCCCCCCATTGGGCTCTCTGCTCAGCAGGGAGCCTGCTTCCCTCTCTCTCTCTGTCTGCCTCTCTGCCTACTTGTGATCTCTGTCTGTCAAATAAATAAATAACATATTTAAAAAATAATAAAACTTGTGCACGCTCAAGGTCAATTTATTTCATTTATGTCAAGTTCAAAATGATACAGATTCTGTTCAGACTCTGACCAAAAAATGATGGTATTTTAGATGACGTTATTAATTCATAAACTAGCCCAACTTTAATTTTTTCAGGGAAGTAGATAATACACTATGTCAACATGGACCAAAAAAAGTGATGATAGGGAAGTAATAGAGTGTAGGAAAAGATAAATACCAAAGACAATCACTCCAAGCAAATTTTCTCATCTAGAGAACTTATCCTGTGTTTAAACAAGTGATGTGTTTCTAAAATGGATTGTTTGATGTTACAGTTAACCAAGGGTATAAAGCAGAGAGTAATTCAGCTGTAGTCAGCCAGAATGTTTTTGTTCCTGGAAAGCTCTCAACATGGCATCAATAATGAGTTTTGTAGCTTTTTGAAAAATTTTCAAAGAATATTTATAGCTGTTGTGTCATTCTCATCATCACCTTATAAAGTCAGTAGAACAGATATTTTCTTTATATTTGATAAAAGCAACTGGGATGAAGATTTGTCTAGAGTTGTACCTAAGTAAAAAATTGAGTGAGAACTTAGTTCTCCTGGTCCTTTGATGTGAGAGGTTGGGGTAAGGTCATTTCCAGACCCAGTGTGCTCAGTACTCCAAGGCAGGATCTCTCCACTTCAGCACCACTGACTTTTTGGGCAGGATGATTCCTTGTTGGGGGTGGAGGGTGCTCTCCTGTGCATTGCAAGATTTACCTATATTCCTGTCTTCTACCCACTAGATGGGAGTGGCACCTCCCTCCCAGTTGTGACAACTGAAAAAGTTTCCAGACATTGTCAAATGTCCTCTGGGGGGCAAAACTGCCCCAAGTTGAGAACCACTAATCTAGAAACAACTTCAAAGAAGTAACATGACTCCCCTGGTCTCAGTAGCCAGGAAGAGAATTGGTGTGGAGAATTTTACCATTTAGAGCTATAAAATGGAATCTGTAAGATTGCTTGTAGACATCATGCAGAGTTTCTGGAGCAGCAATCTTTCTTTCATCCTTTTATCTTTGTGTCAGGAGCAAGAATTCAAGCTTATTACTAGAAGGTTGTTGGTACGCTAATAGTTCTCAGTCAATATGACCTTGTTGGTGAGGGGTACCTTCTTACATCTTTCAAGTGCTGAGTGACTGGTCTTGCACACCAAAACTCAGGCTCCCATGTGTGATCATAGAGGTTGTGCCCTTAACAAGAGCACCTAGCTGAGACTGCCGATGAGGGCTGAAATATACCCCATGTTCTAAAGTCAAGGTATGAGACCTGGTACAGCGATTCATCTCTTAAGGGAAGGAGTAAATTTTCCAATTCACTTAAAGGGACCATTTGGCCTAATAGTTCTACTAGAATATGGTCAAAGGATAAGGAAAGAGATGGACGAAATGAGAAATGGGGATTCCAGAAGGATATCAACACTACTTCCATTTGGCATAGATAATACCAAGGATTCAGTGGTCTCCCTGGCAATGTCATCTTCAGTTATAACTATGCTAAAGATGGGCCATTTGCTGGGCATTAGGATTTCTAGAGCAAAGCTCTATGGTGAACTCACTGGGGTGAAGGGAGGTGAATGAAGATGTCCGGAATAAACAGGAGAGCTCTACAAGGAGTGAACTCTAACAAAGGTTATACAGAGATGTTTCAAGAGCAGACAAAAAAGGGATAGCAAGCTTATTATTGCCAATAGCCAACTCACCACACACAGTCTTATAAGGAAATATCTCCTTATATTTCCTCCCTGCCCCCAAACTAAAGACTACACATATAGAGAACTAAGGAGATGAGTGTGAGAAGGTCCTTTGCTCCAAGATGCTAAAACCATAAGCCCACCTGTGCTTGGGCCAGAACACATTTTGAATTAAATATTGAGATAATAATTTGCAAATAAGCAGGACTACATTTCAAAACTACAAAAGACCGTTTTCATAGTTAAATGTAACCTAAAATGGTAGAGTTAAAATAAGATGCCATTGGAGAGCCTGCCACCAAGAGAAGAGGGTTTGATAGAACACTGTTCTTCACTACTACAGAGAAAATCACTTTGCATTTATAACATGAATCGTGTCTCTGAAACCAACCAGTCACACTAATGAACTAATTCTTAAACACATATATATTTATTACTTCCGAAAACACTGATCTTTCTATTCTCACATTTTATCCTCAAAGACAAGTAGTCAGAATCACCTGAGTAGGCACACGGCGTTTAATTATCATTGAAAGGCTGTGTGTTCCATATAGAGATTTTGAATGGTTGGGACTTACTATTATTTCAGAATTCATGTCAGGACAGGAAGTGGTAGCACGTCTTTCTTAGAAGAAGATAACCAACTCTTTAAAAAATTATTATTATTATTATTATTATTTTAAAGATTTTATTTATTTATTTGACAGAGATCACAAGTAGGCAGAGAGGCAGGCAGAGAGAGAGAGAGGAGGAAGCAGGCTCCCCGCTGAGCAGAGAGCCCGATGGGGGGCTCCATCCCAGGATCCTGGGAACATGACCTGAGCCTAAGGCAGAGGCTTTAACCCACCCCAAAAAAATTATTATTGAAATTAAAATTGTATTCACCCTTGATTTAAAGATAATGACAATACATATTCCTTTAAAAAAAATTCCTTCATGTTTTAGGTCTCTGTTTCATTCAGTGCTATTGGTAGAAATCCAGTAAACAACAAGTGTTGGAGGGGATGTGGAGAAAGGGGAACCCTTTTACACTGTTGGTGCAGCCACTTTGGAAAGTAGTGTGGAGATTCTTTAAAAAATTAAAAATAGAGCTACCCCATGACCTTGCATTTGCCCTACTGGGTATTTACCCCAAAGACACAGATAAAGTAAAAAGAAGGGCCACTTGTACCTCAATGTTCATAGCAGCAATGGCCACAGTTGCCAAACTATGGAAAGAACCAAGATGCCCTTCAACGGACAAATGGATAAAGAAGATATGGTCCATATATACAATGGAGTATTGTGCCCCCATCAGAAAGGAGGAATACTCAACTTTTGTATCAACATGGATGGGACTGGAGGAAATTAAGCTGAGTGAAATAAGTCAAGCAGAGAGAGTCAATTATCATATGGTTTCACTTACTTGTGGAGCATAAGGAATAACACAGAGGACATTGGGAGATGGAGAGGAGAAGTGAGATGGGGGAAATCAGAGGGGGAAACAAACCATGAGAGACTGTGGATTCTGAGAAACAAACTGAGGGTTTTGGAGGGGAGGGGGTGGGAAGTTGAGTGAGCCTGGTGGTGGGTATTGTGGAGGGCACGTATTGCATGGAGCCCTGGGTGTAGTGCATAAACAATGAATTTTGGAGCACTGAAAAAAATAAAATAAAATAAAATGGAAAAAATAAGAAAACCAGATATTTTTATATGCAGCCCATCAAGCCTGATTTAAAAATTTCTTTCCAAAGGCCTCCTCCGTAGTCAACAAACAAGACATGAGGGCTCATAAGATGAATACTTCCTATTTTTTAGCAAGACAAGACCTTAGCAAGCACCTGACAGAAAAAACCCACTCCTTAAGTAACTTCAGTGGCTCTCTGATTCTCTCTAATACTGCCCAATAAGTTCCTAACAACCATCTCCATAACTCAGGATTTATTTCATCTAGTCTCTCCCTGCTACCCCCACCACCAATAGCAGTGTTTGCCATATAGGGGGAAGAGTTCTTCTAATTTCAAGAAAATTCTTGACACCTTCCTAAAACTTTAAAGGATGACAGAAATCAAGAATCTTTATATTCTTCTACTTCTCAGGTCATTTACTTATTTGTACATGGCCAGAAACAAACGTATTTACTAATGTGAATGAAAAAAAACACACGGGAGCTTGGGGCTTCAAAGACTTTGGGAGGTATAAACAAAACAGTAGTCTCTGTCACTGGACAACCCCTAGAAACATCAAACTGCAGATGTCTCCCTTCTCATCTAAGACTTCCAAATGGCTGTTTCTCGGTTCCTTCATGCAGACATTCACCAAACTATTTACTTATATACTATTTTACTCGTTTATTCTTATCTGGGTGAATTATGCTAATTGACCATGCAATAGTCACTCTACTTCCTCCTTATAAAGAGAATCCCAATCTTGTTTGGAATGACTAAAAGCTAAGCTGAAACACTACATTTCCCCAGCCTCCCCTGCAGTAAAAATTACCATGTGACTAAGTTCTGGCCAATGAGATCTAATCAAGAGTTGTGGAATAGAATTGCCAGAAAAACATTTTAAGACAGAACAGGCAGCTGCCTCTTCTACCTGCTTCTTAAAGTTCCAGTAGCAATCTTGGGCAATGAGTGACCTTGAGGACAGAAGACAGTATTAAGGATAAGAGGCAGACACAGAGTTAAAGCCCAGGTTCCTAATCAGAAGAAACCATATCAGTTCCCAACTGCTAACCTTTTATACATTTTCTATTTTATCTAGCTAAACCTAATATTAAGTGATACCAAGATAAGAGCAGGGAAAGAAGGCCTACATAATCATAAAGTACAGTAAAAACAGAACTACAACTCTTCAAAGATATCAAAGGTATGAAAAGCAAAATAAGACTAAGAAACTACCACACTTCAAGAAAATTAAAGAGATCTGATAACTAATGGAATATTGCTTCCTTATTTGGACTCTGCATCAGAAAAAGACCTTCATGGGGTTCCTGGGTGGCTCAGTTAGTTAAATGTCTGCCTTCAGCTCAGGTCATGATCACAGGGTCCTGGGATGGAGCCCTGGATCATATCTGACTCCCTGATCAGCAGAGAGTCGACTTCCCTTCTCCCTCTGTCCCTTCCCTCCCCTCCATGCTCTCTCAGACATGGGCACACTTTCTCTCTCAAATGCATAAATAAAATCTTAAAAAAAAAAGTAAAAGACATTCATACAAAAACTGGTGGAATACAAATAAAGTCTATAGTTTAGTTAATAATAGTATTACATCTATATTAATGTTTTAGTTTTGACAAATGTTAGGCAATTGGTCATGTATGATATTAATACTGAGAAGGTTGGATGAAGGGTACATGGAAAGTCACTGTATCTTTACAAGTTTTCTATAAATCTAAAATTATTCAAAAATGAAAAGGCTTGAACAAACATGTAATTATAGTCAACTCTCAACTATAAAAGCATGTCGATAGGCAAACAGGTCAAACACAGTTTACAAGAGGAATGAGAGTGCGGGGGAAAGGAGCAATCAGGAAGCTGAGTGGTCCTCATTTAAAGGTGACAGAGTAAGAATGGGAGCTCTATTTATTCAGCCTCCTTCTCTATGATCCTTCCTCCCCCTAGCCCAGCCACAAGATTTGCCGCCTCTTCTCAGAACCAAGAAAAGACAGCACATTCTAGCCCCCAACTTCATTTTGTTTAAACACATGTCTCTTTTCACTAAACTGTAAACCTTCTGAGGATAGGATAATTTCTGATTTCATTTTGGCATCCCTAGGTTCTAGTTTTTGGCCTGACACGTAATCAGCACTTCATTGATATTTAGGGAATCAAATAATGGCTTGTATTTTTCTATTAGATGAGGGAAAGTAGTGTCAAGGAGAAATCATTAATTCATACGTTTCTGACTTGGTTTCCCTCTTTACTCATCTTAACCCTCTGATTTCATCATTATCCTTGTGTTTCTTTCTCCTTCAGTTGTTCTTTCCTGTACAAACCTCAGCTTCAGACAAATCTAAATATTCCACCTCTCTATTTCATATGCATGTTTTTAAGTACTAGTGACACTGTAATTCTACAATGATAAATAGATGATGAATTCAACCTTTGAAATGATTGTTTGTACTTTGATGCCTTTTCTCAGTAGCAACAAAACGGATATTTTATTAACTCATGACATTCTAACTCCAGTCATTATTAACTATATTTAAGGTTTCTACCTGGATTGCCCTTGCACATCTGTTCTTTATCTAGTCTTCTTGCCCTTAGGAGTCAGCATCATCCTCTCAACCTCCAAGATGTTTACCTGACTCCTCCATCCATGTCGTGATTTGCCTCTGGGTTCTCACACAGATTATGAATACATTTATCATAATGCTTTCCCTAGTGTTCTGTAATTTACTTGCTTTTTAACTTCTACAATAGAATGTAAGACCTTGACAACAATGATTTTATATTGCTAATACCTTACACAGTATCTAGTACATGTGCACTCATAAATATTCTAAAAAAGATAGAAGTATGAAAGGAGAGAATAAAGTATGAAAGGAAAAAAAGGAAGGGAGAGAGGGAAGAAGGCATAATGAAGGCACCTGGAAAATTTCTCAGAAGATAGATCCATACATACTTTTTTAAAAGCATATCTGAATCACCATCTTCTACCTCTCAATTTGCTGCCAACCTTCCTATCCACACAGGCCCTTCCTGGCACAGTGCCATTGCTATAATCCCCATTTCTCATATGCTATGCTCCAAAGAACAATGTGCAAAGGATGTGAACATGTAGGATGTAAACTATATAAAACCTAAAACCTAAGCGCCTTGTGTTGCCTGTTTCCAACATGCCTGCAGTGATAGGCCATCTTCATTTAACTCTTCTCAGTTTGCCTCACCATGCCTTTATCTAGGAATCTGGCACTGATTCCCTGGGATGAAGCCAGAGGTTAATTTTAGTGATGCTTCATTGCTATATCTAAAATTATCTCTCATTGATCCCCAATGAGAAGACCCCCAAAGGCTTAAGTGACTTGACTCTTTTCCATCACTGTAGTCATGACACCATGAGAGACTTTAAGGGGTGGTTTTTATGACTGTATCACTTATGGGTCTTTGTATAGGACTGGTAGAGGCAAAACCTGCCAGGCTCCAATGTGTCCAGTCTTTCACCTTCACACAATCTTCCAGTAATTATAAACAAATAGAACTCCTGATAGCTAGGTCATCAGCTCTTGAAACAAGATAGGACGGATGTTTCAAGCTCAGACCCTTGTCCTTGCGCCCTCATTCTATAAAGTACTTGGGAAGAGGTTAAAGTTGACCAACACTTTTCTAAAGATTTCCTTGGTGAATAGGTGCTTGCAGTTTTTATGTCAGAATAAAAGGGGGAATAAAAGCCTTTGAATTACTCTAGCTACAACTCTTCTTAGAGTGGGAAGTTCATTGTTAGCTTATTTATGTAAAAGAAACACACAGATTCATTTTGACTAAAAACTCAGTTGGCATGAATTTTGCATTTCCTTATAGGAAAGAAAATTATTGATAGACACAATGACAAGGTAGTTTGCTTGTTGTTCAATTAATACTCATCTTGCTGTAGATAACTTAGCTTTAATCATAATTTAAACTTCTTTCTGTTATGCTATTAATCATAATTTCATACTGTCTCCTTGTTGAACTTGAGATGATAGTAGACTAGTAGATGTGCAAGTGAAGATGTTCTGTTAATAACTGCAATGAAAAATTAGAATACAACAAAAGGACATTGGCAGGGAAATGGATTTAGAAGTCACTCATGGAGGTGATAATTGAGCAAAAGGATTGATTATAAAGAGTGAGAGGATAGGGCCTTGAAAACTTGCTATTGAAAAACCAAAAAAAGAGTGGAAAACCAGGAAAAGAGAAATTCACCACTCATGGAAGATTTCTGGAAAACAAGGCAATTCATTGCTATTGAGGTCAAGTGTCTTCTTTTCCAAGTGTCCTTAGGGCTTGCCATAGTAAGTTCTCTATAAACGTTATCTATTTATGTATGTGAGTGTTGTGTATAGTAAGTTCTCTGTAGATATTTGATGACTGAATAAGCAACAAGATGTTAAATCAGATATTACAACTGAAATACATTCCAAATTTAAATACTGATAACAGATAAAAATTAAGTTAAAATGTATAATGCTCAAACAAAGCAGTTTTCTTCTCCCTTTCATAAAATCTAACAGGTATATTCCTGATCAGTTTCTCTCTTCTAAGTGTTGCTCAAGAACTCAAACCCTTTTCATATCTGGCTTCCAAGATGTTGGAACACATGGCTGTGCTCATCTACCTAAAGCTCCCCAAATGAGAAATTGACAGAATTCATTCCCCCTCATATTCTGCTAGCAAGAACCAATATCCTGAACCCACTTAGATACAAGAGTAGCCGAGAAACATAACCCTCTTAGTCAACTACAGTATAAGAGAGTACAATTTTTTGTAGGATGATTAATCACCTCTGAAATGAGTTAAGAGTTTGTTTGGTTGTGTGCACAATCATTCAGGTTATACGAATTAGCTTGATTTAAAGTTTTATCAGAAGAGATGAAAGAAGAGATGCTGTAGCTTCAAGTGAAGACTTGAATGATAGCTACATTCTGGGACCAGCCATACCAATTAAATGGCATAAAATGAAACAATTCCCTAGTCTTATCTTGAGTTAGCAGAGTAAAAAAAAAAAAAAAAAAAAAATTGTGTCTTCACCCTGACTCTACCAATAAAAGTGAAATAAATTGTTCATCTTTTGAAGTTGAATAAACTATTTCAGTTTACTTCAGTTTAGCCATTAAGTGGGAGAAGTGGTTATTCTCTTCCAGTTGGGTGGAAATGTGTGCCCTGAGGGGGATGGGAGAGAGTGAGAAAGAGGTAGTTATCTCTACAGTTAAAGTCTACAATTAAAACAACTTGTTATTCTGGCAGAATGAAGTTGTGAGAAATGGAATAGGGTAGTATAAGTGCTTGGCATTAAGGTTTTGATTGCCAAGGTATTTATTTCAAAAGCCATTCATTTTGAATAAATGTATTTCCAATTGTATGACATAGCTACTAGGAAAACAACCAGATAAAGAACCAGGCCACCCACACCCATGATGTTCCCCTTTCACAAAACCTGGGCAATCTAGATAAAAAATTATGACAAAACAAATGAAAATAAAAACAAAACATATCAAGTATCATGGGATGCAGCAAAATCAGTTCTGACTGGAAAGTTTATAGCAATAAATGTATGTATTAATAAATTAGAAAACATCAGATAAACAATCTAACTTTAAACCATGAGGAACTAGAGAAAGGAGAAAAAATTAAACCCAGAGTTAGCAAAAGAAAGGAAATCCTGAGGATCAAAGTGGAAATGAATGAAATAAAGACCAGAAAAACAACAGAAAGGTTCAACAAAACTAAGAACTTCTTTTTTTAAACATTTTGTTTATTTATTTGAGGGACAGAGCGCGAACACAAGTGTGGGGCAGGGGCAGAGGGAGAAGCAGCCCACCCACTGAGCAGGGGGTCCAATTGGGGCTCGATCCCAGGACTCTGGGATCATGACTTGAGACTAAGGCAATTAACTGACTGAGCCACCCAGGCGCCTCAAGAGCTGGGTTTTTTTTTAAAGATAAATAAAGTTGACAAATATTTAGCTGGACTAAGAAAAAAAACAAAAGACTCAAAAAAAAATTAGAAATGAAAAAGGAGACATGGCAACTTATACTACAGTAACATGTAGCATCATAAGAGAGACTATGAACAAGTATATGTCAACAAATTACAGATATAAGTAACATGCCTGATAAAGAATTTAAAGCAACAATCATAAGGATACAAACTGGACTTGCGAAAGGAATGGAAGACATCAGTGAGACTCTTACCACAGAGAAAAAAAGAGTTAAAAAGGAATCAATCAGAGATGAGGAATGCAATAAACAAGATTGGAAACAGGCTTGATGCAATGAAAAGGAGGCTGAAGGAATCAGAGGAACAAAACAGTGACCTTAAAAGCAAAATAATGGAAAATAATGAAAATGAACAAAAGAGAGAAAGAAGAATTATGCAACATAAGAATAGATGTAGGGCACTCAGTGACTCCATCAAACATAAAATATTCATATTATAGAAGTCCCAGAAGAAGAAGAGAGAGAAAAGGGGGTGGAAAACTTACTTCAAGAAATAATAGCAGAAAACCTCCCTAATCTAAGGAGCAAACCACACGTCCAGATCCAGAAAGCACAAAGAACTCCCATCAAAATCAACAAAAACAGGCTAACACCAAGACTTACTATAATGAAATTTGCAAAATACAGTGATAAAGAAAAAGTCTTAAAAGAAGCAAGACAGTGTAAGAGGGGCCTCCTTTCTCCACATCCTCTCCAACACACGTTGTTTAGTGTCTTGTTAATTTTGGCCATTCTAATTGGTGTTAGGTGGTATCTCAATGTGGTTTTGATTTGAATCTCCCTGATGGCTAGTGATGATGAACATTTTTTCATGTGTCTGATAGCCATTTGTATGTCTTCATTGGAGAAGTGTCTGTCTGTTCATGTCTTCTATCCATTTTTTGACATGATTATCTGTTTTGTGTGTGTTGAGTTTGAGGATTCTTTATAGATCCTGGATATCAGCCCTTTGTCTGTAGTGTCATTTGCAAATATCTTCTCCATCCCGTGAGTTGCTTCTTTGTTTTGTTTACTGTTTCCTTTGCTGTGCAGAAGCTTTTCATCTTGATGAAGTCCCAAAAGTTCATTTTTGCTTTTGTTTCCTTTGCCTTTGGAGACATATCTTGAAAGAAGTTGCTGTGGCCAATGTCGAAGAGGTTACTGCCTATGTTCTCTTCTAGGAATCTGATGGATTCCTGCCTCACATTGAGGCCTTTTATCCATTTTGAGTTTATCTTTGTGTATGGTGTAAGAGAATGGTCAAGTTTCATTCTTCTACACATAGCTATCCAATTTTCCCAGCACCATTTATTGAAGAGACTATCTTTTTTCCACTGTATATTTTTTCCTGCTTTGTCGAAGATTATTTGACCATAGAGTTGAGGGTCCGTATCTGGGCTCTCTACTCTGTTCCACTGGTCTATGTGTCTGTTTTTATGCCAGTACCATGCTGTCTTGGTGATCACAGCTTTGTAGTAAAGCTTGAAATTGGGCAACATGATGCCCCCAGTTTTGTTAAAATAAAAAAGAAAGAAAGAAAGAAAGAAAGAAAGAAAGAAAGAAAGAAAGAAAGAAAGAAAGAAAGAAATGAACGCAGGCTTTAGCTTGTTGGAGCCACAGCCCTAGCAGCAGAGAAAGGAGAGTGAATCTACCTAGAATAGAGGAGTTGTTTTAAATTTAATTTTCTAATGTCTAGTTGCTATGGCTAGTCTGGGTAAAAGGATGAACAGTGAATAAAGAGAATGAACAGATTAAAAAAAAGAAGAAGAAGAAGAAACAAGACAAAAAAAGAAGTCCTTAAAGGGACACCTGGATGACTCAGTCAGTTCAGCATCTGTCTTTGGCTCAGGTCATGATCCCACAGTCCTGGGATCAAGCCCTGCATCAGATTCCTTGCTCAGCATGGAGCCTGCTTCCTCCTCTCTCTCTGCCTGCTTGTGATCTCTGTCTGTCAAAAAAATAAATAAAATCTTAAAAAAAAAAAAAAAAATAACCCAAAAAGGAATAAAAAAAAAGACTTAATACCATAAAACTCCTAGAAGAAAACATGGGAAAGAAGATCATAAGTATTGGTCTTGGAAATCATATAAAAAAAAAAAAAAAAAAAAACCAAAAAAAAACAAAAAAAAAAAAAAAAAAAAAACAAGTGAAAACTACACCAAACTCAAATGTTTTGCACAGAAAAACAAAACAAAACAAAACAAAACAAAAAAAAACCCAAGATCCACAAAAAAATACAAAAAAATATGAATAAACAATTAACAAAATAAAAAGACAGCCTACATACTGAAAGAAAATTTTTGCAAACTATATATTGAATAAGGAATTAATATCCAAAATATATAAAAAACTCAGTTAACTCAGACAACTCAATTAAAAATGGGCAGAAGAATTAAATAGACATCTCTCTAAAGAGGACATCAAAATGGGCAACAGACACCTGAAAAGATGCTCAGTATCCCTAATCATCAGGGAAATGAAAATCAAAACCACAGTGAGGTATCACCTCATACCTGTTAGAATGGCTATCCTCAAGAAGACAAGAGACATGTGCTGGCAAGGATGTAGTGAAGGGGAACACTTACACATTGTTGGTGGAAATGTAAGCTAGTCCAACCAGTATGGAAAGCAAGATGGAGTTTCCTTAAAAAACTAAAATTAGAAAATACCATGTAATTCAGCAATTCCACATCTGCTCAAAGGAAATGAAAACAAGACTTTGACAAAATATATGCATTTCCATGTTCACTGCATTATTAACAATAGCCAAACTATGGAAACAAACCAAATGCCCATCAATGGATGAATAGCTAAAAAAAATTGTGGTATAGGAGTGCTTGGGTGGCTCAGTTGGTTAAGTGTATGCCTTCAGCTCAGGTCATGATCCCGGGTTCCTGGGATGGAGTCCTGTATCGGGTTCTGTGCTAAGTGGGGAGTCTGCTTCTCCCTCTCCCTCTGCCCTGCCCCTGACTTGTGCCCTCTCTCATTCTCTCTTTCAAAAAAATAAATAAAATCTTCTTTTAAAAATGTGCTATATATGTACAATGGATATTATTCAACCATGAGAATGGATGATATTCTAGCATTTGCAACAACATGGATAGGCCTTAAGCACATAACATTAAGTGAGATAAGTCAGCTAGAAACATAAGTAGTGTATGATATCACTTATATGTGGAATCTAAAAATATTACACCTGTGAAAAACAGAGTAAAATGGTGGGTACCAGGGGATGGGGGTGGGGGATAAGAGCAATGTTTAAATGTATAAACTTGTAATGAGTAGTAAGTAAACCATAGAGAGCTAATGCACAGTATGATAAATGAGACAATAATATTGCACAATAATGTAATGTGATAAATATCACTATATCAGCAATCATATTATAACACATAAATATATCAAAGTAGGAAAAGATTATTGTTGTAAAACCCTCCCTAGCATTCACCTCCCCTAGGTAAATTTCCCAAGCAATTTGTCTAAATAGAGTTACCCACAGTCATCTATCTTTATTTTTATATACACAAGATAAAAAATATGATCTAATTTATTTTTCATCCTATTTTCTGCCTGACAGTGACCAATGTTGCTGGTCAATATTTGACAACCCAATGTTTAAAGAATATCTTGCTTTCTCTGTGCTGAGAAAATAACAGAGTAGCTAATCATTTTACAATTTGCCATGTTAGATTTTTTTCAGCTACTGTAATAGATGAGTTAAAATGTAGCTGGATCCTTTCAATCTTTTTATTCATTTGCCTTACTATGCTACAGGGGAATAATTTCCTGATTTTTGGATCTCATAGAGCCCTAAAATTTCCCCCATAAATATACAAAACCAACATTTTTTCCAATTCACTTTGGGCCAGGGGAACCCTTGTCACTGACAGGCATTTGTCTATAGACCAGCACTTAGGAGGCACCGTTCCAGGATCAGTGCTAGAATTACAACCTCTCTGAGCATGTGATGAACCTAAAGACATCCTAGGAATAAGGCCTTGGTCTTACTGATACCAAGAGAAAACCCAAACTGCAAGTGAGCCCAGAGACCCTCAAGTTTGTATCCTTCTGAGCCTTTGATCTCAAAAGACAGCTAACATTAACCAGTGGACAAAATGCAAATTCTTAGTGGTTCTCATAACTTGTACCATCCTCTCAGCAGGATGCCCTCGTCCTTCAATTCCCAGGAGGCCCCAGACATATTGGAAAAAAAGGAAAGTATCTAAAAATAGTTTGGGAAGACAGATATTCTGGAACAATTGGAAGCCACAGGCGGAGACACTTGGGCACCAACTCCACTTTCCACCCAGTTAGCATTTCTAGTTCTGAGCTTAGTTCATGAACTAGGAGAACCTGATGTATTTAAGCAATTCCTAAACAGAAGCACATGGATTATTTGTATCAATAATGAGATGTAAACTTAAACAGAAAAACAACAAGGAAGTAGCAAGAATTCAGCCTCTTTCTCAACCCTAGCAGTATCCAAAGAGTCCAGGAGTGTCACAAGTATAAAGAATATAGGGGCAAGAGAAAATCTCACCAAAAATACCGTCCTCATTTCTGCTCTGTGTAATTACCTCACTACCTTCAGTTTCTATATCCTTGGCACCTTGGAAGTAATTAGAGACAGAGAGCGAGAGAGAGAGAGAGCTCCTTGCCAATCCATAACCCAATTTGCTACACTGCACATAACACCTCTTCAGCTATAAACTGTTACATTTGTTGGCAAGTCACCAAGTTCCACAACCATCTCCAAAACACATAGGAAACATAATTTTCACCATTTGTAGATCACCATACAGGTGTTCAGAATGCAGGTGGATTCTTGTTTCCAGCAGAAAAATTGATAATGTGGAATTACATCATCCAATTAATTATAATCTCATCTCAACAAATTCATTCATTCCACATGTGCATAACTCCTTACTTCTATTTTAACCTGAGGGCTAGGAAGAAGTAAAATGAACACGACAGCCGAGCTCAGGTTTCTTTGACCCAACAGTGTAATGACAAGAGCCACATGACTAAATTACACAGATCTAAACCCGTATACACCATGCAACTAGAACAGAAAAGAGCCAACAAAATATAGTAATCATATTTGCAGATGATAAGAAACTGTAATGTCCTTAACACATTGTCCCTAGCACATGCAATCAGTTTCATAATTCTACATGTGAAAAAGCACATTATATTGAGGGTTTAAGGTAGAGCTCAAAAAAAATGTAAACTGTGGAGTGTTACATTTATTTAAATCTGTGACTGTTAAATTAAGTACTCTTGGTTTTGTGGTTCCTTTTAGAAGCATTTATTTTAAAATGACCCTTTCTGAATTGTTCACAGAATAGGAATCAGAAGAGTGTTGTACAAGGTAATAATGAAAGGGGAAGACTCTATGTGGAACAAAATCTGTAAAAGAAACTTGTTGAGTCAAAGGAGATGAAAGGCAATAATGAATGGAAAGGAAGGGGAGTTCAATTACATTGTTCAACTATGCACTAGGCACTGACCTCAGTGCCTTCCAAGACATTTCATTTAATCCTCAAAAATACTATGATATCCTTATTATCACTTGCATTGTCACAGATGAGGCAATGGATTCAAACAGCTGAAGTCACTTGTCCAAGTTCACACAGTCGTTAAGTTATAGAGTGGGCTTTTGAACCCAAATTGTCACATGGTTTTCACAATGCACACTTGCCTTATTCTTGAGTACCTGGGAATTTGAAAACCACACACATTATCACTGGATTTCCTCCTTTACCCTCTCCGGCTCTCCAAATTGCTTCACAGTGCATCTAAAGAACCACATATCTGATAAATTTTTCTTCCATGCTCTCAGGCTCTTGTTTCCTCTTCCTTGTGGGAAATCCTGTAGTATTTACTGCTCCATTTTTACATCCTGTATTATATGCTACCTAGTGTGCTTGTCAACTTCTACACATGCCTTATCTTCAGGACTAAATTATTCACATGCAGGCAGAGACTATATATTCAAGATCTTTCAGTTCCTTATTGTAGAGGAATGCATAAAAAATGTCTTCCCTCCACCAACTTTGAGCAATTAATGGTTGCTGCCTAGAGTGCCATGTTGAAAAATTTGTACAGCCTCTTTCCCATCTCAGTAAAAAACAATCTTTTGACTGATTAGTGATGGTGCTGTGGGTATGATGGAAAAATAGGAGAAACAAGGGGTAGAGGAGGGGCAGAATATGATAGTGCTTATGCATGTTTGCTGAATCTGCCATAGTACTTCAAATAGAAATTTGTATGTCTTATATTTCTGTTTTCAGTGAAACATAAATGAAAACAATCTAAAATTTACCCCAAAATTACAAACCATTAATTAAAGTAATTTTTAAAATTCAGGTTAAACATGCAGAGCAAATGAAACTTTTTCATTTCATTCTAACACACTTCCATCCACAAATATTGCCTGTGGTTGGCCCCCTAGTTAGTCAGGGGAAAAAATTAATCAACTCTCCAATCCAGATTTCAGCTACAGATTTAGGATTAAATCCACACTGAATCTATTTTCTCTGAATAAAAATTCTCGGCGTTTCCAATATTCTCCTCTTCTAGCTATCTTCCTCTCTAAGGAATCTGCATGAGTAGAGAAAGGTAAAATGTGCAACACAGATGCCTCTGTGGGCATTGTGGTCCCCTTGGCCTTGGTAGAAATAACTTCATGTTAATCCTCAAACACATGCTCCCTGTTGTCCACTGTTCTAAAGGCATATGGCCTTGGTTGACCTTGCCACTCTGAGTGCTGCTGGCCTCTTCTGCTGCAGTTTGCAGTTGGTGATTCATGATTCAGTCCTTTGGCTCTAGAAGCTCACAGTGAATATCAGCCATCTAACCCTCAGCCACTCAATCTGCCTTCAGTTCTTGAAGACCGCAACTCCTGTATCTATAGTTCTTCCTCTACCTGACCCAAGGTTGCGTTGTCCACTCCAACCTATGTTATTGGGATCACCTTGCCCCTTGCAACACCTCCTGACTCTCAGCCCAGGATTTGTAAATTTCAAGGTATCCATTTTAACAATGGTACAACCCAACTTTAATGTGTGTAGCATCCTCCTGGAGACCCAAATAAATACTGACTTTCTTGAATCTCTTAAATTTCACAAGCCCTGGAGTCTAGTCCCTACCTAGGCCTCAAAAGGAAACTAGGACCCACCACTAAATGCTCTGGTATCTTCTTTTCTTTCCAATCTTCCTCATGCAAATACCTGGACCACCCTTGTGGAGAAAGAGCTTTCTTCTATTTCCATTATGTCATGTCTTCCTCATATTAAAAAAGGTGTCTCATAGAAGGAAGGAGTGTCCTTTTTATACTGTTGGAAAGAATTATGATCAGAGTCCATCAAACTTAGTTTTAATTTGCTAAAGGAGGGAATAAAGGAATTTGGAAAACCATTTTTCAAGGCTATGGTAGGATTTAAAGGCCTAACATGTAACAAAACTTTATTTTGCATGTCAGAAGGTAAATATTAACTAGGTCTATTGTTTGCATTCTGGGTTATCAGCTCCTAATACAGTCCCAGGTGATGTCCACACCTAGGAAACTAGAGCCAAAGTCTTATATTAAAAAAAGACAAAAGAGAAAAGCCCATTAATACTTTTCAAACTATATTCTCATTATATCTCAATGTCAGTAATACACAAAATAACTAGTGCTTGGTGTATTCTGCTGCTCAGAAGCCAAAGTCAATACTCTGACTCCTAAAAAGATAAATTTACTTCAACAGTTTATGATTCCAGGCTAAAATCTACCTTCAGGCTAGTCATGGAAGGGAAAAGACATATGGGTAAGTTATACCATTTGTCATCATAATTTAAAATCATGATTGTAAAATATATGACCTCATAACATTGATCTTTAGTGTCATCTTTAAAGCATCTTTAAAATACTTGATTAAATCAATTTTTTATATTCTAAGCCCATAAAATAATACAGCAGTATTTCTCTTTTGGGGCATACCAGCCTCAATTCTCCTCCTCACTCACTTAGGCTTATTGTTGAAATTATATAAAACTGAGCTGTATAAATCCAAATACATCGGGTGTTTTCCTGGTTGATGTTCATGTACTGTTTCAGAAGTGGAAAAATTGTGTTTGAATAACTGTAACTAGATTAAAACATATATATGAGCCAAAAACTCTTTCATCATTTTGTAAATAATATCTGACTCTTTAAGTAAACAAATAGCCAGCTCCTAAGGGATCTCAGTTGTGTTTCTAAGCCTTGTCATTTGACCAAACTGGTTTTGGATTCAGTGAATGTCCAACTGATGAATGCATGCCTATTTGTGGCCTCTTTCAAATAAGAAGGCACATATTGCCCCTCAATTAGAAAAAATACCCAGTGCTTTTTTCATTCATGTGGTGTTTCATTCACTCTATCCAAAGAGTGCAGGATCAGACATTGTACTTAACTCAATTGGTTTTAAACAACAACAGAAAGTAGGACACTGAATTCTGCCTCTGACCATGATAGAGTAAAGGGAAAAAGACTTATCCCCTCACAGTAAACAACTAGAAAACTGGACAAAATACACTAAAAAAACTGTGTTCAGGAATTATACAACAGGCAGCATATAAAATGCTGATCATTGCAAAACAGAAAACAAATGGGATGGTCCCTACAATCTTAAAACTTTGTACCTCAAGGCACCATCCAAGCCATGGTACAGGGAGGAGGATCCTAAGCAAAGCAGAGATACCTAATGGAGTCAGGAAGACAGAGATCTGTGTGCAGTGAAGATGGATAGCTGGAATTTGAAGGACAGAAGTCAAGAGAGGAAAGTGCCACAATGCTAGAGCTCCAGAAAAACACATAAGGGCCTCTTCCACCCTTGGTGAGTACAAAGCCATGATGCAAAAGTAGAATTCCACAAGTCAGGACAAATAATCTGGCATCTGAGATCTGAAGAAGAGCACATATGAGACTAGGAGACATTTGAGTTTTGGCTAGCCAAAGAGAGGTGCCCTTCTTGAATACCTGGGGATTAAGTAGAAAATCCAGAAGGGAAATCCTTTAGTAGTAGGTCTAAATTAAGCAAAGATTAAAAGCTATTCTAAACTCAAAAGCTAGTATTACCACAATAACAAAATCAGAAAAAGACATATTATAAGGAAACTTCAGATTATTACTTCTCATGAACATAGATAAAAATATTTTTTAAATATATGCAAATAAATCATAATAATAATTTTTTAAAAGGATAAAATCATGACTAAATAAGGTTAATCCGAGGAATGTAAGTTTGGGTTAACATTAGAAAATCAGGGGTGCCTGAGTAGCTCAGTTGGTGAAGCATCTATCCTCAGCTCAAGTCATGATCTCAAGATCCTGGGATTGAGCCCTCCATCTGGCTTCTGCTCACCAGGGAATCTGCTTCTCCTTCTCGCTCTGCCCCTCTCCCCAACTTGTGCATGAGTCCCCTCTCTCTCTCTCAAATAAAGAAAATCTTAAAAAAAAAAAATCAGTTGATGTAATTAAGTATATAAACAAGATATTTATATTCATATATATATGTCTATATATATAGACAACCTAATTGAAAACCTGACAAATGTAAATGGCCAAAAAGTATCTGAAAATATGCACAATATTATGAAATGCCAATTAAAGTGCAATACAGAATCACTACATATCAGAGTGACTAAAATTAAAATTATTGACAATTGCAAATATTGTGAAAGATGTGGAGCAAGTGGAATGCTCACATACTACTCAATGTATAAAATGGTACAATTACTTTAGAAAACAATTTGGCAGTTTCTCACAAAATTAAACATACACTTACTAGAGGATATAACAATTCCACTCCTACCTAATCACCAAGGAAAATGAAATCTTATGTCCACACAAAGAATTATACATGCATAGTCAAAGCAGGTTTATTTTTAACAGTAAACTTGAAATAATCCAAATATCCATCAATAAGTGAATGGGTAAACATATATTGGTATAGCCATAAAACTGAATACTACCCAACAATAAATAGGAACAAACTATTGATTCACACACAGGTAAATCTCAAAAGCATGCTTAGTAAAAGAAGCTAGACACAAGAGTATGCATGCTATGTTTCCATTTAAAGTTAATTCTAGAAAAGGCAAATCCAGTCTATAGTGACTGCTTATCAGTGGTTGACTAAAGCTGAAGGTAGGAGTTTGAATGAAAAGTTACATGAGACATGTTATGATGAGCATTAGTGTTATATGTAAGTGATGAACCACTAAATTCTACTCCTGAAACCAATATTACTCTTTATTTAACTAACTAGAATTTAAATAATTTTTTAAAAAAAGGTTCATGAGAGGATGCTTTGGGGTGATAAAAATGTCCTCCAGATTGATTTGGTGGTGGTTGTTACACAAGTGTATGTATTTTTCAACTCCCCAACAGGAACTTAAAAGTAGTGGATTTTATTGTGTATGTGAATTGCATCTTGAAAAAGTTGATTAAAAATTTACAGTGAGAAAAAAATTTGGAGTGAAAAAATAATTCAGTATGGGTTTTTTTGCATTTTTATGCATTTTTTGCATATTCAGTATTCAAACCATGAGATATTTGCTCAAACTTGAATACAATACCCTCATAGTCTATAACAGAAGTCATCTCATGGCACTGCTATTTTTTTTCAAATCTTTGCTCTGTGAACTCTAAGTATTCAGGTAACATCTTCCCATAGTATCACCAGCTTCTAGAGTTCTTTGAAATTGCCTTAGAATAAGTAACATCAAATGAGAGACATAGATCAAAAAAAGACTGAAATATAGTTATAAGCTCCACAGCGTAGCTATGGGGGAAGAGCTACACAGGCTAAAATAAAGGACAGTAATTGGCCATAAGTAAACTCAGAAAAATGAAGACAGGATGAAAACCTAAGTCTAACTCCCTACCTACTTACTCTTGAAATAAACCAAACTTACAACTTCATCCTAGGAAAGGAGTTCATAGGATTCTTCTTGACCATAGATTGTTAGAACCAAATGAGGCAAGCAGAAGTGTTTTAGTAAAAAGTCCCTAGGAAGAAGATGAATTAACATCTTTCTTTTTTAGAGTTCTAATTGATTTTGCAAAGGTAGATTTAACAGAACTTTCCTCATCTAGAAAAAGAAAGCAAATATTTTAAAGCTAAAACATAGACATTTTCTTTTAAACGTATCTGAACTTACTTAGTATACCTTTTGTTTTAGAGAGAGGAATGGATGCTTAAACAACTGAGCTCCCCATTGCACAAATATTCAGAGTTCTTTCCACCCCTATCCTTTGTACATACTCTTCTCTTTCCTTACCAATCCTTGACATATACCATCCTATAAGGTCCGGCTCAGTACTCTCTCTCCTGGAAAGCTAATTTGGCTCTCTGTTTCTCCTGGTCCCTGATCAGCTCTCTTACAGAATATATCACAAGACACTGTTAATTTTGTATGCCAGTCTCCTGGACTATATTAGAAGACATTTTTTCCAGGGTCAAAACTATAGTCTATTAATTTTTGTTAGTTTGTTTATTAATTATTACATATTCCATTCCTTATATGGTTGTTGTGAATAGCAGGAACACAATAAAGTCTAATACATTGAATTTCATGGGTCTTCAACTCATTTAGGTTTGCTTGTTTTTGGTGGCAGTGAAGGTATTGTGTTGTGTTTCTTTTCTTTTTCTTTTTTTCTTTTCTCCCTGACCTCACTCATTTCTCCTGAATGTGGTGTTTTTCAGGGCTGATACAAGACACTTGATTCCTCAGAACTTCTGAAGTAGAAAAACTTCCTTACTTGCAAAATAGTAATCAAGAAGCTTATATCATCACCACTATGAAAAGCTCTTCAAAGTGCACGGACCTTTGAGAGAAGGTCAATATAAATTAAAGACAATGTATTATGTAGAAAAAGCTAAGTACTCAAGATCTCTTACAGGTTTTTCCTAATGCCTCAGCATACATTTCCCCACAGATCTGGTCCATATCTTCCTAAAAGGTTATATTTGTACTTTTATTGTAGATCTGAATAATTATAAATTATAAAACCCAAAAGTAGAAACCACTACTTCAGAAAATCAGGACGGGATTTAATTTCAAAATTTCTTAAATATATTTCCAACACTGTTATTGGACTGATTATCTCATTCTCTGAGATTAGTTCTATACATATTACCCAAATAAACCAAGCCAATTTAGTTACTTAAGTCAAATAATCAGTTAAAAAATAATCAGACTGGATATTGGCACTGTAAAATCTTTTGCCCCCAAGATGTTTAATAAACATTAAATTATTATTACACTGTCAAAGACACATTCTGGTGCCTGTAAGTCAAACCTTAGCTCTCCATGACTGAGAATGGAAAGCTTGAGCACCATCTATTGAGCCCCTTTTATGTCAGTTTCTTCTTAGATTTAATGATGGCATAGAGAACTTTATCCAGGAGATACAACCATATAGGAGAGGGCTAATAAGTTATAACACAAAATCACACTTGGCAACTTAATTCCAAAACTTAAAAAAAAAAAAAAAAAAAAAAAAGAAGTCTCTATGATAGCTTGGGGAAGATGCAGGTCATCACACCCAAGCCTTATTCGGACAGAGAAGATTCTCATGGTTCTCTCGTTTTATTTTATTATTTTATTTTATAAATAGCTATGTAGCACTAACTATAGGCAATATGCTAAGAAATTTACAAATAATAGCTCTTCTACTCCTCATGAAAAATCCTGTGAAGTAGGGACTATTATCAGTGCTAGTTTATAGATGAATGCAAATCTAAGTTAGTTGCACAAAAACTTGCAACTAACAAATGATGGAACCAGAGTTTGTATTCAAGCAGTCTGGCTGTACGGTCTATGATGTGAACTTTTTTTCAACTCTGCCCCTGTGCCATTGTTCCCAGACGTCTAGGAGCAAAGCCAAGATATCTTGAGGACTCCCTTCACAGTTCCCATGAGTGAAGAGAATTAGTTTACCACTAATGACTATATATCCAGGACTTGGTAAGAAGTCAAAATTGATGTTACATGGCTGCTACATCCTTACATAAAGGTCCTTTTTCTTTTAAGTCCGGGTACATCCAGCCCTCACAATTTTTTGTATATTAGAGTAACTTATAAGAATACAGTAGTAATTGCAATCACATAAAATTGGCCCAAACACAACTGATTCTCTAAGTTATACTTCTTAGAATGTAAACATCTTCTCTCGGCCATTTCTTCATAATTTTTAAATTCACAGAGGTTTTGAGCTATCACTACCCTCTACTTCTGATGCAAATGACCTTCTTCTTTTTGAATATTATCACATAAATTATTCAAGAAAAATCCCTGCACTTTACATGTATTATTTAACTTCAAGGAGTTGTTAGAAACTGAAACTTCCTTCAAAAACTACCTGTCCAAAAATCAAAGCCAGTTGTAGCCTTATAAAATCCAGAGGCGAAACATTTAAATGGGTTTAGTACAACAAAATGGGAGCAGTATGTGAATGAGAAGGGAGTTGTGCCCAGTTTGATGGGTCTGGGCTTCCCAAAAATAATCAGTAGATATTGCCTGAGTCTGTGGGAACTGAACTGCCCACATCTGTAGGAGAATTTGTGAAGAAGCATGCCTTGCAATTTATCTCTAAGCTGCATATTCAGACATTTCTAAAAATAAGTAAAGTCAGTGAGACAATAATGGTGTTGGGTCGTACTAGTCTTCAGATTCCAGAAAGACTTGATGAGTCAAAAAGTGTCTCAGGACAGGACAGGAGAGTTAACAGTTTGGTTTCTGGAGGTCATCAGAGAATTAGGGAATTCCCGACTCCTTTAACTACACCTTGTCTCAAAGCAATAGGTGGAAACACATGTGGAATACACCTGTGTCCTCCCAATTACTGAGAAGAGACAAAAGGGAAAAGGGAAGAGTTGACCAAGGCATAAAAATTATTTCTCAGAGTAATTAACTAAAATGATACATTTGTCTAATAGCATGCAGTGCTAACAAAACTTATAAATATGAATATACATGATGAATTTTAAGTTTATGTGAACATAGTATTAGAAGTGCATGGGCACGCGTGTGCGTACCTGCATACCTGTTCACGCAAACATGACAACATGACATACTCTTTTAAAAAAATGATGGCAGCTCTCAAGAAGATGGAGGGCTACTAATGGGGGATGAATCGGACATATTCCATGTAACTTGAGAGAGTAGAACTGAGATCCAAGAGTGGGAATTAGAGGAAACAAATCTCACCCCCGGTGAAGACAAAAAGCTTATAAAATATTGAGCGTAATTTCCTTTCCTACAGGTTTTCTCTGAAAACTTTCCATTACCTTTGCTACAGTTTTCCGTTTTATGGCATATCTACTAAACTTTTTGTGATTTCCTAATGCCTAAACTTCCTAGAAACTAATTTGGCACAGCAAAAAAAAAGAATTTTTTTTTGTTCAGTTTCTATAGCTAATGCAAATGTATTATAAATAAGTAAGGAGAGTTGAAACATAGGTCTGATTGATTTTATGGCATTTTTATAAGGGTATTCTATTAAGTTATTTAGTGAATACTTATCTTTTCCTTCAAGGAAGTATAAAACAATACATGTCGCAAGTATTCACTAAGTTTTCTAAATAATGATGTCCTTCATTCCTTAGCAGCCACTACCAATGTAAGACTTCTGTAAATAACCAAGAAAAATGCCTCAAACCAGTCCCCTTAGGAAAGAAACAAGAATATCATAGCTGCCAAAAGCCACCTTCTCTAACCATTGACATATAATAAAAACACAGATATGCTTACAACAAAACATGTACAACTGCGCCATTCTGGAGAACCAGAAAGAAATAAAAATATTTCCAAGTGACAAAAAACTTCTCTAAATAACAGGAAGCATCCTTGATCTTCTCTCCTGTCTGTTCAGGATGCAAATCCTTTCTATTATGTGGAAAACATAATTACAAAAGCACTGATTTGTATCTGGTTTACCATAGGTGGAACCAAGGGTTTTTCCTAGTAAATACGTGAAAAGGAATATGAAGAAGACACGCTGACACACTATCTCAGTGGAGGCCCCAGGCCCCTGGAATCTGATTCAGCTCCTCTCAGCAGGCCACATTCTCCTCTGTGGCCTGAGGGCCTTACAGTAGCCTTCAAATATATTTATTTTCATTCCGTATCTCTTTCCACACAAGATGAATCAGAGAGCATCAAAAATTTTGGTTGGCACCTGACTTTCCTTAGACTCTGAGAAAGATTCCCTGTTTGAAAGACGAATATTTCAGGTCTCCAGCCACTTGGTAAAGCTGCTTGCAGGTATGAAAGCATAGAAATGAGCTGCTCACTTCCACACAATTCACTGGTGTTCATCTGGGTCTGGGTTATCCAAGGGTGAGTAGGGAAGCAAAGCAAATGTAAATAGCAGCCAGACCAGCATTTAAGGAACATACACCATTTTTGCCCCTCAGCACATGCTTTAATACCTCACAGAAATAACACTTCACGAAAAACAGTTCGACAAACACTGGTTAAGTCATTACATGCACAGACACATACAACCACACTTGCACACACACATCTCTAAATAGTACAAATGAAATGTCTAATATATGGAAGTCTAAGGACATTTTAGGGACATGCAAATCCTTCCAGTAACAAATGCTAAATCATTAAGACAGGGTGGAAAGTTGGAATAAATGTGTGTCAAGCACAAATAATAAATATTTGCTAGAATGGCTTATAATATTCATACTCCTTGAGCCAGCAAGTCTGAAATTGGCCTTCAAGACAAAACACAAAGTTCAGTCAAATATTTATGCCTCTCCAGTTTTTTATTGCAGTGTTATTTATAATTCAAAAACAAAAAAAACAAAAAAACCAGTCTCAACATAGATATCCAACAATAGGGGAATCAAATAAGCTGTGATATATACATTTATTCAGAGTATAACTCAGTGATTAAAGTTATGTTTCTTAAAAAATATAATGTGGGAAGATTTTTATGATATAATGTCTGATGAAAGAGCTAGCAGAATCCAAAACTGTACAGATAGTATAATTTCAACGTATAAGCTATATGCACATAGAAAAAGGCTAAGCAGAAACATACCAAAATATTAAAGTATGTATTTCTAAAGAATGAGATAATCCATGAATGTTATTTTCTTCTTTACATATTCGAGTATCGGCAAAATTTCCCACAAATGGCATATATTGTTTTTATTAGCAGGAAACAAAAATAAATTTCTCTTCTTCATGACGCTGTCAATAACCATTTCCTGAAGAAGTCACTCTCTAACTTTTTATCTTACAGCATATTGCTTCTCTGGTGACATTTTCACAAAACTTAATTGGTAATTATAGAAATGGGTGAAAAGAAAGTCAAACTGAAGGATGTGACCTCCCCAAACTCCTTTCTTCTAAAGGGAGTTTTGATAGTCATGACAACTCTGGTAACTTGACCAGTTAGAAGAGAAATTTTCCCCCAGAGCAGTGAAAAGCAATCCCAGTCTTTACCTCTTGGGATCTGTAGCTTCCTCTCACCTCCTTCAAGATGTCAATCAAGTTCCTGATAAACTTGGTAAAAGTGAATCTAAAGCAGACCATTATTAGTTTGTCTTGTCAGCTCTGGGAATGTTAGTCTCTCTGGGAATTAAGGGCAAAGTGGTTGCTAGGCACTGCTGGTCTCAGATGTGCGACTTCATTAACTACACGTTACACAAGGCTAGAAATCAAGCCCTGGGAAGGACAAATAGGCATCCAAATCACAGTCTCTCTTCAGTGAGCATGAAAGGTGTCTGTTTATTGGTTTGCTAAACTGAGGGGGAGGGAAAAAAAAAAAAAGATTTCCTTGCAGCAATTTGGGTAAATACACATTTATAAATAATACAACAATTACAAAATACAATGAGGTCTCCCCCAACTGGCACAATTTCTTCTCTCGAACCCTCTCACAAACCATAATGCAATTGTTGTATGATTGTGTGTGTTTGAAATTAAGAATAATTTTATATGAAAGCTTATCTTCTGTGGTTTCTCCAATTCCAAAAAATGTTCATTTTAAAAACTGCTGTAGACAACACTTCATACTAGGTAGTACCCATGAGAGAGAAAAAATATGTGAACCATGAGTCACACTCACACAGTAGGAGAGACACCCAAATTCCTCTTTTGGGCAAAGAACAGTACAAGCCTCACTTCTAAATGCATGTATCTCTCCAGCATCCCCTTCCTCCCTATATTCCTTCATTATTTTTTTCAGCACACAACTAGTCTTATTAAATGTGAGTAGAGTGGATTGGTTCAAGATGGTGACATAGAATGACTCTGAACACACCTCTTCCTCAAATTACACCAGTAATAGAATAATTTCTCCTGAAAAACTGAGGACTGACTGAACAGCTACTGAACAACCAAAGATGGAGAGGATGTCAAGAAACATTAAGAGAGATGGAAACACAGCAACAAAGGAAATTCCACCCCCAACAGTGCAAACAGCAGTGGGGAGACACAGTAATGACCAATCAGGAACAGAGCCTTCTGTCCGTGGGCACAGAACAAAGGCTACGGTTTAAAAGAGTGACTAGTCAAAGAGAAAGAGAAAACACTAGAACTCTGAGAAGCAACAGAGGAGCTGTGGGAAAGCTCTCCAAGTCAGAGGAACTGGAAAACAACATGGTTTATGATCCAATGCCTTGACCAGAGCAGGATCCAGACACCAAGACAAGAAGGTCCAGTCATCTCAAGGAGCTCCTGACTTTAGCAAATCCAGGGTCCTGAAGCCCAAGCCAGCCCCAGGTGTGCTGGGGCACAGAAAAGAAAACCATAGTCTAAAAGGGATGAGGAGCTTCAGGAATGCTCTTTACCCATCCTCATCAAAAGCCCAGAGCACAGGGGCGCCTGGGTGGTTCAGGGGGTTAAAGCCTCTGTCTTCAGCTCAGGTCATGATCCCAGGGTCCTGGGATGGAGCCCTGCATTGGGCTCGCTGCTCAGCAGGGAGCCTGCTTCCCTTCCTCTCTCTCTGCCTACCTCTCTGCCTACTTGTGATCTCTGTTTGTTAAATAAATAAATACAATCTTTAAAAAAAAAAAATCTGGAGCAGAGCAGGGTCCAGCTCACAGTGGGCTTGCAACCTCAGCAAGCCCAGGGTCCACAAGCCAACACTAGCCACCCCATGGTGCTGGGCCACAGGAAATAAGCCATGGATTTCTGGGGGTCTTCTTTGCTTGTTGTTGTTGTTTTTTATTTTATTTACTTATTTTATTTTATTTTACCTTTTAAAATGTGTCTTGCCTTCTTTTGCCTTATTTTTTTTCTTTTTGGTTTTGATATTTTCTTTCTTGTTCTCATTTTTTTCTTTTTTTTCTTTTATTTTTTCTTTCATTTTTATTTTTCCCCCTTTTTAAAATTATTTGCTTTTTGTTATTCTCTCTTTAAAAACCATGGTTTAAAAGAGTACCTAGCATATACAGCCACAGCTCCAGCCAGCCAGCAAAAGTCACCAAGCACACACAGCCTACATGGGGATCACCATACACAAGACTACTCCTTCATCTTTAGAAGTAGCTATTTCACCTCATCCATAGAAACAAACATAGAAAGTCAAGTAAAATGAGGAGATAGAAGAATATGCTCCAAAAGAAAAAAAAACTTCACTAAAAGAATTATATGAAACAGAAATAAAAAATATGCCAGATAAAGAATTTAAAGTGATGATCATAAAGATACTCACTGGGCTGAACAAAGGAATGGAAGAACTCAGTGAGACCTTCAATAAAAAAATACAAAATATTAAGAAGAACCAATTGGAGCTGAAGAATACAATAACTAAAATAGAAAACACCCTAGACAGAACCAACAGTGAATTAAAGGCTGTAGAAGAACATATTGGTGATCTAGAAGACAAGGTCATGGAAAGCACACAAGCTTAACAGCAAAAAGACAAAAGAATTTTTAAAAATAAGGATAGATTAAGAGATCTCTTAGACAATATCAAGTGAAAAAACATTAGCATTGCAGGGCTCTCAGAAGAAGAGAGAAAGGTATAGAAAATGTATTTGAAGAGATAATAACTGAAAACTTACCTAACTGAGGGAAGGAAATGGACATCCAAGTCCAAGAAGCTCAGACAGTGCCAAACAAGAACCTAAAGAGGTTCACACCATGGCATATAATAATTAAAATGTCAAAGGGTAAAGACAGAGAGTCTTAAAAGCAGCAGGAGAGAAACAAAAAGTTATTTACAAGGGAAAACCTATAAGACTAACAGCCGATTTTTTGGTAGAAACTTTGCAAGCCAAAAGAGAGTGGCATGATATATTCAAAATCTTGAAAGAGTTTCAACCAAAGATTACTTTACCCATCAAGGGTAAAGCAGAAGATTTGAAAGAGAGATAAAGAGTGGCCCAGTCTAACTAAAGATAAGGAGTTTATCATCACTAGACCAGTCTTACAAAAATCGTAAAGGGACTTCTTTAAGTGGAAAAAAACAGCCATAATTGACATGAAAAATATTAATAAAAAGCTGTAAAATATAAAAACATATACATAAAATGTAGGAAAGGGAGGAATAAAGGAAGAGAAGGTAAAAAAGAAGGAGAAACTTTTTTCTTTTTCTGTTTTTTTTAGAATGTGTTTGAACAAATGACCATCAAATTAATATGGACTGTTATTTACTTACAGTGTTATATATGAACTTCATGGTAACCACAAATCCACACCTATGGTAAATACACAAAAAATAAAACAAAACAAAACAAAACAAAAAAACACTATAGCTACTCATCAATCTCAAAGTAGGAGAACAAGAGAAGAGCAAAGAAAAACTACCATACACACACACACACACACACACACACACACACATATATCAATAATTTTAAATGTAAATGGCCTAAATATGCCAATCAAAAGACATAGAGTGCCAGAATGGATAAAAAAACAGTACCTATCTATATGCTGCCTACAAGAGACTCATCTCAGACCTAAAGATGCATACAGACTGAAAGTGAAGGGATAGAAAAATATTCACCATACTAATGGAAGTGAAAAAAAGGAAAAAAGTCAGTGTAGCAAAACTTGTATCAGACAACATAGACTGTAACAAGTGACAAAGAAGGGCATTACATAATGATACAGGGATCAATCCAACAAGAAGATGTAACAATTGTAAATACCTACACATCCAACACTGGAGCAACTAAATACATAAAGCAAATATTAACAGACATAAAGAGAGAAATTGATGGTAACACAAGAATACTAGGGGACTTTAACACTCCATTTACATTAGTGGATAGATCATCCAGACAGAAAATCAACATGGAAATGTCTTTGAATGACACATTGGTTCAGATGGACATAAGAAATATATACAGAACATTCCATCCAGCAACAGAATGCACATGGAACATTTTTCAGAATAGATTACATATTAGACTATAAAACAAGCCTTCATAAATTTAAGAAGATTGAATTTGCATTTTTTCTGACCACAACAGCATGAAACTAGAAATAAATCACAAGAAAGAAAAAACACACAAACATATGGGGACTAAACAACATGATACTAAACAACCAATGAGTCAATGAAGCAATCAACAAAGAAATCAAAAAATACATGAGATCAATGAAAATAATAATACAACTGTCCATAATCTCTGGGACACAATGAAAGCAGCTCTAAGAGGGAAATGTATAGTAATACACACTTACCTCAAGAAATAGGGGAAAAAAAAACTTCAAATAATTAATCCAATCTTTGACCTAAAGAAATGAGAAAAAGAAGACCAAACAAAGCCCAAGATGAGTAAAAGAAAGGAAGCAATAAAGACCAGAGAAGAAGGAAAGAGAGAAAGAAAGAATCAATGGAACCAGGAACTGGTCTTTGAAAAGATAAGTAAAACTTTGAAAAGATAAACAAAACAGGGGCAACTGAGTGACTTGGTGGGTTGGGCCTCTGCCTTTGGCTCAGGTTGTGGTCTTGGGGTCTGGGATCAAGCCCCACATTGAGCTGTCTGCTCAGTGGGGAGATTGCTTCCCTTCCTCTCTCTCTGCCTGCATCTCTGCCTGCTTGTGATCTCTCTCTGTCAAATAAATAAATAAAATCTTTAAAAAAATAAAATAAAACAAAGCAAAACTGACATACCCTCACTAGACTCATCAAGAAAAAGAGAGAAAGGACTCAAATAAATAAAATCATAAATAAAAGACCAGAAGTAACTGATACCAAAGAAATAAGAATTGTAAGAGGATAGTATGAAAAATTATATGCCAACAAACAGGACAACCTAGAAAAAAATTGTAAATTCCTAAAACATGCAATATCCCAAAACTAAACCAGGAAGAAATAGAAAATCTGAATAGCACAATTATAATAAATGAAACTGAATAAGTAATCAAAAATTACCAAAAAGTAAAAGTCCAGGAACAGATGGATTCACAAGTGAATTCTACCAGACATTTAAAGAAGAGTTAATACTTATTCCATCAAACTATTCCAAAAAATAGAAGAGGAAGAAAATCTTCCTTTGTGAGGCTTGCATTAACCTGATACCAAAATGAAAAAAAGGCATCACAAGAAAGAATCTATAGGCCAATATCCCTGATGAACATAGATGCAAAAATACTCAACAAAATATTAGCAAACTGTATATGATAATAAATTAAAAAGATCATTCAAGATGATCATGTGGGATTTATTCCTGGGATGCAAGGATGGCTCAATATTTGTGTATCAGGGATGCCTGCATGGCTCTGTTGGTTAAGTGACTGCCTTCAGTTCCAGTCTGATTCCAAAAGTGATCAATAAAAGTTTAGAAGATGAATGAACTAGAGACAGCTCAAGCAAAGGTAAGTTAAAGTGATCTAAAATAAGCCAAAAAGGTGGAAATTTTTCTCTAAATTCTTTATTTATATTAAAACAAGAAGTCTTAGAAGATAACTTTGTTCTTTATGGTTTGTTTAAATTTAATTTATTATTTGAAAAGAAAAGAAAAGTAAAAATTCAATTTATTATTTGAAAAAGTAAACCATGGGCACCTGGGTGGCTCAGTCAGTTAAGTGTCTACTTTCGGTTCAGGTCGTAATCCCAGGGTCCTGGGATGGAACCCTACATTGGGCTCCCTGTTCAGCAGGGAGTCTGCTTCTCCCTCTCCCTCTGCCCTGCCCCCCCACTTTGCTGGCTCTTTTGCTCACTCTCTTAAATAAACAAACAAACAAACAAACAAATAAATAAATAAAATCTTTTAAAAACATTTGTAAATCAATCAAGGTCATATACAACATCAGCAAAATGAAGAATAAAAATTATATGATCACCTCAACAGAGGCAAAAAAAAAAAAAGCATTTGACAAGATTCAACATCTATTCATGATAAACACCCTCAAAAAACAGGGTTAGAAGGGGATGCCTGGGTGAGTCAGTCAGTTAAGCTTCTGCCTTCAGCTCAAGTCATGATCTCAGGGTTCTGGCATTGAGTCTCACGTGGGCTCCTTGCTCATCAGGGAGTCTGCTTTTCCCGCTTCCTCTGCCCCTCCTCCCGACTTGTGTGCTCTCTCGCTCTCTCACTGTCTCTCTGGGATAAATAAAAATGTTTTTTTAAAAAAGGGTTAGAGGGAGCATAACTCTCAACTTAATAAAGGTCTTATATGAAATCCCATAGCTAACATTATCTCAGTGGTGAAAAATTGAGAGTCTTCCCTCTAAGGTGAGGACCAAGACAAGGATGTCCACTCTCACCACTTTAATTCAACATAGTACTAGAAGTCCTAAACAGAGCAATCAGACAGGAAAAGGAATAAGAAGCACCCATATTGATGGGGGGGGGGGGCAGTAGACAACCATAAGAGACTCTTAATCTCACAAAACAAACTGAGGGTTGCCAGGGGGAGGGGTTAGGGAGAGGCTGATTGGGTTATGGACATTGGGGAAGGTATGTGCTATGGTGAGTGCTGTGAAGTGTGTAAACCTGGCGATTCACAGACCTGTATCCCTGGGGCTAATAATACATTATAGGTTAATAAAAAATAATTTTTTTTTAAAATAATAAATAAAATTAAAAAATAACGAAGCACCCATATTGGTAAAGAGGAATTTAAACTGTCACTATTCACAGATGACAGGACACTATACATACAAAATCCTAAAGATTCCACCAAAAAACTATTAGATGTAATAAATAAACTCGGGAAAGTGACAGGATACAAAATTAATACCCAGAAATCAGCAGTGCTTCTAGACACTAAAAGTTGCAGAAAGAGAAATTTTAAAAAGAACACCATTTGCAATTGTACCAAAAAGAATAAAATACTTAGGAATAAATTTAACCAAAGAAGTGAAAGATCTGTACTCTGAAAACATAAAATTGTGGTAATGAAAGAAATTGAAGATGACACAAATGGAAAAATATTCCACGTTCATGGATTGGAAGAATTAATATTATCAAAATGTCCACATTTCTCAAAGCAATCTATAGATTCGATGTAATTCTTAGCAAAATATCAACAGCATTTTTCACAAAACTAGAACAAATAATACTAAAATTTGTTTGGAACCAAAGAAGATTGTAAATAGCCAAAGCAATCCTGCAAAAGAGGAAAACAACTGAAGGTATCACAATCCCAGATTTCAAGATACACTGCAAAGCTATAGTAACCAAAAAGTATGGTACTGACACAAAAGTAGACACAGAAATGAATAGGACAGGATAGACCCCCCAGAAATAAACCCACATTTATATGGTCAATCAATCTACAACAAAGGAGGCAAAAATATACAATGGGGAAAAGACAGTCTTTTCAATAAATGGTGCTGGGAATACTGAAGAGGTTCATACAAAACAATGAAAATGGACTACTTTCTTACACCATACACAAACATAAACTCAAAATGGATGAAAGACATAGATGTGAGATCTGAAATCAGAAAAATCCTAAAGAAGAGAACACAGGCAGTAATTTTTCTGCCATAAGGCACAGCAACATTTTTCTGTATATGTTCCTAAGGAAAAGGGAAACAAAAGCAAAAACAAACCTTTGGAACTACATCAAAATTAAAAGTTTTTTACAGCAAAGGAAACCATCAACAAAACAAAAAGACAACTGAATGGGAGAAAATACTAGTGAATGATATATCTAATAAGGGTTAAAATCTAAAATATATTTAAAAAACTCATACAACTCAAGACCCGATAAACAATCTGATTTTTTTTAAAAAATGGGCAAAGGCTCTGAATAGACAGTTCAATTAATGTTCAATTAATCATCAGATTAATTGAATTAACATCAGAAAGATGTTCGATTAATCATCAGAGAAATGCAAATCAAAACCACAATGAGATATTACTTCATGTCTCTTTTGAGTGGCTAAAATAAAAAAGACAAGAAACAACAAGAATGTTGTTAGCAAGGATGTAGAGAAAAAGGAACACTTATGTACTGTTGATGAGAATGTAAATTAGTACAGTCATTACAGAAAGCAGTATGGCGGTTCCTCAAAAAATGAAAAATAGAAATACCATATGATCCCACAATTCCACTATTGGTTATGTACACATGGAGAATGAAAACACTAAGTCGAAAAGCTATATGCACCCTTATGTCTATCACAGCATTATTTACAATAGCCAAGACATGGAAGCAATCTAAGTGTCCATCAACAGACAAATGGATAAAGAAAATATGGTATATATACACAATGAAACATAGCCATAAAAAAGGATGAGACCATGCCATTTGAAACAACATAGATAGACCTAAAGGATATGATGTTAAGTGAATTAAGTCTAAGAAAGACAAATACCATATGATTGCGTGGATAAATGGAATCTTAAAAAAATAAGTAAACAAAAAAAAGGTGAAATCAGAATTATAAATACAGAGATCAAACTGATAGTTGCAATAGAGGAGGATGGTGAGGGGTTAGGCAAAAGAGATGAAGGGGAGTAGGATATACAGAACTCCAGTTATAGAATGAATAAGGCACAGGAATAAAACAGATCATAAGGAATACAGTCAATGATATTAAGATAGCATTGGATGGTGACAGATGGTAGTACACTGGTGGTAAGCATTGCATAATGTATAAACTTGTCAAATCACTAAGTTGTTCACCTAAAACTAATGTTACATTGTGTGTCAACTGTACATATTTTTTTTTTAAAGTGGATAGTAAGCAGAAAGGAATTCATCTATGACCTCTATACAGAAGTTTCCAAATTGACTAAGACAGAGACATGAAAAATCCATACAGAGATGGAGAGTTTAGACAAATCATATTTAGACAAATCAATAATTTTTAAATGATTCAAATAATTTAAAAGTAAAAATATCCATTTTAAGATGAAAAATTGAGTTGATTGTGCTCAAAAATAGAAAAAAAAGCACTAAGGACCAAAAACTAAGCATAAAATATATCATACAAAATAAAATAGTAATTATAAAGATGACTGATAAGAAAAATAAAGTGATCTGGTATATACTCAGTATTCATAATGTAGAAAACAAAACATGTGGAATAGAGAAAAAAATTCCAAAGTATCACGAAAGAAAAAATTAAAATAAAAATTGAAACTGAAGATTGAAATGGCTCGCCACATATCAAAAAAGAAAAGTAAACAGTCACTGAAATTATGATCCCTGGGAAATTTGATATAAAAATCTGATGTAAAAATGAGCAAAATCAAGATATATTTAGGAAAAATTAAAAATTATAAGGATTAAAAAACAAATCATAAAGGATACAGGAAGAAAGGCAAGGCATAAGCCTAAGCTAGGAAATAGAAGAAAATGTGAACTTGCCAATTAATTTCTTCACCTTTATGGTACTCTCTAAAGTGGAAACATGTAATTAATATCAACAAACAAAGGAATAAATGAATACTCTAACTTTAATTTTTCTCTAGTTTTAGGGAGATTTTAAAGATCCAATCAATCTCTCTTGTCCTGGGGAAACATTCATCTGCAGCCTTTTGCTTCAGATAATTTAGCAATTCTTCATTTCAGAGGATTGTACTTGTATTAAATGAGATTAAAGTTAAATTTAATGCTTAAAAATTGAGTGTCTAGTGTAATGTATTTTTTTAATTACCTTTAAAAATATATCTATGTGGATAGAGAGAGGTTTGAAATGATGTTATTAAATTTTGGTTATTTTTTGGTTGATTTGAGCATTTTTTTTACTTTACTTTCTTCTTTATTCCTTTCTATACAGCTTGAATTTTTCAAAGATTTTTTTTTAATTTATTTTGACAGAGAGAGATCACAAGCAGAGAGAGAGGCAGGCAGAGAGAGAGAGGGGGAAGCAGGCTCCCCGCTGAGCAGGGAGCCCGATGCGTGGCTCGATCTCAGGACTCTGGGATCATGACCTGAGCCGAAGGCAGAGGCTTTAACCCACTGAGCCACCCAGGCATCCCAAGAGAATTTTTTATGAAAATAACAATTATGTATTAACAAACAAATAATAATTTGAAATGCTTTCTCTGGGAAAAATAAATAATTTGCATGTATTTAATGTGTCCAGCATGTCCATCAATCTCTGCGGACAGGTGTCATGATCACAGGCAGTAACTAAACTGAAGACTCTAGACAAACAACTTCACTCTAAGAATCACATCAGATGAAAGGCAGCACAGGAACTTCAGGTGTCAACTCTTTACATCCATCAAAGCAAGGATTAAAAATATTTGCAAGGGTTCCTGGATGCTTCAGTTGGTTAGGTGACTGTCTTCAGCTCAGGTCATGATCCTGGAGTCCTGGAATCGAGTCCCACATCAAGCTCTCAGCTCCATAGGGAGTCTGCTTCTCCCTCTGACCTTTCCTCTCATGCTCTCTCTCACTCTGTCTCCCTCAAATAAATAAATAAAATCTTTTTAAAAAATAAAAAATAAAATAAAATAAAAATATTTGCTACATTAATGCTTTTTATTTTGACCCTTTTTTAGTCACCTATTTTTACAGTACTTTGAGGTACACTGGATCATTTTTCTTTCTTTAGCTCTTTCTATTCAGAGAACTGAAGCTATCCTACAAAAAGTCACACTTGGACATTAACCTATACTTATAGCAAAAGAGTTACAGAATAGGGTAGAAAACCATAATGAAATATATGAGTTGATTTTTGATGAGTGCCACAAATGTATGGTTACTATTGTGGCGCATCAAACAGGCATACTTAATCTTTTAGCAAGTTTTGTGGTTGAGATCTTCGGAATTCTAGTTAAGATGGGGAACCTCCCAAATGACTCTCCGGCTTTTCATCCCTGTTCTCTTCCCTAAACCCCATACCCCTTTATCCGCTGTCAATTCTGTTTCTTTTACCTCCATTATTAAAATTCTTTAATAAGGGTCACCTGGGTGGCTCAGTGGGTTAAAGCCTCTGCCTTCGGCTCAGGTCATGATTTCAGGGTCCTGGGATCGAGGACCGCATCGGGCTCTCTGCTCAGTGGGGAGCCTGCTTCCCCCTCTCTCTCTGCCTGCCTCTCTGCCTACTTGTGATCTGTCTGTCAAATAAATAAATAAAATCTTTGGAAAAAAATTATTTAATAAATAGCCATCACCTTTCCTATAAGATCCAAACCCTATGATGTCATAGAAGGTTCTGATTGCTACCTCCCCTTATAAAGAAATTTTAGAGGGGAAGAATGCCTCCAAGTTTTCTTTGAAGATGGATTTGTCCTCAGCAGAGGACTAGAATTTCTCCACCTTTTACTCAATCCAGCCCTGTGGAGGTAGAAACCTGATTAATCAATTTTGGGAGAACAAATTGGAATGTGCACAGTGAGCATCATAGTTCTTCCTCTAGATTGTAGCTGTACGTGGGGAACATGATTTCTGCTCCTCCAAGTCTCAGACTGCCCTGGTCCTTTCCTTCTTTGCTTAAGCCAAGAAATCTAACCCATCTGGACTTCAAAATTATTGAGCTCATTTGGCTAGTAAACCTAAAGACAACTCAACCTAAAATACTATGCCTTTATTTGCTCTATTTTTCTTTTTATTTCAACTGTTTCACAATCCTGGTGGGGGAGAAGGGGAATCTTTACCAAATGCCTCCCTAAAGGTCCCACTGCAAGCTTGCCTTTCACTGAGGACTTATTCTTTGCCAAATACTGCATTGGTGGGTGCTGTAATATAGGTTATGTCCTATAGTCGGAACAATCTTCACCTCTCCACAGCCTCTGACATGTGGTCCTTGGCTCCTCAACTCTCCTCACCACTCCCATCCTCAAGCTCCATATCATAGGGAAGGAAAGATTTCCTACTCAGAATTGTAAAATAATAATAAGATGGAAATTTCAAGACAACCAAGAGATAGAACTGGTCAAGTGTTTCACATATGTTAAATTTCCTATGGAAGGTAAAGTTTGAACAATACTTAGTTATCATATACATACCCTCTTGAACTTTCTGCTGCCTCCTTAAGGGAAATGGTTCTGTGCCCTAAAGCTGATGTTTCTAGCTTGGTGATTAAGAACTAGATGATAGAAAGGAGATTTCCTGACTATAGCTAAACTATCTCTGGGGAATTTTTAATCAAGAGTCCCTGCTTAGGAAAAAAAGAGCATGTTGAATCTTTTGTTATTTTCTGGAATATGATTTTTGTACCTTGCTAAAAAATGAATTACATACTCCACCATGATAAAATGCCTCTAGACCTTGACCTATGGAAAGATAACATTCTATGTGACTTTTGAAGTGTTCTTGCAAAGGACCTAATCTCTCCCTAAACAAATTAGAGAAAAGTTAAGGCAGTGGGATTCCTAAAAAAAGAATTTCATAAAAGGATTTACTTATTATTTGTTATCCCTTAATTTACATTTGGAGACATACTGTAGGAAAGGGAGAAGTTGTGTCAGTCTATTTTGTTTAAGAATAAATGCCTATTTCATTATTATCCTGAATTCCCATACAATGAATGTCACTGCATCATTACATGATCAGTGCCTGACAGTTCAGTTCAAGGTGGGAGTTCTCCAAAATCTCATATAACACCGTATTACTGTCTTTTCTGATTCTTAGTCCTATTTTTTTTCTGTTCCATTTCTGATATAGAATTGGTTAGAAAAAATTACTCCTATCAGGTTTTGGAAACAAACATCATTAATTAACATATCTACAAAGCATTAAACATAAATTCAAGTAAGAATAAAGTTAAAGATGTCTTTGTATGTTACACATTTTTAAGCAATATTGAGTATAATGATAAATGACAAATAAATAGAGGAGGAATAAGGAAAATTACATATGCATATCTTAAAATAACGTGAAAATTTTTAATATTCTAAAATTTTTAGATAAGTGCCAGAGTTTTTCAAGTTTTACTAAAAGCTCCAAATAAAAGACCTATATTTAACAACCCTATTAAATTGTATCACAAACTTTAAACATGGTATTCTTATTTCATTAATTTTTTAAAAAACATTAAAGAGGAAATTGATTGGTATGGCAGAGGCCTCTTTCAAGGAAATACAGCTTCAAAATCAAATCAATATCCCATTTTAGCTAATTTTTTTCCATTAAAAATGAAATTAGTAGTGTCAGCCAGCATGCCAATATTTCAACTTAATTGAAAGTGCTACTTTCTGAAAGCAGAATGTCTGTCAGTAGCACCAAAAAGGACTGGGATCTTCCTATTAGGTTAGCCATCCAGTCAGAAACTGAAGAGATCTTTTATTTCTTCCAGGAGAAATTATATCTCTCTAGAGATATACCATCTCTACAATTTATTAACTAGCATCTAACAAAAGTAATTGGATACATCTTTCTTGGCCTTAGTCAAATTACCAAGAAGTTAAATATAAAACCTAAACTTAGTGTTTAATCATACCCCACAACCGTTGCTTTTGCAGAAATGGGCTTCTATGCTATACAAAACAACAGATATGAAGCAGAGCCAAACCCATTACCTAAGTCACTTCAATCAATGACCAGGACCACAGTGGCAAGCCGCAACGGCAGAACTATCAGTCTCTCAATGTGGCTCAATAAGCACCAAATAGACCACATCCCAAACTAAGCAAATCCATGACATTTAGATCAGAGCTTACATTCAATGCCTGGGCAAAAAGGGTTTGATGATGACTTTGCCGACTTTTAACCTATTCGGTGTGAACTATAATTTGCATAGAACGATGCATGATACCGTGTTGCAAATAACACATCTACATGGTGAATCTAAATTTCCGAGTTTGGGTTGAAAAGCTTGAGGTTTCTTTTCATTCTTGTTATTGATCTAATGTCAACCTCCCTGGGTTTCTTCCCTGCCAAAATGAGGCCAAATATTCGGAGGTTAGGAAGATGATGTTTTTCAAACTCTGAGGTTCACAGAGAAAAGGTTCTATTAAAAATCCCAAATAACAGTATTACTATTTGTAATGTATCATAATACATTACTAGAGAAATAATATTCACCGAAATTAAAGGGATCCTGTTTGAATTAGAGAATAAAAATGGTTTTCAATGAATTCTCTAATAAACCCTTGAATGTTTCTGAGGACACTGTAGGAAATACTCTGTAAGCCATACCAAAAGTTAAAAAATAATAATTTACTCTTACAAGTAATGATTTATTTTATTTGTCTTCATAGGCAGTGAACTTATGTTCCGCTTTTTACTCTCATGGATTTGGAAAGAAAAGAACTCCATTGTCCTGTTCTTACTCTTGACTCTTTCTGCCTTCATTTTTGAGTCTGAATAAGAACCTCTTCTGCATAAGTGTTATATATACATATTTGTGTTTTCATGACATGCTACTGAAACATTTTAATTCACCCATTTATTTACTCAAAAAACAATTCTTGTTAATGGGCACTTTCTGCCTGCCAGGCAATGCCTTGTTAACAATATTGTGTGTTTTAGAAGATGCCACCTGACTGGGGCCAGTAACTAATTTGTGGGTGCAGTTTAAATTGAACAATATGAGGCCTCTTGTACAAAATTTATTAAGAATCTTAAAAGCACTAACCAAGGATAGGGCAGCTAAGTAGACTGCAAAGGCATGATGTTAGCCCACATGTGTTTTTAACACTAAGACTTCTTTATACTTTTTAGTATGAAATAAAAGTCAAGACCAATGTGCATTTCAAATGCTTTAGAAACTACGGGATAATCAGATGGGGCAACCAAAGCTTTGCTGGCAATATGTATGTTTGTACATTTTTACACATTTCTTTGCTTATTGAATTCAGAAGCACAAGTTTACAGGAGAGCCAATACTGCATTTGCACAATGCCGTTACTCAAATATCTCACTTTTCTGCTTACAGAACTTAATATTTACTCCAGAGATTAAGAAGGACAAGTGGTAGCCTCTGTAATTTTATTCCAAAGCCCATTCCGCATTAAGAATAATACCTTTCTCTGAGATGGATAAACAGCTAATTAAACAGCCTGCCTACAAGACCTCCAATGTCAAGTACACAAGTACTATCAATGGTACGCACAACAGAGGAAGGTCTTTGTCTCTAGAAAAAAAATCAGAGCCAGGAGAAGGTTATTATAAACTGCATTTGATTGGTTCAACAAATATTTGAGCACGTCTAGAGTATCAGGTGTACAACTCCGACCAAAACAAAGTCTCTGTCCTCATGGAGCTCACATTCCAATACTTCATAGCATGAAAGATAATTAGAAATTTGACACCCATGTGTGAATGTGTAATCCTCCTTTACAACTTATATTAAAAGAATTTTCTCTTGATAGGAAAATACCTTTAGCTTCTACTTGTTTATTCACTTATTCAGTCTACAAAAATTCACTAAATTAAGATCCAGGGACTATGCTGGGATTTACAGTTGGAGCTATAATTATATAGTCACAGTTGTAAATTAGGTGTTTTTTATAAGAGAAGTAGCTTTGACTGTAACTAGGCTTATCTCACTGTTTTCTGTTCTCTATGCCTTCAAAAGACTCAATTGTCTTCTCAAATATGTGGCATCTAAAATACTCTTCTCTTTTTGCCCAAGATAAAAATCACTCATGAATCTGGACTTTTTCCCACCAGATTTACACACAGCCTCAAAATTCTGCAAAGGTTAACTTTTCAGCTTTCCACATCAATGCTATAATTGTCTAATGAGGTGAAATTTATTTGCCATTTTGGGTTGAACCTATACTTCAACCCACAGTTGATTTCTGAAGGGTAGGCATAATATTTAAGAAGACTAGTAAGTCTACTAATAAGCTATATTGCTGAAGGTAACCAAACTACTATAAATAACAGTTCCAAAATCTCTGGCTAAACATTGTAAAATTTAACTTTTTATTCACTTTCAGGTTCTAAGCAGAATGTCAAAGTGGGTCCATGGATCTACTCTATGCAATCACTCAAGGACAAGTTTTGTTTTGTTGTTTTTTCAGTCCAAGTTCTCTACCATTCCCTGGAGTCTTGAGATCTTCCCCTGAATCCTCCTTCAAGAGCCATGGAAACGGGGAAAGAAAGTGTGTGGAAGATGAAAAGAGAGCTCTATATGTCAGGCCTGCACATGGCATATTTTATTTTTGTGCACATTCCTTTGGTCGGAACTCAATCACATGACTATGCTTCCCAGCTGCAAGGAAGATTGGGAAGTGTAGTCCATCTGCATGTCTAAGAGAGAAATTCAATGATGTTTGAAGAATATACAGCAGATCTCTACCACATCAGCCTCAAGCAGGATGAGATGGCAATGCATTTTGTAAATGTCAACTTAACTTACTAGCAATAAATAATTTTCAGCTTATACCACTTGGCCACTTAATAATAATTAAAATTTAGTGTTAATGACCAATACCTCTAAATATTGTTAAATCTAACTGTAAAGACACTCCAATGCCATGAAAATACTATTATTAGTTGGGCCAAAAGTTACCGTTAGAAAATTTTTGTTTGCAGTTTTATTATAGTTATGATATTTTTATAGATGTCTATTTTTAAAAATTTTTTCTGTATGAGCCCACTGAAGTTTGCAGCCCTATATAAACATAGGTCTGAATTCTAAGAAAACTGTATCTTTCTAGGTCAACTTGGATTTCCAGATTCAATTGGAGTATTGAGAATCTGGCTTGATATTCTATTTCTGGGGCTAATTAGGCCTGTCAAACAATAATGGACTTCTTGGAAGTCCCAAAATATTACTTCCCAATTTTCTCAAAAATCACCTTCTATTTTTTGAGGCCACCAAGATGGTAACCAACAAGAGTGAATTCCAGTGTACAATGACACCCCATGGGTTTATTCACAGTATTCTGGTGAAAATGAAAGACCCACACCTTAAAAAAAAAAAAAAAAAAAAGCAAAAAAATAAAAGCAATAAAAACTCTGCCTTTGATATTGCATAATGAAATAAGATATTTTCAAGCTGGAAGGAATTCTAGAGATGATAGAGTATGTTGATGCACATTCTGAAATCCACAGACCACTTCTGGCCCTTCTGACTCTTTGGTGTGGCTCAGGAATGGGGCTTGGAGAGGACTAAATTCTGCTTACTGTTTTCCAGCCTTTAGAAATTACTTATTAATCAATGTTTTGTAGCTCTACTGCTTGGGTCTGGCTATTAGGAAGAATATTTTGATTGAAATTACTAGATAAGTAATGAAAGAAATGATCTGCTTAGTGTGGAATATAAGAGAAAAAAACAGCAGGTGGCAATGTGTAAGTGACAGGCTGTTTTTTGTTTTTGTTTTTGTTTTCAGTGTTCTAAATTCATTGTTTATGCACTACACCCGGTGCTCCTTGCAATATGTGACAGGTTGTTTTTTATATAAAACATAAAATACTCTATGGGCATTGCCAAAAAAGGAGAAAAGTGGTTGATGAAAATCATATGTTCCAACACAAGGGGTCTGGGGAATAATATTTTTTAGATTAAAAACATTGTTGATTTTTTCCCTATTTGCAATGGGAAAATCTGAAGAAGTATGAAGAGTCCTAATATGATAAAACACATTTTCAATTAAGTGGCTAGAAGGCTATTAAGGAGGCAAAAATACCAATTTCAAAAATAAATTTTAATCCAGTCTCAATATTTCTTTATGATAGCATTTTATTGTATTTCTGAAATTTAATTCAAAAAAGAAACTCTTCATAGAGACATAACAAAAGGAATCTTATATATAGTCACAAATTATTACATTTCCTGATAAAATATATAATTAGTAAAATTTGTTTTATTTGCATCAAAGGCTACTTCTTCCTAATATTTATGAAAAGTAGTGAGCTTACAACTGATCCAATCCAATGCCTTCATCATAAAGAAAACAGATAACTGGAAGAATTAAATATTTTCTCAGAGTAACAAAATGAACTTCTACAACTGAAACCAGAAGGTAAGTCTACAGAACAGGAACCCATAGCTCTTACTCCTGAAAATAATAAGCTCAAAAGAGCTTTTTTTTATTTAGTGTTGCTTTGTGCCTGTAACCAGCAGGAGATGGCAACTAATTATAATTTTTACATACTCTAAATTGTACATCATTAACGTTAAATTACATTTTAGATATGAACTTTAATTCAAAATATACAAAATAAAATGAATACCAACTATTTAAATCTTCACCCCTACTGTTTTAAATATAATTGCCTACATACCTATGAAAATATGGACTAGATCATTTTAACACACAAAAAAAGTGAGGATCCTGATATTTAATAGTAAAGAATGGGATAGGTTATGCACTGCTCAGAATTCAGAGATATGATTCTAAGAGGCTTGAATGATTGAATGTAGACAATGTAGACAATAAAAATAGTTAAAAGCTATAATCAAGGTGAAAGGACAAAAATCAATATAACAGTTACCAAAATTAGGGAAACTAATAATAATCTTACAAGCTAAAACACTTCTGTAACACAGAAGTAAATTATCAGTCAAGTGCACAACACATCTTCAGGGATAAAATTGTGCAGAATGCAATAATAGAATAGAATTACCTCTGAAGTAGTACCAACTAATGAGAAATGGAAAGAACTGAAAATATAGCTTGAGCAAACTTGTATGGTCTTCAAATCCACTCTCTTTGTTTATAAAAACATGCTCCTCACCCTTGAGGGTAAATTCTTTAAGGAGTTCATGGTCTGTTTGGGGAGACAAATGTATCTGAAATAATAACTAATACTTCCCCCACTTCTCTAGTATTTCTGACTCTCCCCTCCATTAGTACAATAATCTGATCTTGCAGCATGCAAGTGTCAAGGGAAACTGATTTACTGTAGAAAAATAAATATTTTTAATTTTCAGCAGCCTAACTTCTGAGGGAATTCAGGGAAAAGAGGAAACCAAACGAATTAGACCTAATTTTCCTGCCCCCATGACAGAAAAAAAATGCCCCAGAATTGAAAGGGGAGAAATTAAGTCAACAGGAAGGGAGGAAGTACTTATAGGAGATGATGCATTGATAGAGACTAAGATAGTGTAACCAGGCCTCAAGGGATCCTGCTGCAAGAAGAATTTGTACTAGAGGCACCTGGGTGGCTCAGTCCTTAAGCATCTGCCTTTGGCTTGGGTCACGATCCCTGGGTCCTGGGATCTAGCCCCACATTGGGCTCTCTGCTCAGCGGGGAGCCTGCTTCTCCCTCTCCCTCTCCAGCTCCCCTCTGCTTGTGCTCTCTTTCTCACTATCTCTCTCTGTTATAAATAAAACAAATTTTTTTAAAAAAGAAGAAAAAGAATTTGTATTGAGAGGCCACCCTACCTCCAGTGCAGTTCCAGTATAAGTCATCTTATTCTGTAATATGCCTGGCAGCCTCAAAAGGCAGCTGTAGGCCATTGTGCTGGTTACGAACTCCACAATTATGCTGAGGATTACTATTCACACAGATACTGACATGAATGGAACCCTCTGGAGTTGTGTCACCATATAAAATAACTTTAGAAGCCTTATGGAGCCAAGGTAGCCCTTGAAGACTGCCCAGTCCCTATCCATGGTATACTGCCTGTGTTAAGAAGTCATGTTCTCTGTCCTTCCTGCTAGTATCTGGTGATCTTTTTCTTTGATAGCTGTAAGCACCTCACCTGACCATCGAATAGCCTGGCTGTGCCCTAAATATTTATTTAGCCCACCATCCAACCTACCCTCTACTCAGTATACAAGGAAACACACAAGTAACAAAATTCTGTAATACCATTCTAGAAAGGAGAACAAAAGCTTGAAATGCCTGTGTTGGTGACGAAGACTCAGGGAGATTTTTAAGAACTGTCATCTAAATTGAGTTTTGAAACCTGACAAAGTTTTGTACCTGATACTTTACTACAATAACAATAACACTTTTTACGTCTTTTAAGTGCCAAGCATTGTTCTAAAGGTTTTGGAAAAGAATAGTATAGGATAGTGACATACCATTTAAGATAAGAATACATATATTGATTAAAAATGAAGTCTTTGGGATCGGGCTGCCTGGATTTGTATTCTGGCATCAAATCTTGGGTAAATTCCTTATCTTCTATGTACTGCAGTTTTCTCATCTAGAAAATGTAGTGGCATGGGAGATATAAAAAAGATGCAGATCAAACTTCTAGTGATGAAAATGACTATATCTGAGGTGAAAAATACACTAGGATGGGATAAACAAATAACTCGACGTTACATAAGAAAAGGATGGTGAACTTGAAGACATAGCAATAGAAACCACGAAAAATTAATCAGAAAGAAAAAAAAATTCCAAAAATAAATGAACATAGTATCAGTGAGTCTGAGACAGCCTATGAAGTGTATGATATAATTGTCAGTAGGGTCTTCAAAGAAGAAGGGTGGGGACAGAAGCCATAAATGAACCAATGACTGAAAAATGTCCAAATTTGGTTAAAATTATAAGCCCATAGATCCAAGAATCTCTATTAACCCCAAACACAAGAAACAAACAAACAAAATCTACTATTGAGGCACATCAAAATCAAATTGCTTAAAATAGTGATAAAGACAAAATCTTAGAAGCAGTCAGAGAGAAAAACACACAACATATACAGAGGAACCAAGATGACAATGGCTTAGGTTTCTCATTAGAAACAATGCAAGTTAGAAGACAGTGAAATGATATCTGTAAAGTACTCTCAAACTAAAATAAAAGTATCTTTAAAAACTGAAGAGGCAATAAATGTTTCTTCTTCGGATCAGAAACAGGCACACATGATTATCCTTACTAGTTCTACTGAAATTTGCATTAGAAGTTCTAGGCTGGGGGTGGGGGGAAGAGGTAATAGGCTGTGTGGTAAGGTGAGAAAAATAAATAGCATACATATTAAAAAGAAATAAGTAAATTATCCTTATTTGCAAATGATACAATGACTATGTAGAAAATTCTGTGGAATCTAAAAGAAAACTACTAGAACGAATTATTGAGTTTTGCAAGATTGAAGGATACAAGAAAATATATAACATCAATTATATTTTTAATATACTAGCAAAGAGCAACCAGATATTAAATTTTTAATGCCATTCTGAGTTCAGGTGCAAATGAAAAGAACGAAAATTGCTAAAACAACTTTGAGAATGAAAAACAAAGTTTGAGGACTTAGACTTGGGAGTTCAAAAAAATTGTATAAAGCCACAGTAATCAAGACAGGGTAGTATTTGGGACAAAACAATAAACTTTTCTCAATACTTCACCCACATATAAAAATTAACTCAAAAGGTGTTATAGACTTAAATGTATAACCTAAATTTAAAGACTTCTAGAAAAGGGGAGCCTGGGGGCTCAGTCTCTTAAGTGACTGCCTTCAGGTCATGTTCCCAGGATCCTGGGATCCAGGCTCCCGTAAGGCTCCCTGCTCAGTGGGGAGTTTGCTTCTCTCTCTGCCCCTCCACTGCTTGTACTCACATGTGCTCTCTCTCAAATAAATAAATAAAATCTTTTTTTAGAAGAATGAAATTAAAAATTTGTAGAAGAAAACATAGAAGATAATATGTGTGACCTGGAATAAGGCAAAGAGTTCTAAGATACAACAGTAGCTGCACAATCCATAATTTTTTTTAAAAAAGTTAATCAATTAGACTTCATCAAAATTAAAATATCTGCTTTTTTAAAGACACTAACGAGAATGAGACCATAACCACAGATGAAGAAAGTATTTGCACACAGAAAATAATTACTAATCACATATTAGATGAAGGACTTGTATCTTGAATATATAAAGTCTTCTCAAAACCTAATATGAAAACAATCTGAATTAACTGATTAACCAATAAATTAATTAGAGCAATAGTTTGAACAGACACTTCACCAAGGGAGAGATACAAATGGCAAAAAGTACATGAAAGGATGGTCAGTATCATGTCATTGGAGAAATGCAAATTAACATAATGAGATACCACTAAACACCTACTAAAGTTATTAAAACTGAAACACTGAACATATCAGAGGTTGGGAAGATGTGTAACTAGAACTCTCATACACTGTTGGTGGGAATGTAAAAGGCCATAATCACCTAGAAAAACAGTTTGGCAGTCTCTTAAGAAATAAAAAAACATACCTATCATATGACTCACCCCTCCCACTCCCTAGTATTTACCCAAGAAAATGAAAGAAGACATCCATACAAAGACTGGGAAAAAATTGCTCATAGAAGCTTTATTTGTAGGAGCTAAAAACTAGAACCAACCCAAACAACCCTGAATCAGTGAATGAACAAACTGCAATGCATCTATACCATAGACTACTACACATCAGGAAAAAGAGGGGAACCCTTGATACATGGGGCAACGGGAATGAATGGCAAAATAATTATGCTGAGTGAAAGCCAGATGACAAAGAATACATACTATATCATTCCATTTATGTATAATTTTTGAAAATGACAGCAAATTTATAGTGGCAGAAAACAGATTAGGAATTGGGTATGAGCCAGGGAAGGCAAAAGGGAGGGACTACCAAGGGGCATCAGGAGACTTCTGGGGAGGACAGATGTGCTCATTATCTTCATTGTGGTGATGGTCTCACTGTTTATATCTATGTCAAAACTTAACAAATTGTGCATTTTAAATACATGGAGCTTACTGTGTGTCAATTATACCTCAATAAAACAGCTTCAGAAAATAAGAATTTATAATACTACCAAGATGACCCAGAAAGGTACAGTAGAAACAAGATACCTGCTTCTCAGGGAACCCAAGAATTTTCTTGTCCATTCACAAAGTAGAGCCCCTCAATCACTCTACATACATGGCAGACACACAGATATATGCAATTTTCTCTTGGAATCACCTAGCTGACAGAAAGGTAATATAATGCTGAGACAAGCATACAGAGCCCTCATTAAATACAAAGACTTATTCTTTTTTCTCATGTTAGCTCACTGAAAATTAAACACATGCTACTGGATCTGACCTGTCATTCATTCTGCTGCTATTATGGGAATTCACAGGCAGCTGAGGCCACAGAGGGCAGAGATGCCAACAATTTACATATCATATTAAGCATGTGATGACAGAATTGCTGGCCAACTTTAATTTTTCATCTCACATTTACTCCAAAGGTGCAGATAGAAAAGGAAAGTGCATTTAATGTGTTCCATGGGGAAATATACATGACAGAGCATTCCAGAAATTCCCGTGTTTAAAATAAATACATATTCTGGATAGAGACTCAAAAAAAAAAAAAAATGCAATGGTGTTGCCTCTTAAGAATAGAAAGAAGAGAATAAAAGAAAGGTTTACATTTGGGTATGGCTCTTTATATGCCTAGAAGTTGATGCCATGTGTGCAATGTACGTTTTCAAGAGAAAAATAAATAAAACAATGTTTAAATGAAGCACAGCTCCACTACTGGGATTGATGTCCCTGGGTCAATCCCAAGGAATGAGTCTGGTAGTATCTGGTGCTAGAGCTTCCCTCTTCAGATCAAAATCGTTCTCTTTTTTTAATCTTAATTTAGATTTAAATTTTTATTATTTCTTAATTTACTGTTGCTTCTACAAATTCTATGTGACATGTTAAATTGGTGTACCACTTGCAAAGATAACTGGGCAATGGTAGTTGGTAACCTTCTAATTACAAGCGGGGAGAGATATAAATTATTAATATTTAGTGTGACTCCTCTCCCCCTGGTTGTAAAAGCTGTGGAAACAAAGGTTAAGCCAACAGATTGTTTTTTTCATCTGTAACTTAAGGGCTGTCTTTATCCTTGTGTGTAGTTGTAGCTAATTTACATTCACTTGGCATCTTTTGAAAATGTTCATTATATACTGCATTAATGTTAACTGCTTTCCACAGAGAAAGAAAATTTGCACTGTTACCCATCCTTAGACATGTCATTGAAAGATATTTTTTTCCTATCATTTAGTAACTTTGCATTCTATTAGAAAAGCTTCCAAAAATATTAGCAGGCATCCATTATCAGATCAAATACTTTTTACTTTCAGTTTTTCATATGTATAACTGAAGAATGGTATAAATGTGCTTTGTTCTATTATCTTCTGATAAACTCTACTGGAGAAAAACTGCTAATACTTAAGAAAACCTAATTAGAGATTTTACACATGTGTAACCACCCACGGAAAAGCAGCATTTGTCTTTAGTCATTTAAAAAAAAAAAAAAAAAGGAACGGAAGAAAGAAAGAAGAAATAGAAGAAATTAAAAGGATATGAAAGAAATTTGTATAATTATTCTTTACAAATCTGCATAAACTCAAGTTATTATACATAATAATGGTAAATTCTCCTTTACAGTATCTGTATATTATTTTTAACAATTATATATTTTTAACAATAATGTATCACTTCTCTTTACTATATCATCATAGGAATCTTAGTATACAAATTAAATTGGTCAGTGCCTGAAGTTCTAAGAGCAATTATTGTGCCAAATCTATCACCAATTATTCTCAGACATTTCTCATTTCAAAACCAGACTTCATCACTAACTCTGCAAATTTGAACAAGAAACATAATATCTATATCATGAGCATCTATGATATTCACTTTTCTCATCTATAAAATGGGACAGTAATCCATGCATCATATAGGTAGGTGTATTACAAGGTTTAAATTAGATGATATATGTAAGATGCTTAGTATATGGTAGGTATTCAACTCATTTTCTTACCTTACCCTTCAGATTTATAAGCAACAGACCCAACTCAGCCAGTATTTTAAAGAGAGAGAGAGAGAGAGAGAGAGAGAAAGAAAGAAAGAAAGAAAGAGACAAAGAAAATTATCTGCTATTTGTTCAATCTTAACAAATGTATTTGGTTTAATGGGTCATTACTAAATCACACACATATGTTTGTACAGTTTTTGCATTCAGTAACTAGGGTCTTGCACATTCCATTGTTAGCAACATAGTTTCAAAACATCAACCTCATAAATGGATATATAAAACTTTCTGAGGAGTAGCAGTCCCACATCAACTACATAATAACGATTTTGTATGCTTAAAAACAGTTTTTAGTCATAAGTTATCACTTAAAATTCCTAAGACCCAAAAAACCATTCACAATCATTTAAGCATACTAAGACACTAAAGGAATATCATAGAGTTAGGCTGAGAAGTAGCACCCTGGTCAGCCAGAGATTGTAATATGTTGGTGAAAAAAAAGACCCAGAGTGGGGCGCCTGGGTGGCTCAGTGGGTTAAAGCCTCTGCCTTCAGCTCAGGTCATGATCCCAGGGTCCTAGGATCAAGCCCCACATCGGCATCATCGGGCTCTCTCCTCAGCAGGGAGCCTGCTTCCTCCTCTCTCTCTCTGCCTGCTTCTCTGTGATCTCTGTCTGTCAAATAAATAAATAAAATCTTCAAAAAAAAAAAAAAAAAGACCCAGAGTGATTCACTGGCAACTAGAAAAACTCCTTGATAAAGATATTCTCCAACCAACTCTACTAAAGCATACCTCATAATCAAAACCATACCTTATAAATATTCTACACACAAAAAAAGGCATGGATATTCACCAACCCTAAACAATTGTAATTATGCCCACTTTGATTCAACAAACTTTTACTAAGTGCTTATTAGGTACCAAACTTTGGAGATCCTAGATTAGAAAGACATGCCGTTGTCCCCCAAAGAATACACTTTTTGCAGCTAAAGCTGTCAGACATGTAGACAAGTCATTGTGGTAGCAGGTGACTTGTTCTGTGATGAGGCAGACACTAGACTGGGTAAGAAGGGCACCCAGCCCTGAGCATAGGCATTCTTTTTTTTATTTCAATTCCAGTAGACTTAACATACAGTGTTATATTGGTTTCAGGTGAACTCAGTGCTCATCATGATGAGTGTACCCTTCAATCCACGTCACCTCTTTCACCCAGCACCCCCGCCACCTCCCCTCTGGAGGCCATCAGCTTGGTCTCTATAGTTAAGAGTCTGTTTCTTGGTCTCTCTCTCTCTCTTTCTCTTTCTTTTCCCCTTTGTTCATTTGTTTGGTTTCTTAAATTCCACATATGAGTGAAATCTTTCTCTGACTGACTTATTTCACTTAGCATAATACTCTCTAGCTCCACCTCACACCTGTCAGAATGGCTAAAATAAAAAACATGAGAAACAACAAGGGTTGAGGAGGCTGTAGAGAAAAAGGAACCATAGTGCACTGTTGGTGGGAATGCAAACTGGTGCAGGCACTGTGGAAGAGTATGGAGGTTCCTCATAAATTTAAAAATAGAACTACCCTATGATCCAGCAATCACACTACTAGGTATTTACCCCCCAAATACAAAAACACTAATTCAAAGGGATACATGCACCCCTATATTTATTGCAGCATTGTTTACAATAAGCATGAGGAAGACTTTAGGGATGAGAGGGTGGCTGAATTGTGTCCTAAAGAATGAGAAGTTAGCTAAGCCCAATGCAAAGAAAGAGCCATCTAGCAGCCACCCCTAGAATCCCACCTAAATGAAGAGCTGGGTTCTGGATGAAATGCTATTAAACTATTTGAAAATCTGCCTTGTTGATATTGGTAAGGACTCCTTAAAAGGAAGCACAATTTCTTTGAACCCTGACAGGTTATTCCCTCACCATCTTAAAAGTGTAAATATGAGCTATAATCCTGACTGAAAATGTCACCATGTGCAATTCAATCTTCATTAATCCAAAATTGTCAGGTAGCATATTTCCAGAAGCCATATCAGCAACCACCAACAACAATACAGGCAAGCAAAATTAAAAGATTTACTTCACAAAGAGAAAGCTTGGCATGTACTAACTAAGGAAAGAGTATGCATCCAAATGAACTCATTAACAAGAACCTAGCAGCTGCCAGATTACTACTAAGAAATGAAGAGCCTATTGAAATGTAAACCACAAGAGAAAAGAGTTGGACAAATGGTAAAAAGCACTAGAATATTCCCCCAAAATATTCCTAAACACATCAGTTGGCATTGCTTAATTTAAAAGAATTTTATTTCCTTCAACATAGGAACTTCCCATAATAAAGTAGAGGTCCACTCTTATACTTAACTGCTTTTTATATTCACTAAGTTGAGCTTTCTATATTTTGTGTACCAGATGTATTTTAGACTCAGAACAGCAACCTTCATAAAGGACCAAAGCAATCCAAGTGTTCTAACATCCCAGAGGTTTAGACATCATATTTATTAGATAAAGAATCATGTTGTTAGGATAAAACCTGAGGTTTTCCCACATCTCTAATAAATCATCATTGGCACTTACTGTCAAATTTCAATCTCAAAAAATATGTATGTTAATGTGCAGTACTCCCAATTACCAAGGAATATTGGAAAATTCCCCTTTACCTAAAAATCACACTCTTTAAATTGTTCATTTTCTTTTAAACAACTAGATCAATAAAAAGTTCCTAAAGTCACATCATTATATTTTATAATATAGTATAACTTCAATTATATTCTGAGCATGTTTTGCCACATCAAATTTGTATATTTTTGTTCAGTATAAGAGTATTCATTATTTGTTACCATGCAGGAAAAAATTTTAATAAAATCTAATATTGTTTTAAGTTTATCATTTTAATATGTTTCATATGAATTGTTTGAAGCATTATAAAAATAATTTATGTTCATATTGCCCTGCACTGAAGAATATATTATAAATAAAAAATTTCATGGAAAGGTTAGGCATATAGTGAAAAATTAGCTTTTGAGCTAACTTATGTCTATAAGCTTAAGAGGTAGATGTTCATTCTAGCTTGACATCCTATAGAGCTCAGAACTCAGTATTCAAAGGTCTCTTCAAGTCATATTTTTGGCCTTTATTATGCCTAGGAACAGAACTTTTAATCATATATTCCTTACGTGAAAAAGAAAGGTGTGTTTCTGATTGTGATATAACCAGGTAAAATATTTCCCTTCATGGAATTCACAAGCATTCACTTTGCTGCCTTATATATCAGATGAATATATTAGGCTAGAAATGTATGCTGTAACAAGGCCATGATTTCTCTTTTCTTTGTAATGTCTCACAGCATGCAGTGCAATGGTGTGCAATTAGCAAATGATCCATAATCATCAATGGTATGTTGGCTAAACTTTCCTAATTTAAAAGTAAGCCTATCATCAGTTTCATGATGTGTCAAATGCTAGGCAGGAATAAAATGTGCTCAAGCAAGAGTTGTCCAAAAGTTACCCTAGTCACCCTTCCAGAATTTCATCTTGACACTCACACCTCTGTTAAATATATAATAGAATAGGGACACTTACAGATTTAACTGTCTCACCCAAGGCTATTGGAGAGTTACCCTAAAGGTTCACAAGACACTGATTTGCAATTTTTCTACAAGACAAATTTAATTTCTTTGAAACTGTTGCAGATTTTCTGACAATGAGCTCTGAACTGTGGCTGTTTTATTTTAAGCTAGTCATCCTTGAATTACTTCCTTTGGAAGTATTGTGATTTGGAGATTCAGACAAATCTTAGGATGCATCCCTCATACATATCTCCTGCCTCATCTCTTGTCACCCTCTCCCAGGCTTCACCTACAACTACTACAACACATACACATGACCTCAGTCATTCAGTACAAATGACAGACCTTTAGCCTTTCTGCATCCTCTCCTATCTACCTTCCTTTACAATAGGGAGTATTTTGAGAGATTCAAATGCAGAAATAGTGTGAACAGATTTATGTTTCATAAAGGGCACCTTGAAAGGTTAGCTTCCTATTAGGTTTAATGAAGTACTTATCTTCTGTGTTCTCATTGTTCCATGAGCATATTTGCTAAAGATTTTAGGAACAATAAAACACAGATCTTCAAAATTCACATCTTCTCCCTCCAGATATTGAGCTCTTTTTTTTTTTTTTTAAAGTAGGTTCCACACCCAGCATGGAGCTCAACATGAGGCTTGAACTCATAACACTGAGATCAAGACCTCAACTGAGATCAAGAGTCAGACGTTTAACCAACTGAGCCACCCAGGCATCCCTTGAGCTCCTTTTACTCTTTGTTCTCTTAAAGATACTCTACCCAAAATTGTATGAACCTAGTAGTTTCAATAACACCAGAAGAAACTTTCTCTTCCAGGAAAAATGAAGTCACAGGAAACAGATTTATCTTTTTTCCTAAAAAAAACTTTAAATGGACAAATATATGAAATGACAATTCTCAACATATTGAATATCAGACAATAAAAAAACCAGGTGATTTTTAAGAGACAGGAGACCAAGGGAGCCCTATGATTGCCTCAGCTTAGTGCCTAGAGAGTTGGACAGGTCATGATGGTTCAGGGAGCAAGAACTGACCTATGTCTGATAGATTCATAAGAGATGACGCTGAGAATTCATGGAGGCCAAAGCCGCTGGAGTTCAGAGAGAATGGAGCTGCCAAAACAAGAGCACCAAGAGCTAAGGAGCATCCTCCTTGTGTCCTTGTCTAAGTACTAATCAGAGCGTAAGTGTGAGGAATCTATCCAAGGCCACATAAACATCCAAAATTTGAGGGAAAAAAATTGCCAGAATTAACACAGAGCCCTGAACAGTTCCTGGTCTCATCAGACAGAACTGAGAACCTCATAAGCCGCAGGACATTGATTATAATATTTAGAAGAGTTTTGCCTTAACACTGGGAAAAAGCAGACCTACTAGATATGTGCAGCTCTCATTTTACTTGACAGTTTAAGAATAAGGCTCAAAAGGAACAAATGGTTTCCAAGTAACATAAGTGCCCCCAGTAATTTCAGGAATACAAAAATATCCAACAACAAACAAGGTAAAATTCATAATGCACAGCATCCAATAAAAACTCAGCAAGCATGTGAAGAAACAAGTAAATTTCACCCGTGAGTAGAAAAACAGTTAATCAGTTGGAATTGACCTAGAAATTATACCAATGATAGAAATAGCAGACAAGGACAATAAAACAGTTTTAACTGCATTCCATATGTTCAAGTTAAAAGAACTAAGCATGCTAATTGGGGACACAGAAGATAAAAAATATAGTCAAATCAAACTTCTAGACATGAAAACTACTGTGTTTGCAGAGCATAGAAATCACTTAAATGTAAAGCCACATACATGTATATAAAATGTAAAAGGGCCAATAACCTCAAAAAATATTAAGATATTTCTCAGTTTTGCAAAAATTTTTGTCATGAGCAAAAAATAATTTCTTAAAAAGTGTATAATTCTTCAAAATTTCATTAAATTGTAGGTTTTTGTTTTCCTATTTCTCACTTATTTTCAGGATTTCAAAAACAATAAAATACTACAGGTAAATTCATCCCTTCCAATCCTAGTTTCCTTTTCTCTGTGATAGATTAGCAAATTAGGCATCTGTTTGCATCCTATGAAAATTTTCAACAAGAGAATTCAGTAGAACTAGCAAACCCAATATCAATTCAGAAGTACACTTTGTGCAACATTTTGGCAGATGCTTTGCAAACTAAATAGACATAAGTGAGTCAATTTCCCTTTATTATCCATAAACATTGTATAAATCTAGACACTTCAGTGTTTACCAATCTTGATTTATAATTTTATACAAATTATGTTGATTTGCATAATACTAAACTAAATTACAAATTACTAATTAAGTTAGCAAACATATTAAATATTATAAAGAAAAATATAATTAATAGTAATATCTCCAACAAAAGTATTCAAGCTTATAACAAAAATGTTAAAAGAAAGAGCATTTTTTATCAAATAATGATTTACAAAGATTTAGGATTACAGAGAGACATAGTACTATATTATAGAAGTATAAATATAATTACATACAATTTCTACATTATTTTAAAATGTATTTCTTTAGGTTTTTAGCTCCACACAAAATGCTTTGCAGAAAATGATTTAAATAGTTTCTCATTATTCTCACCACAACTTTAAGATGATTGAAGACTTTTTAAAATAGAGAAACTAAGATACTAACAGACTAAGCACTTTGTTCAAGTTCCCCTGAAGAATTAATTTGTTTGTTTATTCATTCATTCATTCATTCATTTAAACATTTATTAAAGCCTGTTGCAAACAAGGCATTCCGCTAAGAACTAGAATGACAAAATCAAATAAAAAATAGTCCTTCTGTAAGGTTTTGATATCTGCTGTAAACTGAACTCTTGTGTCTCCCCAAAATTTATACATTGAAATCCTAACCCTCAATGTGATAGTATTTGGAGTTACCTATTTTACCTTCAGTCTATGAATCTATTTTCTTTTTTAATTTTAATTCCACTATAGTGTGCACTTGAAATTAACATAACACTGTATGTTAGGTATTTTCCTTTCATAAGTGCAGTCATGACACATTTCCATTCCGTTCTCATTTCCATTTGTGCAGATTTGATATACTTTCTTTGTGGTTATGATGGGGGTTACATACAACATCCTAAAGTTACAACTTTCTAATTTTAACAGATACCAGTTCAACTTTAATCACATATAAAATCTTTCTAGTCCTATATAGCTCCACTCATCCCCCACTTTATTGATGCATGTTACATCTTCATATGTTGTGTACCCATTAACCTAAATAAATTATTATTTATATGCATTTGTCTTTTGGATCTTATAGAAAATAAAAAGCAGAGTTATAAATCAAAATTATTATAACACTGTTTTTTTTTTTAAGATTTCATTTATTTACCCGACAGACAGATCACAAGTAGGCAGAGAGGCAGGCAGAGAGAGAGAGGAGGAAGCAGGCTCCCTGCGGAGCAGAGAGCCCGATGCGGGGCTCGATCCCAGAACCCTGGGATCATGACCCGAGCCAAAGGCAGAGGCTTTAACCCACTGAGCCACCCAGGCACCCCAACACTGGGTTTTATATTTGTCCACATAGTTACCCTTTATTGGAAATCTTTATATCTTCAAATGGCTTTAAGTTACTGTGTACTGTCCTCTAACTTTTCTTGTAAAGCAGATCTAGTGGGAGTCAACACCCTCTCAACTTTTGTTTACCTGGGAATCATTTAATTTCTCATTTTTGAAAGTTTTGTCAGACATAGAATTCTCAGTTAAAATTACTTTCTTTCAGCACTTTAAATAAATCCTCTCACTGTTTTCTGTCCTCCAACATTTTTGCTAGGAAACAGATTTTTAACTTGATTGAGGATCCTTCTATGTGATGAGGTGCTTCTCTCTTGCTGCTTTAAGCATTCTCTCTTTGTCTTGGTCTCTTGAGTTTGATTATAATGTGTCTCAATGTGGGTCTCTTTAGGTTTATTCTACTTGGAGTTCATTGACTTTATTGGATTTGTAGATGCATGTCTTTCTCCAATTTGGGCAGTTTGCAACCACTATTCCTTCAAATAATCTCTCTCCTCCTTTCTGTTTTCCTTGACTCAATTAATAGTGTCTATCAAAAAATTCCTGACCTTCTGTTCACTATTCTTCCATCTATTTTCTTTTTGTTCTTCAGACTAAATAATAGTAATTGTCCTATCAAGTTCACTAATTCTTTCTTCTGCCTACCCAATATGATGTTGAACTCAATTATACAATTTTTTAACTCCAGAATTCGTTTGGTTCCTTTTCATAACTTCTACCTCTTTGTTGATATTTTTATTTTGTTCATATATTGTTTTCCTGATTTCATGTAGTTCTTTGTACATGTTTTCTGCTAGCTCTTTAAACATAATTAAGGCAGCACTTTAAAGTCTTTATCTACTACATCCAAGTCATCCTCAGGGACAGTTTCTGCCAATTTATTTTGTTCCTTTAATGAACAATGTTTTTCTGTTCCTTTGTATGCCTCATGATTTTTGTTGTTGAAAATTGAGTGTTTGAAAAAAAACAGACACCTCTGTCAGTTTTTGCAAATGGCAGTCTGTGCCTGGGAAGTTCTTCAAGTAGGAGTTGCTCTGAGCCTGAAGATCTGGCTCAGGTCTTCTGTAAGTTTGCATCTTACTTGGGCCTGTGTGTGGTATATTAATCCCCCTATATTTATGGATGCTTTCAAGTTTCTTAATGTCCCAAAGAGTCCAACCCCCAGGTGCTCTTCAGGGCCATAGTCTACTGTATGGCCCTACCTGTAATCTTTTGTCCCAGGAGTCTGCAGATCTGTAGTCTCTCTGCAGCTTTCACCAGCTATACCCACTGCTGTTTTCCACTTGAGATATACATCAGGAGGGAAAAAGACCAATCCTTCATGCAGCCACCATACAGGTTAGGATGTTGCAAATAAGGTCTGGTCTGCTTCCTCCAGTCCAAGATAGACATCATGTACTGAATATTTTTGTTCCTACCGAAACTTATAAGTTGAAGACTTACCCCCCGCACTGTGATGGCATTTGGAGGTAGGACCTTTGGGAGGTAATTGGAGTTATATGAGATCATGAAGATGGGGCCTTCATGATGGGATTAATGCTCTTATAAGAAGAGACATCAGAAAACTTGCTCCCTCTTTTTCTTCCATGGGTGGATAAAAAAAGAGGGCAGCTATCTGCAAAGCAAGACAAGATTCCTCAGTAGAACGTGACCATGTTGCCATCTTGATCTGTCTTCTAGCCTTCATTAATGTGAGAAAATAAAATTCTGTTGTTTAAGCCACCCAATCCATGATATTTTGTAATGGAAGCCTGAAAAGATTAACACAACAGAGAATTGGGAACTGGGCTGCCATAGTCCCCAGACCAATAGCATAGCAAGTGGGGTATGGGCTGAGACAAGGTTGAGTAAAAATGCCACAAAATTTCTTACAATTTTGTAGGTGGCTTTTTATTGGTTGGCACTCACTTGGTTTCTGCAGAACTTTGACTGTTTTCCAGACCCTTTTAAGGTTAGGTCAGCCGATTTTTAGTTGTTTATTGATGTGTCCTTGTGGGAACAAGGACTAGGAGTTTTCTAGCCTGCCATGCTGCTGACATTCAGCCTCAAATCTTTTTAAATGAAATTTTATTTAGTCACCACTATTACTTTAATGTATATTAATCAAAATATATTCACTAAATTAAGTATTTATAATAAGCAGGATATACCATTTTGCTTTTAAATCTTTTATCAGGTTATAGTTGCTATTAAATACACCATCTCACTCTTTTGGAAGAGTCATTTACTATTACTATATTAACTCTTATTAATAAACTTTGTGATTTTATAATTAGTTCTTAATAAATTCAACTATAAATCACCTCAGAGCCATATGCTTAAAAAATAGAATCAATGCATAATAACTAACATCCTTATTTCTTTCCCTTTATTTTACTGTCTTGGAAGTTTTCTGATTTTCTCTCAGAGATTTATAATTAGCCTCTGCTACAAGAATCCCTCTGTTTATTACCTTTCATGTCACTCACTAATATTGCAATTTGATATTTTAATTAACTACTATATGTTTCCTAAATTAGGATATAATTCAATTTGAATGATGGAGATTGTTAGCTAGAAGCATAAACATATTTATACTGATCATGACTTTAGAGATCAGGTAGATCAATTCCTTCATTATTCAGATGTGGACATAACTGACCAGATTAATCTTATTCAGCTAGTTAGTCCTAACATCATAAAATGAGAAGCACCTTTACTGATAATTATAGTTTCATGTTCTTTTTATGGTTTCATATTTACTTTTACCTGTCCTCCCAATTACTTGGATAAAAACTGAATTGAACTGTATAGTATGATCATTTCCAGGGTGATACTAAAAATGTTTAATAATCAGAGTGGCTGGAGCAGAGTTTTGAAGAATAGCCTTATGGTTCCAGATCCTAATCCTTTGGATGTACAGAGTAGAGGTGAGCTCAGGGGAGGGAATGAGATAGTGAGGAATAGGGAACATCCATCTGGATCAGAGCAGTGGCTATTTACCAACCAGTATGGATGGATTTCAATATCATAATATCAGAACTAGGGCAAACTGGCTTAATGTAAAAATGAGGTCATTCCCTGACTTTTTCTTTGTGACCCTAATGCTTCCAGGATAATTTTCCAAACCCTAGAACATGTTTGGATAAATCTAATCTTTTCTGAGAAACTGTAAAGCATTTTACCTAGCAACACCTCCTGCTTTATGAAGCTGATGGGCAAACTGGTCGCTAGGCAACAACTAATTTATTCTGGCAACAACAAAAATGAAGAGGTCACCTTTTTCTTCCCCCCAACAAAAAAACAAAGCCTTAGGTCTGTAGAGAACTGACCAAAACACAGGTTTGGAGGCTTTCACTGGAGTCTTTTATGAACACTGCCCATAATTATAGAACTAAGGCTCATTCTTATTCAAGGATACAAAGGAGAAACTGCAGGAGAGATTATCACATCACAAATGATGAGATAAACAACATTCAGACAAAACTACAAAAGATGGACAATTTAAATCACCTTATTTTCTAATACTTTGCATTTTAATAGCTATATGTTAGTAATACTATACCTGGGATACAGAGTGGTATGCCAAGAGTTATGCTTCCACCAGATAAATAAAACATATCTTTCTTAAGCATCCATTATATTCAGTGGCAGGAAAATTCTTAAATTTATTTCTGGATCAGAAGAAACAGATATATCATTGAACGGAATCCCAAATCACACAATTTTTTAAAGAAAACATGAGACAAAGAAATTTTATAACTATGGATTGGCAGTTTGGATTTCACTTCAGCCTAGACTCCCTGCAAGTGGGGGCCATAAATCCTTGACTATTCTCTATCCTGGGTTGTTTCACTTACCTACTGCTACATAAAAACCACTTTAAAATCTAGCAGCTTATTACTTCTCACAGTTTCTACTTCTCTCAACTCCATGGGTTGTCAATTCTTTTAGCCTCACTTGGGATCACTCATGTAGGAGCAGTCATCTGATGGCTCACCTGGAGCTGGAGGGAGGGTCTGGGATGGACTCACTGATACATGGCAGTTGGTGCAGCATGTCTACTGGGAAGCCTTGGTTCTCCTGCATTTGGTTTCTCATCCTCAGTAGGCTAGCCTGGGTCCTTCACAGGATGGTGGTTTCAAGGTTCCAGTGAGGTAAAAATAAAAACTATAAGACCTTGTAGGCCAAAGCTCCAGAACTTGCACTGGGACACTTACGCCATGCTCTATCAGACAAAGCAAGTTACAAGTCCAGCACAGATTCAAAGTGCATAGAAATAGATTCCACTTCTTGCTTTAAGGAAGAGATAAGTCACAAAGCCACAAAGCAAAGGTATAAGGATACTAGAGTTGTGATTTGCTGTGGTCACTGTTGTGAAAATCTACCATGAGGTGTTTTCCTGAATTGAGCAGACTTTAGTGAACTGAATGATACCCACTTTACAAGTCTTTAGGAATGCAAATCCTTCACCTCAGTGAAACAAATGTCAATGACTGGCAAGGAATATACCCTAAAGCCTTTCTATATTTTTAATTTGGGAGGTAAGGCCAACAGAGGAAAGGTTTATGTAACCTAATATTTTCTTTAATAAAGGCAAGTCAGAAAGAATGCAGGCAGTTGCTAAGCTGCTCCCTGAAGTGAATATAAGCAGAAGTCAGAAGCCCCAAGTCTAATGAATACTAAATCAGAAAGGACCGACACCATGACTGATTGAACTCTCCAAGATTATGAACCATGGAAATCTGCCAATATATGCTGTTTTTTATCCTTTGTTTTCCAAATTGACTAAAAGTGTTATATATATGTATAAATATTATATATATATATATATATATATACACACACACACATATATATGTATATAGGTGTGTAGATATACATATATGTGGATAGATAGATGTGTGTGTATGTATATACATATGTATATATATATAAAACACAAGTAGGTGTGGGTATCTAAAGAGATCATTATCCATTAATAATCAGGCTTATCATTTATTATCTTGTGCTCTGGTGCTTCTGTTGTCATTCTTCCTCATAATTCTGAGTAAAGCAAAGAGAAAAACATGGATAGTTGGCCTGTGCCCTAGAAACAAACCCAGAGGACAGACTTCAGTAAGGAGTCAGTGTCAACTAAAACTTACTGCAGTTTTACTGCCTCTTCTCATCAACTCCTCTCTCCTGCCTCTTAACAACAGCAGCATCACCACAAAAATCTGATCTAAAGCTTTCTGAGGACTAGGTAGGTAACTCTTAAAACTTCATTACTGGCTATTGAATCCAATATATTAGCTTCAAGGAAGGAAAAAAAAAAACAAAAAACGAATAAGCTATGCTCACTACAAAGGACCAGAAAGATTTAAACAAGAAAAATCATTATTAAGAAAATACATTTAGCAGTATGAATGTCATGGGAACCATTAACACAAAAATAACATAATTTCCTAACCCTAGGACCTTCATCCCATAAACAGCTTAAGACTTTTCACACTACAGCATTGAAATCTATAAATACAAAATCAGTAGAAACCCATTTGCTCTCAGTATTACTCAAGGAAATTTGGGGTATCATGATGTCAGTTTCACTACTTCTTTCTGTTTGAGAAACTGTGTTTTCCTATTCGTCTTATGTAATATGATAAAAGGAGATGGAACAAGAAAAGCTAAGAACCTCTAAAATAAATCACTTTCTCTTTGGACATCATGGTTTTATTTAGTTACGATATTTAAGCAACTTATTTTATTGTAATGGTCTTCAAATGGTTTGTGAGAATTAATTGACACAATTAAGTCACACATTGATCATAAAATCTTTGTGATGAGAGTCAGCTGGAGAGAACTGTGTTCTCCCTCCTCTCACTGTGTATTACAGAAACTCTGAGTCTGCTTTTATGGGGAAATGTTCAAGCCTAGAAAATACATCTTATGAGGGGGTCATATGAAATGGACATATAAAAAAAATTGTACAGAATGTTTTGGTATTGACATGACACTGTTAGAAAAGAAACAGAAAGAGAAGTTTTAGTACTTCTTAATAATACTGGATAATGAGCTGCAAAATGGAATTACACTTAATGTGGGAACTGCATTCATACATACAGAAAACTAAAGCTAAGAAGCCCCTGACGCCATTAAGTAGCTGTCAAAGTCAAACCGGTTCCTAACCTCTACATCCATTCTCCTCTCTCCAGTGTGGATCACTTGACTTCCCCTTATAAAATCAATTCTATCCCTAGTGTCTAAAACCAATTCAAGTCAGAGCCACAGTTCTGTGGTTTGGGATGAGCATCAAATCACTCTTGATGAAAAAAAAAAAAAAAAAGTCACTCTTGATGAAATATACTGGGGTGGTCATAAGCTTCTTAGTCTTACAACTACAGAGAGAACAAACTGACCAAGGGTCTTAGTTTTCATGCTCTGAAACCCACCGTCACATTAACACCAAGGCCACACTTTACCATGGGCCCCTCTAAACCAATAACTGAGCCCTGCAAGTCTAGTGGAGCAGGTGCCCTCTTGTGAGCAATAGAAGGTCTCTTATGGTTGACACCAGCTTGAGAAATCGCAAACGACCTTGTAGAACCTTCATTAGGTTGCATGGTAGACTAAGGCACGTCACCCAACCTTCTCTCCCTTTCCCCTTCAGGGCCAGATTTGCATCTAATCTAATGGCCACCCAAGACTTTTGCAGCTCCCTCTCCCCCACTGTCTCCCACATGGCCATGTCCTCCAATATAATTCCTGAACTTTTAATTCTACTTTGACAACTGTCTCTCAGAGGTCATGAACCGGCACATGCTCCATAGATGTGAAATAGAGATTCCTAATTTTTCTCAACTCCTAATTTCCTCTCATCCATTGTCTTATGAAACCCGATTCTTCAACTTGAATTTATGTCTTAGTCCTTTGTTATAAGTTCCAGGTGCTAACCTACCATTCAGTGTGCCAATAATAACTGGGGCCTTTATATCCAAGCACAGACACACTGTGCTAAACTCATCTTCAATCTAAGTGTAGCTCCCTTTCCACACAACTGCCTCTGATTGAAACAGATCCTCTTATTACAACAATACACTACACCTCATGTAATCTTCCCCTACCAGTTGATTGTGACCAGAGATTGCTGAAATCCTTGGTTATTCTGTCTGATCACCAGATTGATCCCTTAACCAGTGACCTCTTTGGATTATCAATTACTTCAGTGCTCAGTGAACTTCAGTGAGTAGATCTAGTAGTTTTGAATCCTGCTCTATCCACATCTCACCAAATCCAAGGATATGACGGTAAATATTCAGTTAACATTTCTAAATATGATGTTCATTGGCTAAATCTAAAATACTTAATCTAAAACAAGATTAAACAAGATTAATTTAAAACAAGAAGTATCACAGAGGAGAGTGACTATACCTCCTTAGGAGGAAACTTACACAAAGAGGAAATCGAAGTTACTGAACATGTACACTTATTGAATTGAAAACAAATGGCCTAAGGGTCCTAAAATATACTGTATTTGAAGGCATGCTTTCTTGGGTTTCTTTGTATTAATCTGTATAAATGTAAAGCTTAGATTTACCCATCATACAACAATTATCAAGGCAAAATGAAATAAGAGTTTGCTTCTTATAGAATACTGAAGAGTACCACTCTTTCTACTCAATTAGTGCTAAATTGAACTGAATCTCGCTCTGGATCACATGTGAACAAAACATGACCTATTGACTGATTCTGACACAGGACTTTTTTTTAATCCAGTCCTTGGTCCCATTAAGGAAATTGATAGTGTTTTTGCCTGGGGAAAAAAGCCACATTATCACTAACATAATGTTTCTGAATCAATGACTGGTTTTCATGTTAATAATAATGTTGCCCATCTGCCACAGGGTAAGGCAGGGGATGGGAACTATTTGTTTGATGGGCAATTTTATGAAAAAAGTCACACATTTTTGGAAACTGTAGATTAAGAGACAGTGGCTGGTGATAGTCTTAAAACTTTAGCCATCCTTAAATGTTGGATAAAAACACTCAGGAAGGAAAGAGAGCCACTGGCTCAAGTTCCCCATCTAACTTATCATGTGTGGGCTGTAATGACTGGCTTATAATATGTCAAACACAAGGACACAAAGGAATCCATTCAAACCATTTATAAGAATACTATAGTTCTATGTACAAATATCATCACATGTTCCCTTAATGTTATACTAGCTGGAGTCATGTAATGTCTGAGCAGCTCTGTGGATGGTTTCAAACTGATTAACACCAAACATTTACTGGGAGTGGGAATCTATCTCCATGCTCAAATTCTTCTTGACAGCTCTTTACAACACTTTTTTTTTTTTAAAGATTTTATTTATTTATGAGAGAGAGAGAGAGAGAGAGAGAGCGAGCACAGGCAGACAGAATGGCAGGCAGAGGCAGAGGGAGAAGCAGGCTCCCCGCAGAGCAAGGAGCCCGATGTGGGACTCGATACCAGGACGCTGGGATCATGACCTGAGCCGAAGGCAGCTGCTTAACCAACTGAGCCACCCAGGCATCCCTACAATACTTTTTTGTTCACTATTTTCTGGGGTAGACTTTAACAATGGTCAGATAGTTCTTTATTTCTTCAGGAGACAGTTTTGTTTTGTTTTTGTTTTTGTTTTTGTTTTCCCTAAGAAGAGAATTTCTTTTGGTCCACGACTTCAAGTAGAAGACAGCTTCCCACTATTTCATAGTTTAGCAAAGAATTAAACATTCCTGGGAAGAGAAAAACTAAACATGGAAGGGAATGGAATAATGAACATACCAGACCACAGAAGAAAGTAAACTAAAACTACTTTTACCTAAATAAATACAAAAGAATTCGGATCTATAGAGGGAAAAAGAATTAAAATTGAAATATAGAGGAAAAAAATCTTCTTTGAATTTTTGGTAAATAAAAAAGCTTTGTAGGCCAACTAAATATTGTACATGATAAATTGTATTAGAGAGTTGAGATAATGAAAAACAAGACTACAAAACAGTCACAGACCAGAGGTCGCTAACAAAATATAATGACTAAGTGCATGCAATAACCTTGAATGGATCCTGAAAAAGAAAAAAAGACATTAGTGGGAAAACAGACATCCAAATAAACTTTGTGGAGTTTAGTTAATAGTAATAATGTACCAATGTTAATCTCTTAGTCTTGACAAATGTACCACAGTGGCATAAAATACTGTTAGAGAAAGCTAGGTGAAGGGTGCATGGGAACTCTCTGTGCTATTTTTGCAACTTCTCTGTAAATATAAAATCATTACAAAATAAAAAGCTTAACTAAAAGCAAGAAACTGTCAACAATTTTATTTTGACACAAGACAGAGGACCCTTTGAAATCTTAATATTAGGTGATATGTAGGGGATAATCATGTGCTTAGGAATTGCACTTTATATATTTTGAAGCAAATCTTTTGTTTCCATTACCACTTTCTTTTTAAATAGTATTTCCTAATTTTTTAAGTAATCTTAGAATTAGATTTCACTAAGATGGCTACTGCTTGAAAGAGCCGTGATAAAAGGAGAGACGTATACAGGGAGATCCAGCTTTGGCATCCTTACCACATTCTTATCTTTTACGTTGTGTAACAAAATGTGATTTCTTTCCAAAATATTGTTTTATGTCAATAGGCCATCCCTCTTTATAAATGAAAAGAAGACACAACGGAAATGTGTCAGCAAGAGTTATAAGGTTTTGGGGCACCCGGGTGGCACGGTCATTTGAACGGCCAACTCTTGATCTCAGCTCAGGTCATGATCTCAGGGTGGTGAGATCAAACCCCATGCTGGGCCCCACACTCAGTGCAGAGTCTGCTTTAGATTATTTCTCCCTTTCCCTCTGCCGCTCCCCACCCACCCACTCATTTGCTCTCTATCACTCAAATAAATAAACCTTTTAAAAAAGAGAGAAGAGTAAGACTATATGAAAATGCGAGAGTTTCACTGAACAAAAGGAAGCCTTTTATATTTTCATGCCTCAGCTCATGTTCCAAAATAAAATGGAAGTACAACATTCCATCCATTACAGTGTGGCTCTCAAAAAATGGAATAATTTCTCAATCAATGTCTAATGAACCGCAGTTATACTTTATGTGAAGCAGACTTCTGTGAAAGGATGGCTTTTCCTCAAAATCATAAATCACATCATCATTATAGCTTTTCCATAGATTCTTCTGCATTTTTAAATGGAAATTACCCCAGTGATTTTGAAGAACGTTCTTTAGAAAACCATCTGCCCATGACCATTTGAGTAAGGAACCATGGGAGGAAACCAATGCTTTCAGATTGGCTCACATAAAAATGCACAGGTCCACTTCTGGGAGCCTAAGACAAATAAGAGCTCTTTAAAACATTGGTTTTCAAGGTCTTATGGGCTCAGAATACTCTACTATGTCAACACTTACTCAGAAGCCTAATACTACAAAGTGGTCATGAAGGCTAGAAGCAGAGACAAATATAGTATCACCAAAGACATCCCAAATCTTAAAAAAATAAAAAAAATTCCAAATAGTATGGATATCCTGTATTTCTTTATTTGTAGAACTAATAAATTTGTAGTTGCCTTGACTGAAAGAAGGATGAGAGATCCCATATATTTGTGCTCAGCATTTCCACCTTAGTCTTCATGGAACAACGTTTGAAAACTAATATTTACTAGTATTTTAATCATATGTTTACTTTTTACTGTCCTCTCCACATCAGATTCCACGGTTTAAAACACAGTGTGTACCAAAGCAAATTGTACTAAGTAATAACTAAAATATTTTCCCATTGTTATTAGGCAAAAACATAGTCAACTAAATAACGCAGTAAGATATTCCCAAAATGCATACAGAGTGTATAATCTATATGAGATCATCTGGGTTACCAAAGGAATTAATATATCTCCAGCCAAAACTAAACTATGGTTCAGCCTTGCAGTCTTATAACAGGGAAGTAAGCTGTTTCAGATAAACATTACAGTTATTGAATGAACAATGTTTTTTTCATGGTTACCTAAAAACTCAGGATGCAGTTTGGGAATCAGTGCTTTGGGGACAGACACTAATAGATCATCAGTAAGTTGCTCAATTAAGATGAGTTGGTTAATAATTTGATGTCAACTAAATATTTTTGGTTTAGGTCCAGATATCACCACCATGAATGAAGTAATATAGGTTTTGGTACAGGAGTGAAAATGATAAAAAGATGATGAAAGAGAAAGATTGGTGGGTAAGGACAAATGCAAAGGATACCAGAGAAGTTTGGCACTTACCTTAGGGAAGATAGTCATAGATGTTCTGTGTCTAGAAGAGAAGGCATGGTTAATGAGGGGAGCAGGAAAGGACTGAAAAGGATGCTAGAGAACCATTCTAGTACCAAAGGAAAAAACCTCTGTTGTTCAAGTAGGATTCACTTGGCAAAATGTCACACTAATTTACTCAGTTTCTTAAATATCTTTTTTCCCAACAGGTGAAAGATATAGGCAACTGAAATAACTTGCAAATAATATTTGCAAAGCAATATTTTCCTTTACACTAGTTCTTGAATTCTCAAAGGCTCTTGCATGCAGTATAAATTTTGGCAAGATCATGTGACCATTCTACCTAGAACAGATATATCACCATGAAGTAAAATCAATGTTACCAGGCTTGCCTATTCAAACAGGTTTCTTTTTTCATATACAGTTTCACCTTATCCTTTAGAAAAAGAAGGGACACAAAAATTTGTCTATGGGAGTCAGAGGCATTAACAGAAGAAATTGGTATCTTGAGTAATTAACATCATGGACAGTAGCATACTACACACATAATTGTTGACTCTTTTAGGAAAGGCCACTCAATACTCTATTTTTGTAGGAAATAATCAGCTTTATTATTCCTATTGGATCTTTGCATCCAATTCTCATAAACTTTGTGTTATAGGGGATTTAGTAGCATCCTCAAGAATGGTTTAAATGTAACTGGGATCTTCTAATACCAGACTCCCTGGAAGCAGGACTAATGGAATAGTGGCTAGATGCAAGAAAACCAGACATCAGTGTAAAAGTTCTAAGACAGGAACAGGAATGCTGGCTGAAAGAAGGCAGAAAAGGGGTACAAGATAAGGTCATAATAAATCTCTTTCATGTGCAATTTTATGTGTTCCTGACCAGCAAGTCCTGGGGTCTAAGGTGGAACATCTCTCCTAGATACCTCTTCACAATAATGACAACTCTCACCCCTCCCTCAGCCCCATATAACCCTTGCCTTAGGGCTCTTGTATACAGTGTGACTTATTCCAGACTAGTCTTTAACTACAGAATAGTCATTTAATTAAGAAGAATAAACAACTCCCTCAGAGGAGTTTTCTTGCTCTGGTTCAGTAGAGGATCTGAATATATATATATATATATATATATATATATATATATATATATATATATATATATCTTATAACTTCAAGTTCCCAGGGTTGACATGGCCCTGGGATATCTGTGAAGTTTGGTTTATTTTTACTGAAATCCATCATAGGTTTCAGGGGTGCCTCAAGTGGATCAAAGTCCCCAGATTACTTGCATAACCATATCTCCCCTAAATACTATGGTTTGACTCAGGAAACCATCACATGAAGACTTCTCACAAGATTATTTGACCCAGCTTTTCCATGACCTCTAGGAGGACAATCATTCTGGACTTGAGTAAAGAAACACCCATAGGAAGTGCACACAGTCATCTAGCTTCCCACTCAGTTACATCTGTCAAGAATGCAATTCTTAACTTGTATGCTGTGCAACTATTCAAAAGCAACCTGAGCCCTAAATCCTCAGAAAACCTTAGCAAAGTAAGCAACACACAGACGTGCATACTAGCGTATGCATATATGTGCAAATAGAAAATAAAAATAGGAAGTAGAGGAGCCTGAGGAAAAAAACAACACAAAACCAAATTATGAGAAAATGCATGCAATCTAGTCCATAATTTTGTCTTATACCTAGAACAATACCAGAAAACTGCATCCTTGCTGACATGAAAACAGTATGTTGCTTAGTCACTTTATTGGTTCCCGTTATTGTTATCACTTCTTTGCTATAATCTCTCCATTCCACTTAATTTACCTGTCATTATCGATATCACTGTTGATCTACAAAGCTGACTAAAATCAGCATGAGTGTCAAATAATTATTACGCAACCCGACAAACTGACACTGTCATCTCTAGAGAACTACTAGGAGTTACTAAAACGAGCATGTACAGCTTGACTGGAGAGGCAGCAGGGACAAGCAATGTCTGCACTGCACATGGACCTGCACTGAGATTCCTCTGAAGATAGCTTTATAAAGCACTTGTCATTTTCTTTATGTCATTGTCTATAGTCCCTAGTGAACTCTTCAGGGCAGCCTGTCACCACCTGCCTCAGTCTTAGAATGCAGAGGGTAGAAAGGAAATAACTATTCCAAGTATGGATTTTTCCCATCTGGTGCTTGAAGAACGTGGTGCAGAGCAATTTCACCCAGCCCTGAAAGTCCATGTATCTACAATGAGAAGGTCTAGGCCAAAACCAAGTTTTTTATTTGTTGGGGTGCCCAGGTGGCTTAGTTGGTTAAGCGTCCAACTCTTGATTTTGGCTCAGGTCATGATCTCAGGGTGCGAGATAGAGTACCACGTCCAGCTCCATGCTCAGCATGGAACCTGCTTGAGGTCCTCTCCTTCTGCTCCTCTCTGAACTCTTTCTCTCTCTCAGAATTAAAATAACAATAATAATAATAAATAAAATGCACACACAAAAAACCTAGTATTTATTAACCAGGAAAGAAAGTAAAGAACAGCAATAGACAAAACAATTCCATGTTGTACACAATGACCACCTTTAAATCCTTAACACCTATTATTTGCAAAGCACTAAGGCAGACACTGTGGGGAATATAGAGATAGTTAATGGGCTGCCCTTCTCATCAAAGAGTTTATAGTAAATAAGAATTATAAAATAAAAGCCATTATCAACCATAAGTAGGGACTGGGTATGATAAATATCAGGTACATGGAAAGTGCCATGTATAAAGATTGCTTATTCCCATATGTTTAGTATAAAACTCCCAGATGAGTGGGGATAAAGCAAGTAAAAAGAAGATAGGGCCTGAAGGGAAGAAAAGTGTAGTTCTAACTAAAAGAAATTACGGAGGCAGAGGAAGGAGAAATGCCTGGGACAGAATTAAATAGCTCAAGGGCAAGGAAAAAGAACTAACGGTATTAAAATTTCATAACGCTAAGGGTTATGTGCATTACTCCCTAAGATAAAAATTTCAAATAAGGAAATCAAGTAGAGATGCAATTATAAGAAGCATTTGTTATAATGAATTTATAAGTTGATAGTTTGGCCAAGATGGGAATAGGAAGATCAGGGAAAAAATATATCCTTGCTTAGGAATTGAGACCAGAAAGAAACCTAGGGAGTTGTGGAAAGAATATCTGATACAAGAGGGTACCAAGGAAGAAACAGAAGAAATTGAGCATGGGCCAATTTGACGACAGATTGGCCACTGTATCTAGCATTGGCGTATGGGCACGTTATTACAGAATGTCTTGGAAGTGCATGGCCTCTCCACCTTTAAGAAAAGGGAAACATCTATTTCTCTAGTCTGTTGGGTCTCGTTGGGTCTCGAGATGAAGTTTCTAAATGTGTTCCTCTGCTACCCTCTAATTAGCTGGAAGAAGGGAAAGGAGCACATTCAGAGCAGCAAGGATGGGGATATGCTAAGGCAAGAGCAAGGCTTGACCCTGAGAGTGCAGGGAAGGGAGAAATTAGTTCCAATTGCTAGAATCAGTGAAGGCTGTAGGTTGCAGATGCAAGTGATCTGGACCTTAAACCCTTAGTTAGATTGTAGCAGATAAAGGGGTGATAGCAGCAGGTAAACACAGGGCATATTGAGGGAAAAATGAGGAGTTTAATTTGACCTCAGCAGAGACTATATTTGGGAAAGTAGAATTGTATGAAACTAGAAAGGTAGGTCATATTATAGAGAACATTGTCTTCCCCTTTCACTTACTGAGAATTTACCAAGTGCTAAGGATTTACATACATTAGCTCATTTACTCTTTACAACAAACACAAGAAGCTTTTATTATTGTGCCCATTTTCCAAAAGTACAAAATGAACCTTAGAGAAACTATGTAATTCATCCCAGGTAATCCACCTAGTAAGAACTCAGCTCAGAAATAAATTCAAGGAAAGAAACAAATCAAGAAAAAGAGCTTAATATCAGTGGCAACTGTCCAAGAAAGAGATCACTGGGGTGGGCTTAAATTAATACTACAGATATGCAAATCTCAAAGGCTTGTCTGGAAGACTTGGCAGAGATAGAATGGATGTGGCCTGGGCACTGATTATGTGAAGGAATTAAGAAGGGAAACAAAGGAAGGTAAAGGAGAAGTAATAGCCAAATAAAACCAACATTATCAAATCTTATTGCACTGTGTGTTTCTGTGTTTACACATGTACATAAATATATAATTCTGCAAATAAACATATAGATCGACATTTAATAAGAAAAAATTGGAACCTGGTCTTCATAGAAGGAGAATCTCTACTCTATGGATTCAGCTTTATAGGTACTGCCTCTAGAAATAAATACATGTAGTAAAAATCTATTACACTCTTTGTCTGTAACATAGATAAGAGTTCTGCCCTCATCACTAACAATATTGTAAACTAAATTCCACCAACCTAAGCAGTTTCATATATACTGAGAAATAGGGAATTGTCTCTTTAAGAAATCTACAGGTTAACTGTTTTCTTCTGTGGTTTTGTTTGTGCTTGCTTCCATAAAATAGAAAGTAAACAAAATAAACTACCATATCACAGTTACATCTTAGCCAATGTAAGCTGGTGGACAGTGGCACCAAAAGAGGATGGCAGCCGTTATCTAATTGCCACGTAAATTCAGCACTAATGAGGCTTGGAAGCTTGAAAATTTGGAGATCCACTAGGTATAAATAAAATATTTGTGACATGAACTAATGAACAAATTAGCAATTTAATGATATTGACCATATGGTCATTGACATACCCAAATGTACCAGGCTTTATGGCAAGTAACTGAAACTCTATACTAAGAACACAATAATGTAACACACATATGAATGAAGGGAAGATTATGTTTATTCATACAGATATACGTGTTTTATAAGCAGAGAAGCAGCTAACAAAATGTTGTAATTTGCTGGGTCCTGAAAAGTCATGTGACTCAAATAGCTCCCCTACTGGCCTGCTAATCACTAATAAATTTCTTCCTTACTGTTTGTTGTTGTTGTTGGCTTATCTTATACTGAAACTCATTTAAGGAAATAATTTAAATAAAGCAATTGTTCATTGCACTAGAAATCCTAAGGGAAATAATCACTGCACTTTGATAGGGTAAAAAAACATTTTAATTATAGTAGCATGAGAATATCTCTGAGGGAGAGGCTTCTGAGCTAAGACCTAGAAAATAAGATGGAGGCTGTCATATGCAGAAATGATGGGAAAACGTCATAGACAAAAGGAACATCAGGCTTAATATTTGAAGGAATGAAAGAAGGCCTTGAACACAGAGTGCTTAATATAGGTCTTGAGCTAAAAATGGAAAGATAGTTCTGGAATATATCATGAAGGGCCTATACAACCAATAATTGCTTGTTTTGCCTTCTCCCTGGCTTGAACTTCAACATACAGCCAGGTCTTAATCCCATAATATTCCCCTAAGTCTTTGGCTTGCTTCCAAACTTTTTTAACTCCAGTGCATCTTCTCAGTTTCTGAATCTTACTAGATCTCCCAACATGACCCAACACTTCACACCTTGTGCAAAATTACTTATAGTCAACTCAGCATCACTACCTCCCTCTTTTAAAATTTTCTTGGATTGCAAAAAGAAAGCTGGAAACTCTATTTCCCAGAATCCTCTTCCCTCTGTTTCCCAGTTGGACTCTGTCACTCACTGAGACTTGGAGAAAGAAGAGGCCATTATTCTCCAAAGTCAGGTTCAGCCAGATGTTGTGAGATTTCCAAGCAAGTCCCTGGCAATCTCTTGAGATGTACTCATTTCCATGTTTCATGCTAAGACTGTCAGTGGCAAATTCCCTGACCTTTCTCTCCAGCTTTTCCAATATTGTAGGAGCCTTAAGTTCCTTATGCTAATGCCCTTCAAATTTGGGCCATAGAAAGTGGCTTCTATATTAAATACCAGAAAACAGAATCTCAAAAGATAAAAATGTGGGATCAAACCTATGGGCTGATTAGATTTGAAGGCAGTAATCATCTCACTGTCATTAAGAAATGGAATAATGATAATTCATGATATGATGTGGCAAAAGTTACTGAACAGATCAAGTTTAATTGCCTGGAATCAAGTCTGAGTTTCAGAGATATACATATGTTGATATGGCACTGAATAAATAATTCTGGGGTCAATGTTTTAGCTCAAGTGGCTGTTTCTACCAGTTCACTTGGAATACAGACTCAACACTGGCCTATAGCAAATGAAATTAAGATGGTAGAAATTCCTTTTATAGTATACAGGAATAAATTCAACAACTTAGGGGATCTTGGAGGAGACTTATTACCTATGACCTCACCACCTACTCAATATGTGACTGTGAGGATCTAAGGAACATTTCCTTCACTAAGATGTTGACTGAACTATTGAAACCATACCTTTCTTCTCAAACTCTACTCCTTTGACAGCTATGACACTATATTCTCCTGATTATCCCTCCCCAGTATTTCATGCTTTTCTGTCCTCTTCCACTGAGCCCTAATGTTGCCGTTCCCAGGGTCTGTTCCTGGCTCTCTTTCCTTCTCACTCTGCTTGTCTCTGTATAATATTACCCATACACATAGTTTCCCCTGCAAACCACACACTGTTGATTCCCAAGCAATGTTTCTGCTTCATAGCTCTTCACCTCCAGATCCACATATCCTGCTGCTATTAAATTTATCTATTTCAGTGGTTCTCAGATAGTTTCATGTGAGAAACTAAGTCCTTTACATTCTCAAAAATCATTACACTTTTTTTAAGGATTTATTTATCTTTTGAGAGAGAGAGAGAGAAAGAGTGAGCAGGGGGGAGGGGCAGAAGGAGAAAAACAGAGAAACTCAAGCAGACTCTCTGCTGAGCCTGGAGCCCTATGTGGGGCTTGATCTCATGCCCTGAGATCAAACCTGAGCCAAAACCAAGAGTTGGGTGCTTAACCTACTATCCCACCCAGGTGCCCACTTTTTTGCACATTTGTTAATGTCTCATCGAATAGAAAACAGTTAGATTCTCATATCTGCTTCTTCCAATTTGCTGTGATATGTTATTGTTTTCACCGAAGTACATTAAATTCAGCCTCACACAGATAACTCGCTGAAAGATGGAGGAGTATTTCAACAGTTCTTTTAGGAAATTGTGAATATGTCTTTAATACTACACTAAAATTCAACAGGTAGTAGGTTTTTAAAAGTAAGTTTCAATGTGAAATTTAAAATATCAATACGTTTTCATAATTTTAATTTATATTAAAATCCATTGCTCTCAGAATGTAGAAAGCTAGAAAGCTGCTCCTATGTTAACAACGAGAGGCTAAGTCAGATAAAGTATAAAATCAAAACTCTTTTGATTCCATTAAATAGCTAAGTTCACAAGGCAACCAAATACCCTGAATTTTAAATTAAAACTAGTTTCTCTACGACAGTCTACCGAACATGTCTTGCTTGTCGCAGAGCATACATGGGAAAAGAGGTGGCCACCCTACAAATGGATAAAAAGAAATTACCTAAAATTTTTGAATTAATTATTAAGTGTCAATTGTGGACTACCATGTTATCCTAGAATAGCTGAAGGCCTCAGATACAAGGCATACTTGCACTCCCTTGAGAGCTCTTTTTCTTGGACTTCCTCTAAGTGTTCACGTGAAAGAATGGAACAAGGAAGGAGACCAGGAAGAACCAGCCTCAAGGTTATAGGACTGTAGAAGATAGTCAGCTGCCACTGAGGGAATAGACATGAACTCTTGCTTGCTTCCCAGGACTCCAAGGAGGAGCAAAAGCCTTGAGCTACTATGGATGGTGCAGTAATCACTATAACTCCCAGAGAACAGGCAATGACCCACTGCATTTGAGGGAAGGGTATAAGGAAAAGCTGTTTACCCTGGGGAGGGGCACTCTGGTTCCAGAAGCCTATGCATATACAGAATACAGAAGTCTACTATTGCTAGGGTTAAGGGAGAAACTCTCACCCAAGATGAGCCACGGATACAAGACAGTTTATGTGCCATAGGGAAGAGGGGCAGGGAGGCTGAGAAGGCCCACCTCTGAGATGCAGGTATACAATCCCTTCATAAGGCTGAGGCTAAGCTAGGTCAACAGAGAACCTCATTGCCTCCACCATAAACCTAGCACCGCGTAAGTAACCAGCAAGAGCATAGCAGAATCCCTTCTGCAGTGCAGGCATGCAAGGATCTGAAAGTTGAAGGTAGAGCACAAACCCAGGAAAATCTGCAGGCACCCCAGCCCCCAGACTAAACTGAAGGCAAAAGCAGCCCCATATCAGAGAAATTTGAAGGCTGCAGTGCCCGGAAGGTAACAAAGCAATGGCAAGAACCAAACCCAGATCAACTCCTTCCTAAATGGAGGCAAGCCCCTACACGGAGTCCTGTGAAAAAGTCCTTATTTTCTTGCAAAAATACTATTTATCTCAGTCTCTACTGTTCTATACATCATATCCAGCATTTAGTACCCCAAAAAACAAACAAAAAACACACAAAAAGAGAAACCAATTCCTTTCCAAAAGATAAAAGAAAAATAATTCATTTTCAAAAGTTAAAACAAGTAACAGAACAGAATCTGATGAACTACTACACAAGAGACTTTGGAATAACTACAGTAAATATGCTAAGCGATTTAACAAAAAGGTAAATAGCATGTACGAACATATAAGCTCCAGCAGAGAAATGGAAACTCTAAGAACCAAATGGAAATATCTGAATTGATTTGAAAACACAGTATCACAGGTAATTCTATTCAGAGTCTCATCAGTATACTTGACAGAGCTCAAAAAAATCAGTGAACTGAAAATCTACTGGTCTATCTTGTATGATTTTGTAACATTACAGATCAGTCATTTAAAAATATTGGTTCACTCAGTTATACAGATCTTCCATATGTTGGTGTGTTTTATTATACAATAGTTTTTTGACTACATTTTTAATGTTACCACCAATCTCATTAGAAAAAAATCTCTAAGTGATGGGAAACCATTGGGCTGATCGCAATAAATTTAAGCTATCCAAAATTCGTATTTTTGCTTGAAAGCTTAAATTTTATCACTAGCAACAAATATTATCAGTTATTTTTCTCAAAGTAATGGTTAATTCATTTACAAGAACAGAATGGCCAAGGACTCAATTCTGAATAAACATAGCTTTTCTGTCAGTTTTAGTTTTAAATAAAAATTATATTCTGTGAAAACAAATGGTTAGTTCAGCTCACAACTCAAAGACAAGTTATCATTCTCCAGACAAACTTAGTAATTCACTATGCATATTTCCCATTTCACCAAGTAAAATATAAAAAGATATGTACCTTATATATTTCTAAGAAGTAACTCCTGTCTATGAAATACTAAAAAGAGCATTCTGAGGAAAAAGAGAAATATCGTATGCAAAATTTTTCAAGCTGGAAGTGTACAAGTTTACATAAGATGGTTTCCTATTAAGTAATTTAAACTAACCTCCCTGCCATCATATTACAATCATATACTATTTTTTTTTCTTTTCAACGTAACAGAATTCATTGTTTATGCACCACACCCAGTGTTCCATGCAATACGTGCCCTCCATAATATCCACCACCTGGCTCCCCCAACCTCCCACCCCCCGCCCCTTCAAAACCTTCAGATTGTTTTTCAGAGTCCATAGTCCCTCATGGTTCACCTCCCCTTCCAACTTCCCTCAACTCCCTTCTCCTCTCCATCTCCCCATGTCCTCCATGTTATTTGTTATGCTCCACAAATAAGTGAAACCATATGATAATTGGCTCTCTCTGCTTGACTTATTTCACTCAGCATAATCTCTTCCAGTCCCGTCCATGTTGATACAAAAGTTGGGTATTCATCCTTTCTGATGGAGGCATAATACTCCATAGTGTATATGGACCACATCTTCCTTATCCATTCATCCGTTGAAGGGCTTTCCACAGTTTGGCAACCGTGGCCATTGCTGCTATAAACATTGGGGTACAGATGTCTCTTCTTTTCACTACATCTGTATCTTTGGGGTAAATACCCAGTAGTGCAATTGCAGGGTCATAGGGAAGTTCCATTTTTAATTTCTTAAGGAATCTTCACACTGTTCTCCAAAGTGGCTGCACCAACTTGCATTCCCACCAACAGTGTAAGAGGGTTCCCCTTTCTCCACATCCTCTCCAACACATGTTGTTTCCTGTCTTGCTAATTTTGGCCATTCTAACTGGTGTAAGGTGGTATCTCAATGTGGTTTTAATTTGAATCTCCCTGATGGCTAGTGATGATGAACATACTTTTTTAAAATTTTTATTTATTTGAGAGAGAGAACTCAAGTGGGGAAGGGCAGAGGGGGAGGAAGAAAGAATCTGAAGCAGACTGTGCACCAAACACAGAGCCCAAGGCGAAGTTCAATTCCACGACCATGAGACTGTGACCTGAGCTAAAACCAAGATTCAGGTGCTTAACTGACTGAGCCACCCAGGTGCACTTCACAATATTATTTTCATAACCTGCTATTTCTATCACAACAGACCCATTTGCTTAATTGTTATTCAGTTTCAATTCATAAAAAGTAAATAAAATGTGTATCAATTAAAAAAGATATGTACTAAAGGATCAAAATTTAATAAAACTAATAATCTTTGTGCTTCATCAAGGACACTTTTAAGTAAAACTAGGCATTTTTTTAAATTGCAAGGACATGGCAATAAAGACTACAATATCATTATTCCTGTACCTTGGCACCATTGCTTTATTCATGCTAAGGCACTAATAATTTTACCCACAATTGCTCTTCCACTATTAGTGCAAATGTCAACACAGTTAAAAAGGCAATAATGCCTTTTTTCTTTTCCAATGAGGGATTTTATTTGCACATACATATTGCATCCCTAGAAAAAGAATACCAGGATTTTCCCTCCTGTGTGTTTTCATCCTGCTTTTTCGTGGTCCAATGCCAGCTGAGGTTGTCAGTACGATGAAACCAAACTGGCAGGATGGGAGCAGATTCGTCTGCCATTTTTCTAGATCTTTGAGTTGTACATCAAATCTGGGGCTGATCACTTGATACTTGTTTAACCTGCCTGTGAGGTTCACAACAATTTTCTCAGCTCTGTGATCATCAATAATTTCAAATTTGCCAATATAACCACACTTCACCATCACAGTTAGGAACCAGAGAGCAACTTTGGAGCATGACTTAATGAGGGTGTTTGCCTCTCTTTTCAGCATTGCTAATACTCTTGTGAGCACCTGCCAGGATATTCATGCACACTATTACAGTAGCACAGAAAGGTGGAAGAAAGAGGAATACTGTCTTAATATTATTATAAAAATGATTTTGACTTCATTGACCTTTGAAAGAGTCTTAGGGACTCCGGGCATTGACCGATCATACCCTGAAAATCACTGATCCATCACAATTTTTCGTATATCTCAAACTCAAATTGTACGTATCTTGTTTGAAAAACCTTCCCCTAAAATTCAGTAATCCTCCCCATTTCCCACTTTGAATAATTGTACCATAATCCAGTTATTCATCAAGGTCTAGAAATAACACCAGAAATAACACTAGAAAATAATCTCTTTTGTCTTTCACTAACAACCACATTCATCTTGTCAACTTCTCTCAATAAAGTGGCTTCCAACTATTTCATCTATTACTCCACTACACTTTTCTGCTTTTATTGTCACCAGGTAGTCTCAAATAATCTCTTGTCCTTAACACTACAGTCTACTAACAATTACCCCTTCTTCCAGCCTTTCCCCATCCTCCCCCAACTTTCCACACTTCCATCAAAGTGATCCTTCTAAAATTCAAATCATTTTCTCTAGCCTACTTTCCCTTGGCAAACATAGTAGAGTGATAGACAAAGTACTGCCTGAATGACGCCTACTTATCTTTATAATTTAATCTTAAACTCACTTACCTGCACACACATATATACATACTTCACTCAAACCACAGAATGTTTCACTAAACCCCTGATATATTCCTATTCGTTTTGTTTTGTTTTTTTTAAGACTCAAAAATGATTATCTGCTGTTAAAGATCTGAAGGAGAAGAACCCAGCCATAAGAAAAATGGGGAGAAAGAGCCTTCCCAGAAGAACAGGTGCAAAGGAAAGAACATGTGCAAAGGCACAATGGGTTGCCTGAAATGTTAGTACTAGAAATTAGGACTGAAGACAGAATTACCTTAGACCATGTTATTTTAGGATTTTGTTACGTGTAGTTGTTATACTTTTGGTAATAGTTTTTCATTAATGTTACGCACAACTCTTAATAACCTTAATAATAATAATAAATCTTAATAAATCTTATAAATAAATAAATCTTAATCTTAATAAGATTTACCATAATAGAGAGCTACTCAGCAGGAATGCCTTAACTTCATTTTTGAAAATAACAGGTATAACAATGCAGGACATCGTAATATACTAATGGCTATTCTTAAAAAGAAGATTTGAGGGGCTCAGTCAGTTGCGTCTGACTCTTGGTTTCAGCTCAGGTCATAATTTCAGGTTCCTGAGATGAACCTCACAACCAGCTCTGTGCCCAGCCAGGAGTCTGCTTCTCCCCCCTCTTCCTATACCCCTCTCCTCGCAACACTCACTCACTTGCTTGCTCATTCTCTGACACTCAACTAAAATAAATAAATATTTTTTAAATAATTAAAAATTTTTAAATAAATAAATAGAGCATCTGGATAGCTCTCTAATGAGATTTTTTAAAATGTCTTCATCTTGACCAGAATTAAACCACATATGCTATTAATGTAAAAATTAAGCAAAACAGACACTTCAGTGCAATTCACCAGAAAAAGACATTTTTTTCTGCGCAGAAAAGAAACATCTATTTTAAAAGTGCCAAAATGTCCTCCTTACTCTGTGCTGTCTTCACTTTTAAGGACAATGGGATCCATTTGCATTTCTTTAAGCAAATTCTGCTGCTCCCTTGTCTGCAGTTAATGAATGTGTCAGAGAATCTGATTGTCAGCTTTTCTTTTTTTTTTTTCTTTTTAATACCAGTATGAAGTAATAGCCAGGCATTTAATTTTGTCACACACTGAATTCCTCTAGAAAAGTCCTCTCTGTTGGGATACTGGATTCTATTATCCTTCATACTACTAGCCAGAACGACTGATTAATCTACACTTCTGAATATATCCAAAACACTGATAATTATTGCTAATAATAGCATCCCCGATATGCTGTATCTTGAAATACATAAATAATCGGAGTCAAAGGAAGGTTATACTTTAGTTCTTCTTAAAAGGTAGAGCTGATTGGGGAGACTGGGTGGCTCTAATGGTTAAGGGTCTGACTTCAGCTCAGGTCAAGATCCCAGGGTCCTGAAATGGAGTCTCATGTGAGCCCCATATTGGGTTTTCTTCTCAGCAGGGAGTCTGCTTCCCGCCCCCCCGCCCCTTCCCTGCTTATGCTCTCTTTCTCTTTCTCTCAAATAAATAAAATCTTTAAAATAAAATAGAATAAGAGCTGAACATGTTTTTGCCCTACTTAAGCCCGTTTTTATTCTTTTTTTTTTTTTAAAGATTTTATTTATTTACTTGACAGACAAATCACAAGTAGGCAGAGAGGCAGGCAGAAAGGCGGAGGCAGGCTCCCTGCTGAGCAGAGAGCCCAACACAGGGCTAGATCCCAGGACCCTGGGATCATGACCTGAGCCAAAGGCAGAGGCTTAACCCACCGAGCCACCCAGGCTCCCCAAGCCCGTTTTTATTCTAATCCATTGCTTATAGTGAATTGAGTGTTCCATCAACTGATCATAAAATTAGAAAGTTTGTATTCATCTTAAAGAGTAAATGTTTTTTGAGGGGGAGGGAAAGGAGGGTAATACATCCATAATTACTTGTGTTAGAACGTAAAACATCGAGGACCTTGGCTCTGGCTAATAACAAAGCTTCAGAGGAAGAGGAGAGTTGCTTTGTTTAATTTTTTTTAAAGAAAGATTTGCTTCTGGGCTTGGGATTTTGTTTGGTTCTGATTTGGGTTTTGTTTTGTTTTGTTTTGTTTTGTTTTTGCTTGCTTGTTTACTCCTGAGTTGCAAAAAGGAGAGAAGGGAAGCAAAGAATAAAGAGACAGTAGGGCAAGAAAGGCTGAAATAAGTAGAAGTTCTCCACAGTGGCACAGCAAATGGTGGATATTTTTTAAAATAACATCTATATTGACAATTAAAATCATGTGCGTCACAGTAATATAAACCCATTTTCTGACTCCTTCATGAAATTCTCAGTAAATTCCATTTGCTAATGTTTTGTGGGGATGATCTCGGGTAAGACTCAAAGAAATGCAAATTTTATGTGTAGGTCACCATTAGATAACATGTTCTCAGCCTCAGAAGGAGGTAAAAAGTCATTGCAGTATAATACCTGAAAGTTAGTGTAAATCCAAACGTGGCCTTTACACTTGCACAAGCCATATTTTAGTAAGCTTTGGGTCCAGGTATGCCTGTTTGTCCTGAACTTCAATTTGACTACTTATTAGCTACGCTGCCTTGGGCAAGCCTGTTCATTTGTCGAGTTCCCCATTCTCTTATCTGTAAGATAAGAATGTATGTTTCCTGAATGTAAAGAATATAGGTCTGTATGTTTATACATAATGACAGTGCCCCATTAGGTACCTGGCACTTAGTAAGCACCCATTATCTGTTCGTTACATAAACTTCAAATCGCTGAGCAAATGGATTTGCTAAGAGCTGGGGCTCTTGAAGAGCTGGTGTACAGTGAAAAACATAAACATTTTGTGGAAGAGGCATTTTTTGAAATCACATGAAATTTCTTTGAAAATTACGACTGTCTTGTGTGGTAAGGCAGACCCACTGTGACTCAGTACCACATGGAAGGGACTGTGATGCTCCAAGGATGTCTTCCTCTCCATCCCTGCAGCGCAGCCTGATTGCTACAGGCTGGTCATTCCAGGAGACCTTTGGAGAGGGCCAAGGAAACCGATGGAGCCCAGTGCCCAAGCAACCGCCACAGAATGCTGAGTTGGTAAATAAGGTCCATGGGCCGCCAAAGCTGGCTGCCACCACAAGGCTGGTCAGGCCTAGGGCAAGGCTGTGTATTGCTTCAAAGTGCAAGGGAGACAGGGTACCCACTTCTAATACTAGTCCTATCTCTGTGCCTATCAATCAACACTGTCCCAAAGAACTTGAGAGGTGTGTACTGCCTAGCGATTCTCCGTTGCCTTTTTGGAAGGGCTCAAGGGAGTCCTCCACTCTTTAGTTCTTTTTTTTTCTGTAATATTAGATCTAGCATTAATTGAGCATTCCACAGACTGATCATAAAGAGGAAAGCACAAGAGGAAGGCCTAAAGAAAGTACGAAGTCAGTGGCTAACACCTTATGAGATACTTTTGCATAGAGACTACCTGATGGGATTAAATTCAAAGGCCAAAGTAAATGTCACTTTCAAATTACTAGCCTGGAGCTTTAGTTTTCACCGAACCACTTCCTGCTCCTGCATGTCTTCTCTCAATGGTCTTGTCTAAAGACATGACTACTGCTTTAATTAGCTCCTTTTTTTTCTATTTCTTCATATTAAGGTAACCCTTCTTATCAGTACATGGGTAATCATTCCTTCTCATACTTTTGCTTAGAGAAAGTGTTGAAAAGTTTCTGAAGTTCACCTGTAAATGTTAACAACAACGGAAAAACAAAACCAAAAGCAAACAGAGAAAGCCTGACTAGTAAAGGTGAGAGCTAGCTTTACCCAGTATTTGCAAGTGTTCTAGATTACGCCCCATGTGGCTTAATTTATAAACATGAAAAGAATTTCCCACTCCTAAGAAAGTAGTAATTACAGGTAGATTGCAGACTTTAGGACATGAAGAGGGATGTACAAGCAAAGGAAGAGAGCGTTGGCTGAGATCTGAGGGCATGGATGCAAATTAAAAGGGACTGGAGACAAGCAGAAATAATAGGGCTATTTGAGCTAAACTCCTAAATTCATACTTCTGTATAATAAGAAGCTGGCTTCTCTCATCCACTGGGAGACAAGTGTTATATACTGAGGCTAGAGGTAGAAGGTTGTTTTTTTTTTTTTTTTAAGATTTTATTTATTTATTTGACAGACAGAGATCACAAGTAGGCAGAGAGGCAGGCAGAGAGGTGGAGGCAGGCTCCCTGCGGAGCAGAGGGCCTGATGCGGGGCTCGATCTCAGGACCCTGGGATCATGACCTGAGCTGAAGGCAGAGGCTTAACCCACTGAGCCACCCAGGCACCCAAGGTAGAAGGTTCTTAAACAAGCATTCTCACAACTTGAATTTGAATCTTTCCATGTGTTCTTCCTGAACACCCGACGTCCTGGATGAATCACTGAGGAGGTATAGTAAGGCTGATGTGAATACTATGGCAATGACATCACCCTGTCCTTTTGATCTGACCTTTTCAGGGTCAGATCAAGTTCCTGGCCAATAATTGGCTTACAAGTTTGTGCTAAATAGAACCAACAGAGGCAAAAAGTTCTGAAAATTCAATGTGATTCCCAAAGGACTCTGAGCACCTGGACCTTTTCAGGCACAGCCCCAGGAAGCAGGTCTGCCACAGCATAGGCCAAAAGGTGACCCAAAAGCGGATCTGTATGAAAACTCTAGAAAAAATTATCTTCAAAATATATGATACAGATTATTTGAAATGCCTCTGGACCTTCCTAAAGTAAATCGGACCTGGTCCCAAGGCCTACCAAACAAGGATCTAGTGTCTTATCCTGTGTTTGCTTTGGTGCTGTAGCTTTACAAGGTGTTCTAGTTGAAAGATACAAGTCTTTACCCAGCATCTCTTCTTTCTACACTCCCACCTCTCCCCTCCTTTTCCCCCTCAAAATTCTATAGACACTTTACCATTTGTAAGTGTACAATGATAATATGAATGTGTCAGATCACATACAAAGGGCCATTTGTTCTCAGTCTATTCTATGACATCATCTTCCACAAATATCACAAGCCTCACAAATACCAAGATTTCTCCAAAGTCTTGTTTCCTCATTGACACCAAAGCTTCAATATCTGCAGATAGACTGATGATTTCAAATCTGTATATTTAGCTCAGGACCCTCCCCTGGCTTCAGGCACATATATTCAATTTTAGAGTGAATACACCATAGTCACTTTTACCTAAACACATCCAGAACGAAATATCATGTGTCTCCCAAAACCCTAGGTGTTTTAAAAGATTATATTTATTTATTTGTCAGGGAGAGAGATAGAGCACAAGGAGCGGGGGGCAGCAAACAGAGGGAGAAGCAGGGTCCCTGTTAAGCAAGAAGCCTGATCCCAGGACCCCAGGATCATGACCTGAGCAGAAAGGCAGACACTTAACCAGTTGAGTCACCCAGGTATCCCAAAACCTGGTGTTTTTCTCTGCATTTCCTATCTTATAGATTAGCATCACCAACCTACTTGGTCATCATGGGATATAGAAGAAATACCAGAGACATCCCTGTCATGTCTCTTTAACCTGTTCCTTCTCCTCTACTCCCACCATCACGGCTTAAATTAAAGTCTGCATCTCTTTTCGCCTGAATATTGCAGTAATATAATAATGAGTTGGCCTTCCCTCAGTCTGGCCTTCTTCCATTGCTCCTCCTAATTGCTGACAGAGTGATGCTCCTAACTATAAACACCATTTCTCACCTCAGCTTGAAAATGGTTTTGTAAATCCCTGTAATTTTCATATTCAAGTTCAAAATTCTTCACTTCATGACACGAAGACCTACTCCAACGTCTTCCATCACTCCTTCACATTCTTCTACTCCCTGCCCCACATCAGTGGATTTTATAATTCTTTAAATGGATATATCTCTCTCTACTCATATGCTTTTTCTTTCTTTTTTCAAGGCTATTCCTACTTACTCTTTCCAAATCAAATCAAAGGCAACCTACTTCTAGAACCATTGCAGGATCCTTCTCTCTCCAATTTGATCTACTGAGCAGACCTCTACTATAGCCTTTATCCCATAGGACTGGAATAGTTGATTCACAAATTTATCTCTCCCATTAGACTGAAGGTTCCCTCAGGTCTCATCATACCTGCCTACTTTCTCTCCCCAGTGTCTAGAACAGCACCTCAACAAACTCTTTCTTCAAAACAGAGCTGGTGAATGACTTGTTGAAAGAAGGGATACAAAGCATGAGCTACATTCAGCAAAATCCTTAGATTTTGCAAAGCATTCTTCACATCAGGCAAATATTTACGAAAAACCTATGTAAGAGTTTAGGCCAGGTTTTTTTCTCCTGAAAAGATAACAGTATGGGCGCCTGGGTGGTTCAGTGGGTTAATTCTCAGCCTTGGGCTCAGGTCATGATCTCAGGGTCCTGGGATCAAACCCCACATTGGGCTCTCTGCTCAGCAGGGAGTCTGCTTCCTCCTCTCACTCTGCCTGCCTCTCTCCTACTTGTGATCTCTGTCTGTGAAATAAATAAATAAATAAAATCTTTTTTAAAAAAAGATAACAGCATTTAAGGACATAGGGAGAACCTTCATCAAGATTTTAGGAGACACAGAGAAAAAAAGAAAAGTATTTTAATTAATATATATGAAATCCAGAAAATTTAATATAACAGACCACAGGGAAAAATAAGCACAAAAAAAAGAAGGAGAATATTATTTAAAATAATCATTTATATTTCTATATCCTTCCCCTCAGCCACATAAACACAATATAACATTCAAGAGAATTAGAAACTTTGAAGGGAAAAGAATGAAAGAGCAAGTCACTACTCTATAGGATTTAAAAATATATATCCCTGGAGTGCCTGGGTGGCTCAGTTAGTTAAGCATCTGACTCTTGGTTTTGACTCAGGTCATGATCTCAGAGTGAGGCAGAGCCCTGCATGGGGCTCTTTGCTGAGCATGGCTCCTGCTTAGATTTGCTCTCTCCCTCCTCCCCTCCCCTTTCTCTAAAAAAAATAATAAACAAATAAAATTAAATTTAAAAATCTCTAAAGAGAACTCATCAACCTATGCATAATAAAATGGCTGAATGGAAGTGTCTGGCTGTCAGTGTAAGCTTCGGAACTCACTATGGAGCACTGGCACTAACATTTACTTCCTAGTGGTAAATGGAACCTCTGGGACATCTCCTAAAAAAACATCAACATAAGTACATTTTATAATAACAGAGCAAGCTTCTCTATTAACCTTTATTTAGATAGATGAAGAAGTGTCAAGATTTTAGTTACTACTTTAAGAGTGACCCAGGCAAAGGCGGCTTCCATAATACCAGAGTCATAAGGGTTCCCATTCACTGCAAGCCCAATTATTTTATTTCAGGTGTAACAATTTACAGATAACTAAATTGCTTTAATTTAAAAATATTTGCTCATCAAATAGATGAAAAGAATACCTTTAAATGAAGCCATTTCCCTGTAAATTATGGGTGGATTATTTCAATCCAAGAGCAGCAGAAAAAGTTATCAAATAATACACTATGTTGGGAAAAAGAATACTGTTATGTTGAAGTCACTCTGTACCCCAGAAGTTAATGACTATCCCCAGTGGTTACTAGTAAGTTGACTTAAAGAGTACCAAAATCCAAAAGTGAAATAAATTTCGTTATAAATTGGTGGCATGAACAGAAATTAATATTGCACCTTAAAAGTTAACTACACAGAGGATATATGGGAACCCTGTACCTTCTGCTCAATTTTGCTCTGAACCTAAAACTGCTCTAAAAATAGTCCGTTTTAAAAAAGAAAGAAAGAAAAGTTGACCACATGTTAAGTTTTCACTTTGTCAAAATGTTACTTTGTTTTGTTTTTTTAAGATATTATTTATTTATTTGACAGAGAGAGAGACAGCGAGAAAGAAAACACAAGCAGGGGAGAGGGGGAAGGAGAGGAAGAAGCAGGCTTCCCGCTGAGCAGAGAGCCTGATGTGGGGCTCAATCCCAGAACCCTGGGGCTCATGACCTGAGCGGAAGCAGATGCTTAGACAACGCCACCCAGGTGCCCCCAAAATGTTACTTTGTATGTATGTATGTTACTTAGCATGGTGAATAAAATGTTCTCCAGCAATACAAACCATAGGATAGTTAAACTATAATAACTCAATTCTCTCTCTCCCATTTGAAATTTTTAGATGCTTACATTCTACTTTCTAAGTTATAAAGAAAAATAAAACCATTCAAAATAATCTCTTTCAAGAATAGACACCTTTTCTTATTTCCAGATCAGTACATCTTCATTTCCAAACAAGTGCACCCCAAAATCAGCAAAAGAAACAAATGGCAGTGCCTCTGAGACAGCACATCCATAGAGTTCTTCCAATGCCTCTCACTATTGAATTAAGGCAACCTGTATCAGAATGAAAAATGGGCACCTGGCCCACAGCAGTGAGGTTCCTCAAAGCCTTCTTCAGTGAATCTCGCTGGAACATGAAAATTCTCAGGCAACTTGTTTACCACTTATGGGTAGACTCATACTGTTTATCTTTGGTGGAGAGTTGTGTATGAGTGTACCTGTATGTGCATGTGTGCATCTTGTTGAAAGAGTATACTTATCTACGAGACCATCAGAATAAATTCATGCCTTTGGAGAAACGTGGAATATCTATTCTGGATCATTCTGTGGGACCTGGAATGTCATGTCATGTTTGTTTGTTTTTAATAAAAAGATGCCCCATAGCAATTTGGGAAATGTACTAAGTACATGGCTTTGCAACTGATGTTTACATGCCCATTTTGATGTCTAGAAAACGAGTAAGGCAGCACCAGGGGCTTGCTGATAACTACTGCAGAAGGCCCGAGACTTGCGTCTGCAGCCAGACGCCCTCCTCCTTCAGCAAGGAGATGCACACGGTGCCCCTCACTGTACTAGTTCGGCCGGCTCCCAAGACCGTGTCAGCCACTATTTGAGAGAAGAGGAATGTTTATATTTTTAAGTCCATATATTTAAAATCCAAGATCAGAAAATTCTGTATTCCCATGAACACCAGTTGGAGATCCCAACTGGAGTCCATTAAAAAGAAAAAGGTGAAATTGAAATATTTTTTCCCGCTGTTTTACTTACCCATATAGACGTTCTTAATAGCTGTAAGGCTGACATTCCTGGTATTATATAATGATTGAATGTATCTGAATCATAATAACTTAAAATGGACAAACCTGTAATCTTTACAGATTTAAAAAAACTGTTAGTAAAAGCTTCTTGAAGGTCTAGATTTCTATTATTTATTTTCATTTTGATGAAAGGAAAGGAATGAACCTTGCCTGGTTCAGTGGGTGGGAATGGTTCACTGGGTGGCAATGAACTCTCTTAGATGTTATCCTTTTCCAAGTACTTCAGAGAAGGAGAAATGAAGGAGGAATCAGGAGACCAATTGGTTCTGGTGTGAAACCAGTTCCTACGGTTAGGAGAAGAGGTTTCCTCAAAGGTGTTTAGAGAAAAGGTACTCTCAAGAAAGAACTTAATAGAAGGGAGCAATAGAGAAAGGCACCCTCTGAAAGGCTGGATATCTTAGATGATTTTCCTTGGCCATGAAAAAGTCCTATTTTAAAATATAGCTACCATTTTCTACTATCTACATGGAATTGGACACAGTTACCCGAATCGTGAGTAAAGTAATAAACCACAGAGCTTGATATGATATTAGCCTAGAGAAAGAAGGGCTTGTCTTTCCAAGGGAAAGTTCATGGAGGCAGCAACTCACTGCAGGACTGTGTCTACACATGCCAGAAGGGGACAAACAGGGAAGGAAGAGGTGGCCGACCTAGGACTCAGAGGTGGCAAGGAATGGTACCTTGTGCCAATGAACAATAGTCTGCTCAAACTTCAGGACATAATGAGACCCTCCACCTAACCATCCTTTGGCCACAGGAAGTATCAAAATATTGAAAAGCCAAGGCATGATTTTCAGCTCAGATGCTGACAAGAAAGCAACTATGTTAACTAACAGGAACATAATAAAGTCCTGCCCTTTGTACCTGTCCTCCTCGGAGAATGCAGCTGACCCTGGGAACCTATATGCAGGACAGAGCCTTGAGGTAAGAAAGGGGCACCTGGGTGGCTCAGTTGGTTGGGCAACTGCTTTGGCTCTGGTCGTGGTCCCAGGGTCCAGGGATCGAGCCCCCTGTCGGGATCCTTGCTCGGCGGGGAGCCTGCTTCTCCCTCTCTCTCTGCCTGCTACTCTGCCTGCTTGTGTTCACTCTCTCTCTCTGTCAAATAAATAAAATTTAAAAAAAAAAAAAAAAAAAGAAAGGGAGCAGCAAGACCAGGCAAGGCGACCAGAGCTATTCCTCTGCAGACAACAGAGCCATCAGCCAAGATTTTCAGAGCAGCTTAGAGAGAAATATGGCATTTTGTGGAAATCAAGAAGTAAAGATTTTGTACTTGAGGGGAACACGATGTAAAATAAGGGACAATGAGTAAATAGTAGACCCCAATACAAGAACACAGCCATATGGAGACTGTACTCTCAGGGGCCATCAGTCTCCTTTTTTTGTAAATAATAACCCCAATATTGGCTAAAACTAAACAAAACATGTCCCAGCCTTCATGAGAGCAGACAGCTGTCATGTGACTAACTCTAGAGAATAAGATATAAATGGAAGTGTTGAGGGGAACCTCAAGGAAAACTGATCAAAAGTAGCTGCCCCAGGGTGCCTGGGTGGCTCAGTCAATTAGGCACCTTGGGCTCAGGTCATAATCCCAGGGTCCTGGGATTGAGCCCCCGTAGGGCTCTCTGCTCAATGGAGAATCTCCTTCTCCCTCTGTGTATGCACTCTCTCTGTCTCAAATAAATAAATAAAATCTTTTTTAAAAATAAAAAGTAAATAAAATAAAAGTAGCTGCCTCCTTTGGAAGGAAAGTCCCTGTTACCATTCCTTTTTTCCCTTCCTTTTTTCTGTGGTCTGTAACATGGACGTGATGGCTGGAACATCAAAACCCTTCTCAGATCATGGGTTGACCTTGAAAGTGGAAGCACATGCTAAGCATATGGGGAAACAGAAACTATAAAACGTCTGAGTCCCTAGTGACTATGGAACCACCAAACCCGCCCTGGATTATCTCTGGATTTACACTGCCATAGAGAAAAATAAACTGTGATTTAAGTAACCATTATCTTAGGTGTTCTCTGATATTCGGCTGCACCTATCCTAAATGATACAATGTCAAACCCCAGCACAGAGCTTCTGGGCAGTAATGCCAGAAGTGAATATCAGCGTCACTGGACAGAGCTGAGGAAAGAAGAACACAGACCAAAAAGTAAACCATGAACTTGGGCGTATGTTGCTGTTAGCGAGACGCTTAGTCATTCTCCACAAATCCCCTGGTCACGTTTTAAAGTTTGGAGATAAAGAAACAGCAGCACTTTCAGAAACTGGGATTTTGCCTATCTTATATTATCAAGTGTCTGGAACCCATAGGAGAAAAACAGACCAACTGCACTCCTTATACAATACAGACATTTACAGACTTGCTCCTAAGCGTGATGCAAGCTACTTGAGTGCCACAGACAACAATACAACGTAAAAAGTTATTACATTTAATAACGATTTATTGGGCATCTACGATTGCATGGGTCCTAAACTAGGCACTAGAAGCAGAGAGGATAATAATACATTTGGCCTGCCCTCAAGGAACTTTACTGTTTAAAAAGGGACCAAGATAAGTAAACAGTGTCATGAAAGGGAAGTGTCTCAGGATTCAAAGGAAGCAAGCTGATTCAACCACAAGAGAGGAAGAAAACGCATCTCACAAAGCATTACAAAAAATGCACATTAGCTGTCCAGGCAAAGATACATAGAAGTAGTGTAGTAGAAGTATTGTTTTACCCAGGCAAGGAAAGTCATGTGCAAATATAGGTATATTCAAGAGAACAATGTATGTTTGTTTAGGAATATTAAATGAGCTGCATTTGATGGGATACAAACAGAAATATGCTTTCTCCCTTATTGCTGGGTCTATCACACTCCTTTCCGTCTTCCCTGCATCTGTCCCCTTTAATTCCATCCTGGGCCAATCCTATAACATTTCAGTCATCTTCACCTTTAAAAATAGCTTCAGTTTCAGGTATTAAATATTCCAGAGCCATATACATCAAGACTTAAGTCTCATAGCTCTCTACAACATCCACACTCTGTCCACTTCAGCATCTCCCTCTCTAGGCCTAGCTTCTCCCTTGAACTTCAACTGTTGGCATTGACATCTGCGCTCAGATGTCTAACGGACATCTCAGAATCAACTTGTCCCAACCTGCTCCTCTCCCAGGAGAGCCTTCCTCAAGTAATAAGAATTTCATCTCAGTGGCTCAGGTCAAAAATCCTGCTAGTCTGCCCTCTCATTCCCCACATCCAATCTTTAGCAAACCTGGTTGTCTTTATTGCTTGGCAAACATTCCTCATCTTTTCCACTCTGAACTCCCTCCCCACACTTCCTCTTCACTTTCTTTATTCATTTTTTTTTCTATAGCAAATATCATCGTTTACAAATTTCATTTAGTTACTATTCTGATTTGGTCACTTCTCCTCCTCTATTAGATTATACAGTCTGTAAAATTGAAATTCTTCCTATGTTTTGTTCACTGATGTATTATACCCTGTAACTAAAACAGTGGCAGGCATATAACAAATGCCCAATGAGTTAAGCACATCCTAGTCACAATTTATCTCCCCTCCCCAGCTCAAGCCTCCCAGACCCACAGTGGGTAGGGACCTGCATCTGTTTCTTAGCTCTTCCTGCTCTATCCCCTCCACATGGCTGTAAGCCTCCCTAAGGGAGGGAGGGAGTAATAAGGGGAGGAGGGGCTTGAAGACAGAGGTCTTATCTGGCAGATGGGCTTATAGTTCTCTCTTGGCTGACTCCAGGTGGATATCAGACCATCAATTATGGGGAACATTCTAACACTGGTTGTTTCATGAGATGCTAGAATGTTCTCTAGAGACTGTCCCTGGTCTCTACAAGGACCTCTGCACCGTATCTGTTCCAAACACACAACACACTCCCTCCACTGATATTTTTAAAGATCTATTTATTTTTTTTTTTGAGAGAGAGAGAGAGAAACCCAAGCAGACTCTGCACAGAGCTCAAGTCCTATGACCCTGAGATCACGACCTGAGCCAAAACCAAACCAAGAGTTGGACGCTCAACCTACAGCACCAGCCAGGTGCCCCCCTCTTCCCTTGATTTTTGGCAAACTCCCTCAAGAAGTTTATAAATGACATATAGAGGGAGTTGGGTATTCCCTCCATGACACCAGCTTGGACCATGGGAAGCACCCACATCCTTGTCCTGAAAAATATTTCTTCTACCAGCTGGTCCCCTTCATATTGTTACTCTCGGCTTCCCACTATTCAAATTCCCATGTTTCCAATCCCCAGGGGAGACTTCTCTCAACTGTCTGTTCCAGTACACACCAGAGGGCAATGCTACAGTACAGTACATAGACAGCAAGGTTGTGAGATGTGGTTCCCTCCTTCAGACACCTCCAACCTCTGATACTCTTAATGACTTCTTACATGTCTTGTCTTGGGAAAGAGGATGTAGCTCCTCTGATTTCCATGGAGAGAGAGAGGGAAAATACTACAGCCTCATCTACTGCTAACAGTTCTCCTGCTGTCCAAAAAACTGTCTTTGGAATTTCTGATTATTTTCTTGTATAGGCTAGAGAAGAGTTATGGAAAATGATAGTCACAAAGTCACACTGTTATCTTTCAGAAAGTTCTCTAGAAATGTCTAGCAGCTCTCTTTAGAAATTGTAGTACCTATTACCTGCGACCTTTAACTCTGAGGTTTTAGCAGAAATTCTAAGACAAGAGTAAAATTCCACTCCACATTCATCAACATAGGCAATATCTGTGTTCACCTCAGTATGGCAGGAGCTTAGAGTGGAATGTGGAAAGAGCTCCCAGATATTAAGCTGGATAACTAAGTGCATCAAAGGAGTCTGTATGCCATGCTAAAATTTTGGAAGTTATTTTTAAAGCATTTCCAAACCCAGACACCTGGGTAGCTCAGTCACTTAAGTGGTCAACTCTTGGTTTCAGCTCAGGTCATGAGTTATGGGATCCAGTCCTGCACTGGCTCCATGCTCAGCAGGGGGTCTGCTCAAAGATTCTCCCTCTCTGCCCCTCTTCCTGCTCACTCCCTTTCTCTCTCTCTCTCTCTCTCTCTCTTTAAAATAAATAAATAATTCTTTAAAAAAAAATAAAGCATTTCAAGCACACTGAAAAATTTTAAGCAGGAAAGCAAAAAGGTCACATTTCCATTTTGGCTAATGTCATTACAGCTGCATGAAGGCAAAGAGATTAAATGTGAACAGTGAGGGATCCTGACCGGTTGTGGAAAGCTGTAGCAATAATCTAGGCAAGAGATGATGACACCTTAAGTTAAGGAAAAATGTCAACAAATGGTAGATGACAGAGATACTGTGGCGCAAGACTTTGTGTTTACACATTGAGGAGGCAGATGGGAGAACCACAAATGATGACCAGGTTGTGCCTGAACACGTGTTTGGATGATTTTTCCATCATTTACCAAGAAAAAGCCCTGGAAGAAGAACAGATTTGGTGTGAAATTCAAACCATGAGCACACCAGCAATATGAGAGGTAAATTACATGGGCCAAAGAAATGGCACAGTCCCCAAGGCCACAGGGGTTCAAAGGAAAAGTAGACTGCTTAGGTCTCATGTGGCCAGACGTGTCCTTGGAAGGAAAAGAGATTTGTCTTCTAAAATCAGAAAGGAAGGGGCACCTGGGTGGCTCGGTGGGTTAAAGCCTCTGCCTTCGGCTCAGGTCATAGTCCCAGGGTCCTGGGATGGAGCCCCGCATCGGGCTCTCTGCTCAGCGGGGAGCCTTCTTCCTCCTCTCTCTCTGCCTGCCTCTCTGCCTACTTGTGATCTGTCAAATAAATAATAAATCTAAAAAAAAAAAATTAAATCTCAAAATAAAATAAAATCAGAAAGGAAGGTAATAGAAAGAAAGGATGAGAACATTAAAAGTAGGGGAAGGAAATGAGCTAAGTCACAGAAGCCACAGAGAACCCAGATGTCATGGAAATGTTGTCGCACAAATTGGTGGAGAATGTGGTACTTGGAAAACTAGCAGAAATTAGTTAATATCAGACTTTTAAAAAGCAGAATGCATTCAGAATACACAAAACACTGAGAGAGAGTAATAAAGAACCTAACCTCTCTCCTCTGGGTTGTAATTCGACATGAATAGCCTACAGAGGTATACAACACTTTCCCTTACCCTCCCCTTAAAACAAGGCAAGTCTCTCTTTCCTACCTTGCAAATTAATAATATCTACTAAGAAAAAGACACCAGCGTACACTTAAGTAGGAGCAACCTACTAACTGGGAAAGGCTAATAAGGCTTTTAGAAAATACTCATGCCCAACTAACCTGCCATTATTCTTAAAAGGAAGGAATGGAGACAGGGAGAGGAGAAGGAGAGAGGGATAAAGTACGGAAGAAGCAAACAAGTGAATAAATTCGCATGTGAAAACAGAATAATCTGTAGTTTAATTTCTTTGGATTACTTAAAAGTCTTTGACAGCATTGCTTAATGAAGAATGCTTTGAGAATTTAACTTGAAGTGGATTTGTGGTGCAAAAGATACTTTATCAGTAACGGAAAATTTGTTCAATGTCAGGGGAAAGGTGTAATGATAAATGGGCTCTCGCTCGCTCGCTCTCTCTCTCTCTCAGTACTGAGGACTATTCTGTTCCAGATCCTTAACATAAATTCATTTAATGTCATCAATTCAAGAACCTCATGAAGGAAAAGTTATTATTTGCCACTATTAAATGAGAAATATGAATGTTCAAGACCTAAAGAAAACTTCTGATTAAATCTGGGAAGGATCACATTAACTTTATAAATTAAATAGAACTTTTATGGGAAGGTAGTTCTTAAAACCCATTTGTAAATCTGGAATTATGACCTGTGAAGACCGTGGAACGGTTTTACCAAAGAATGGTACATAGAAGGTAATGTTACTTCTTCTCCAAATTCAATCTGATTCTCTTTGATTTCTGTACAAGGAACTTTAACCTATAAAGCCCTGACTTTTTAAAAATATAACCGATATACAAATTAGAAGATGGGACTATGAGCAGAGATATTTTATTGCCTTTTTCCTATGAACTTGCCACAGATTTAACTAAAAATAATTTTTTTTAAAATCCTGCTGGCTATATCCTGTGTCATGTTATGCTTTTTCACATGGCTAAACAATGCGTTCAGTATGAATCCACGTTTTTCCATCAACATGGAATAATGAGATAAGCAGTGGAAGTCTATTACATGTATTTAAAAAGAAAGAAGCAGAGTTCTGATATAATACTGATATAGTAACTCCAGTAAATCCAATTACTTGAGATAATCAATTTCTAAATTGGCTATGAGGCCCAGCTAAGACTAAGAGTTTGTTGGCAGTCCTAGTTTTTAATGTTTTTTATCTAAAGTTCCCCGCAGGGCATTCCTGCTAATGGGGCTAATCAAGCTTCTTAGGCCACAATGACAACTACATGTAGACAGAACTGTGTTTTTGCTTGCAGTCTCCATGTTACGTGCGCTCAGTGAAAATAGCAATACCAATTATAGCAGGTAATCCAGATGTCTGGTACAAATACCACAGTATATTCAGCGTATCTGGTCTCAGATACATATACATTTTCTTGCTAAATAAACTTAGTCAACCCATTCATTTAACCACACTGGACCACATCTTTCCAACTTAAAAAATATAGATATTTAATACTAGTATGTGATATTTCATAAGAACTGAAAATTCTGGTTTTGGTTCTTGTTTTTTATTAGCATATAATGTATTATTAGCCCCAGGGGTACAGGTCTGTGAATCATCAGTCTTACACAACTCACAGCACTCATCATAGCACCTACCCTCCCCAATGTCCATCACCCAGGAACCCTCAGTTTGTTTCCTGAGACCAAGAGTCTCTTATGGTTTATCTCCCTCCCCAGTCCCATCTTGTTTCATTTTGGAAATTCTGTTTTAAAAAAATTTCCGAAGACCTAAAAGAAACCTTTATCAAGATAGCATAGAAAGAAAGAAGGTCACATGGCTTCCAGTTGCCGTTAAAAAACAGGTCTTATATGATGGCTCCAAATGTATTCAAATCCAAATATAATAACAACAACAAAATAATAAAAACAATGGGAGGTGATTATTGTGACTATCTCAGATAGAAAATAAGTACATTAGATAGAGCTCCATATTCCTCATTTTTATTCCTTATAAAAAAGCCTCTTCCAAGCTACTTGCAATGAATAAGGCCATCACCCAAGGTCCAAAATTCATACTAAAAAAAAGAAGCCCTAAAAAAATGAAATAAGATGGGCGCAGGGAGGGAGACAAACCATAAGAGACTCTTAATCTCACAAAACAAACTGAGGGTTGTTGGGGGGTGTGGAGGGGGATAGGGTGGCTGGGTTATGTACATTGGGGAGGGTATACACTATGGTGAGCACTGTGAATTGTGTAAGACTGATGATTCACAGACCTGTACCCATGAAGCAAATAATACATTATATGCTAATTTTTTTAAAAAGCCCTAAAGAGATAATTACTTATACTAGTTGAGCATCCAAAATGAAGTAAATTGTTATATCCAGTCTCTCTGCTCTGTTTCTTTTCTCTGAGCCAACATGACTCACACATTTATGCACACGTGTACAGACATACATGCTTCTTTTAACTGTCCCAATACTATTAACTGAAAGCAATTTTATTTTAAATAAGTCTATACATTATGCCCTTTATTTATTCTATTTATTCTTCCCCTGTCCTGCAAAACTCTTCCACTGGGGAATGGGAGTGGGTTGGGGGGTGTGGGGGGATGAATCTCAACCTGACAAAGGCACAAAGCAATCCAGTTTTTTTTTTTTTTTAGTTTAATTTAATTTCTTTTGTGTGTGTTCCAAAATTCATTGTTTATGCATCATACCCAGTGCTCCATGCAATATGTGCCCTCCCTAATACCCACACCAGGCTCACCCAACCCCCCACCCCCCTCCCTTCCAAAACCCTCAGTTTGTTTCTTAGAGTCCACAGTCTCTCATGGTTTATCTCCCTCTCCGATTTCCCCCAACTCACTTCTCCTCTCCATCCAGTCTTAAACAGACACTCGATACCAACACCAGGGGCTCTGCTGGGCACCGCTCCCTCTCTATTACAGTGAACATAGCCACAGGCGAGGGGAAGTGAAAACAATCATACAAAATATAAAGCACTTTCATAGTCATTACCTTGTTCCAGCCTCAAAGCAACTCTGCTAAGTCAGAAAGTCAGTAGTTTATATGTAACATTCCCATTTTACACAAGAAAATGTAGTCAAGGAGCTTGCCCAAGTACTAATAGCTAGTAATCAGTGAATTCAGGTGCTCTCAGACAAATACAGTGTTCTTTTACCAAATTACAATGCTTCCCTAAACCATGTTACAAGAGAAAGGATCTTAACCTGGGATATCAAGAAGTGGACTTGGGGACTGACCGTATGTGGAGGGTGAGAGAAAGAGAAGAAACAAATAATCCAAATTTTTTTTTTACCCAAGTCATTTAACTGAAATGGAGAAAGCCAAAAGAAGAGCAGTTTTATTGGTAACATGAGAAATATATTGTACATCTTAATGATGGAGACTTCTATATTTTGATTTCCCACTGTTAATATCAACATTCAATTACATGTTTATGTACACATATTATATATACATATATGTGGATTTTTCTGGTTATACAGAACAAATTTCTAGAAATAACTTGTAGGTTTACAGTGTATTAGAAATATATTAAGGTTTTTGACACATGATGCCAAATTGAGTCCTAGAAATATAATCACAGTTCTACCAGCAATGTATTAAGAATGTCCATTTTCTAAAATTGTGCCAACACTACCTATTATTACTTTTTTTATCAATTTACAGATAAAAATAGAATTTTTTGCTTATTTCAGTTTCTGTAAAAACTATGGAGATTGAACATTTTTACTTGTGTTTTTAATCAAATTGTAAATTTTATATGTTTGTGTTTGCATGGATTGTTCATATTTTTAGCATTTTTATACTAATAGGGTATGTCTTTGTTAAATTACAGGCTCTCTTCATATACTTAAAATAATAATGTTTCGTTCAACCCCTCAAAAGAAACAATGTGACATGATCATGTAAAAGTACTCCTGTATCTGAAAATATATATAGTAGTCATCGTCTTTCCTTCCATATATTCATCTTTTATGTAAATACCTTTTAAGCTACTGCTAATCAGTAAAAATATTTTCCAGGGAACAATTTCCATGCAAAGAATTCCTTATAGTACTGACAAGAGAACCTCATAGGTATAAATATTTACAAATGAGGAAATGTATATAAAGCTGTATAAATATGTATAAGATCACATAGCTAGCAAGCCTCTGCTTCTGTCACTGCTAGAAATAAGGAAGAAATTCTTGGAAATTATAATTTATGTGAAGAGAGTGGACACTGTCAATCTTCCTACAGAACTGGAATAACTTTGTATTCATTTTAGTGTCTCATCTAGAGAAGTTCACATTGTTTGAATTTGACATCCACGCTTGTTTGTTTGTTTGTTTGTTTTTTATTAACACATAATGTATTATTAGCCCCAGGGGTACAGGTCTGTGAATTATCAGGCTTACACAATTCATAGCACTCACCATAGCAGCTACTCTCCCCAATGTCCATCACCCAGCCACCCCATCCTTCTCACCCTGCTCCCCTCCAGCAGGCATCCATGCTTGTTAAAAGCAGACACACAAAATGTCTTAATTTCTGAGTTTTTAGAACAAGAAGCTACATATGTAAAAGATTTAAATATGGGAAACATTTTTAATCTGGCATCAATTTTTGAAATTACAGTATAGAGAAGCATATGTGCCAACTGTCCTTATTAAAATGAGAGAACATAAAACAGGAAAATATCCTTTAAATACTGGCAAAGATTCCTAGTGAGTCATAGACAACTGGGTGTGAATATTGCCGATGATTCATAAATGGTAAGTCTCGGGAATACAAAGCCAGATGGATAAATAAGTGGAAAGAAGAAAAACTGGCAGACCGTAAATGATAACTATGTCCAGGAGATGGAATCTTGCCCCAGAATCAAGGATTGGTAGATGTAGTGCTCATAACATTTTGGAGGAATCATCTCTTGAGATAAGTACCACAGGAGAAATTACATCAGCTAGAACTTGAGCATAGGCTCTAAAGCACATGGAATAACTGACAGTTTAAAAGGAAATCCTCATAAAAGGAAAGCTGTGTAAGAACCTCTATCAAGAAAATATCTGCCATCATACAAGTCAATGGTGCCCAAGGACTTTCTTTAAAAAAAAAAAAAAGAATTCATAACTACCACTGTTTTAGATACACAACATAAACACCAAAGCACCGGGTTTGTTCTAATGAGTTACTTTCACATACTAAACAACTGAGTTAAATGAATACCAGTGGAAAAACTTGAGACTGAGGGCCCAAGCCCTAATGTAGCAACTTGTAGTGGTTCTAAGCAAGATCAAACATAACTTACTAAAAGAAGGCAAGAAATGTAAGAGGGTTTTCAAAGACAGTATTTAACATCATGAATGGTTTTCAAACAATCTAAAGAAAATGCCAGTCAACAGCTAGCCACTCTATTCCAATTATTTAATGGATCAGAGAATAGGTAATGAAGTTTTTTTTTAATTTTGGGAAAGGCACCTAGGTGGCTCAGTCATTAAGCATCTATCTTCAGTTCAGGTCATGATCCCAGGGTCCTGGGATAGAGCCGGGCATTGCGCTCCCTGCTCAGCCAGGAAGCCTGCTTCTCCTTCTCCCACTTCCCCTGCTTGTGTTCCTGCTCTGGCTGTCTCTCTCTGTCAAATAAACAAATAAAAAAATCTTTAAAAAATAAAAATAAATAAAAACTTTGGGAAGAATTGGGGCGCCTGGGTGGCTCAGTGGGTTAAGCCACTGCCTTCGGCTCAGGTCATGATCTCAGGGTCCTGGGATCGAGTCCCACATCGGACTCTCTGCTCAGCAGGGAGCCTGCTTCCCTCTCTCTCTCTCTGCCTACCTCTCTGTCTACTTGTGATCTCTCTCTGTCAAATAAATAAACAAAATCTTTAAAAAAAAAATTGGGGAAGAATTAATATGTTCAGTATCACCCTACTAACTCTAAAAAATAAAATAAATTCATGGAATAATAAACTTTCTTATTTCTGCATATACTATTACAAACTTGTAGATTTAAGGAAATTTTCCTAACAAATCAAATGCCCAGTTTAAAAAAAAAAAAAAACAAAACCTATGTTATCACTTCTTTACCCTAGAAACTTATTTCCTTGAAGGCAGAGGTTCTTTTTCATCTCTGCATTTCCAAGTAGCTGGGACAGTATCTAATGAGTTGGCACTTGATTAATGTTTATTAAATGAGTAATTAAATCCTTTTCAATAGAGGCAATGATTTTACGTCATCTAGAAAGGTATGCTGATAATTCTACCAGTTTAGTTTCCTAAAGCATTTTCACAAACACGGTTCAGTTTTCACTAAAATATGACATGTCACTCAAAATCCATATTAATACAGGACTTTATTTGTGAGCATCTAGTAAGAACTGCCTTGTATCAAACGCTCTTGTGGGTTCTAGGAATACAGAAAAAGAAAGACTTTGATGGGACTTAGGTAGTTGCTGCTTCCATAGCTCACATTCTAATGTGGACAACAATAAGAAGACAAAGAAGGAAGAGGAAAAGAAGAAAAACGAGAAACACATACTATTCCAAGCACTGTTCTCAATGTGTTAAATCGTTTAATCCTTGAAATCATCCCATGAGATAAATTGCCGTAATTCTATTGTACAAATGAATGGACTGAGGGACAGAGAGCTTAAGCAACTCGCCCAAGATCTAGTAACAGTAAAATTAAATCCGGTGGTTTCTATCTCCAGAGGCCAGGTGCTTAATCATTCTGCTCTACTGCTTCTCAAACCCCTGAACAAGTAATTACGAAAGAGTATGGTATGTGCAATGGGCAAGGCATTGGATGCTCAAAAGCATAAAAAAGTACCCTACCCTGAACTGAGGGATCAAGGAAGGCCTCCTGGAGAAGATGATATCTGCACTTAACCTTGAAAACTGCATCAGGTTTGCCAGCCAGAGGATGGGGAAAGAAGGATATAGGTGTGATACACAGTAGAAAAAGCAAGGGTTCGGTTAGTTTATAAAGAGAAAATGAGACAATGCCTCCCTTTTTCTTTACCATCCACAAAAATATATAAATGTCCTATTTCCTCTAATTCAAGACACTACCAATTAAATAATGCATCTAGATGTTTCATTATAAAATGTGGGAGAAATGTGCATCTTTGAATCACTGACATGCAACAGGCAAACCTCTATTAACAATGAAAGCTCAAAGAAGCACAGGAACCCCCTGCTCTTGGAATCTAGCTGTTGGGCTCCAGCTTTGTGGACATAAAGAGAGTGCTTTTAATGGAAAGCCTATTATGTTTCCTATGTATATTCTGCTTAACTAATTGTGTTCACCCTTGTATAAAAATGACCTGAGGAATTTTATTTTAAAAAAATCTGCCCTATAAGATTTCCTAAAAATAGTAAGAAAAAGATAAAAGGAAGATCTTTAAAAAGTGAGAAACAAACTGGGCTCTGAGATTGTTAATGATTGATCCAGAAAGAGAAATACAATTTGTTATTCAATACAGTTTTCCTTACATGAAAACAAATAGTAACTATCAAGAAGCAAAATTATCCACCCCTTACTAAGCCTTGGAAAGAGTCTCTCCCCCTGAATTCATATGAAGATTACATCTTGATAGAAAGTGAATTCTTAATGGTATTTCTTAAAACCTCTTTCAGTGCAGACTAATGGTATACTACCAACTGCAATTTAGTAAAAGCAATTCAAGAAGGGGTTAAAAATTTTTCACTCTAAAACACACACCACTTTGACAATCTGGCTTAATTCAGGGATAAACTCTCATGTCTAAAACGGGGAATGGATGGACTGCACATCACTCCTGTAATCCCGTGGCTAGAAAAATGGCCAGTCTCAACTTCCAAAAAGCATTGTGTAGGAGTAAAATCAAGAAATACTCTGACAAATACCTGGGCTGCAGCTACCGTATTTTTCCAATCAGCTCAATGAGCTTAAAGCTTAACACCATTCTTTTAATATGGAGAAGCTTAATCATACCTAATATGTATAAATAAGGGTGCTCTTAGAATATTTAGCCACAAACAGTATGTCATAAGACACCAACTGTAGTGTGGAATAGGTCCCAACAGCCTCCTACTTAGCCAAAACTTAACCCTTAACTTGATGGGTAAGTATGGATAATTCTGGGATGAGCCGCTGGCTCACAGGAGCAGCTGAGGCAGCAGACTCAGAGGGTTTAGAAGCAGCAGCTATAGGCTTTCATGCATGAAAGTGCTTAATGTTTTAACAACTATTCTCCCTGTATCAAAATATGCTCCTGAATTTCAGTACTCAGTATTAGTCAATTCCACTTTGTAAGATTTGAGAACAGATAACAAAAAATCATAAAAAACACAAACACTAAATTGAGATTATTCTTTTTCACTGATCATTCACTCTCCGCAGCAATTGTAAGCAATCTCGGACTCCTTTGCTTCTCACTCTGTACATAGGATTCCTCTGATACTCCTTATTCCATCTCTTGCTGACCCTCAAAATAATATTTTAAAAGATACTTAAGGGAAATCAGTTAAGATTATTTGCGGCCCAGAAAAGAAGATGCAGAGAAGGGCGTGGTCATCTTGAGTTCTTCGCTGTATTTTAAGCTGTGTATAGGCAGCGGAGAAGGGTAAACCTTGGCAGAGAAGAGCTAGTGAAGTGTTTTGAGGTCACCTGATATTCTAGAGGACACACAAGAGGGAATTAGAAAACCAAGGAAAAAAGATTTTAAAAAAACAAAACATAGACTCAGGGATCTGTGGGAAAATATCAAGCAGAGTAATGTGAATGTGATTTTACTTTCAGAAGGAGGAAATAAGACAAAATAAATAATTGCTCATGCAACTGATTGATATGGATGGACTAAGGTCCATTTCCTTGCTTTTTTTTTCCCCATTTGCTCCATCTATTCTTTGTTTCTGTTCTCTTCTTTTCCTGTTTTCTTTTGGATTAAGAAAGTTTAGTTTTTTATTCCATTTTATCTCGGCTCCTTTTTTCAGCTTTACTTCTTTGTTATTTAGTTGGTGGCTCTAGAAATTACAATATTAATTTTTTTAATATTTTATTTATTTGACAGAGAGAGATCACAAGTAGGCGGAGAGGCAGGCAGAGAGAGAGAGGGGGAAGCAGACTCCCCGCTGAGCAGAGAGCCCGATGCGGGGCTCAATCCCAGGACCCTGAGACCATGACCTGAGCCGAAGGCAGAGGCTTAACCCACTGAGCCACCCAGGTGCCCCTACAATATTAATTTTTAACTTATCACAACCATATGCCTTTTCCTGCAAAGTGAAAGAAAATTTTAATGAGAAACTTCCATTTATCCCAATTAAAAATGGTCAAAAGGTTTATAACAGACACTTCACAGAAGAAGTTATATCAACAGATAATAGGCACATTAAAATGTGTTCAACAGCATTAGCCACCAGGGAAATGCAAAGTCAAAGTACAATGAGACATCACTACACACCCACTAAAATGGGGCAAAAAATTAGAGATTTTCAGGGCCAAATGTTGCCAAATGCTGCAGAATTCTCAGCATTGCTGGTGGGAATATAAAACAGACAATAATTTTGCAAAACTGTTTAGCAATTTCTTGTAAAGTTAAACATATTCCCATCCTATGACACAGCAATTCCACTTTTAAGTATTTACCAATAGAATAAAAATATACACCCACAAAAAAGATCTGTATAGGATTGTCCTTAGCAGTTTCATTCATAATGGTACAAACCTGAAATATTCTATATTTCAATAACAGTGTGGGTACCATGGAGTATGCATTTGTCAATTTCATTGAAATTATAACATGCATTTCAATAAGTAAAGACTTATCATAATTTTAAAATAAAAAGTGAACTGATAATAAAGATAATAGCTTAAAAAGATCAGCATATTTATTACTCTCACTTAGAAGCAAGTGAGCCGTGCCAAACTCAGGAATAAATGTTTATTAAATGTCTATGATTATATCATTTTTTGATTTGGAGATTCTTTACCTATCCCAGAATTCAAATGCATTTACTTTTTCTAGTCCCAATCACTGAGTGCTTTCTTTGTTCTAAATTATATGAATAAATTCAAACACAAGTCAACTGGTAACCTCATCAACAAACTACAGCATGAGAATCCATATCTAAACATCATATGAAGACAAACTAGAAAAGTGGCTTTCACAACCCACTACAGGTAAAAATACTACTCAATCCTGAACCCTTACAACATGAGGAGGTGAAGTGCCTCTTAGCCGTAGGTTACTTAATTTGCAGTGGGAAAAAATGAAATCACGATGGCAATCTTCATAGCATTTTACACATGAGCAATGATGACAATACTTCGATGCCCACCAAGATAATGTGCCACTTTCCATATTCTCTAATTACAAAACCCTGTGAAAGGCAAGAGGCATAAATATTCTCCACTTGCTACTCCTGCCATTTTTCCCAGCCTCATCAGGGCTCAGGAATTCTGTATCCTGGTGAATGTGATTAGCAAGAACAATAATGTAATCTTTCTATTCTAATGGTGCAATCATGATCAGAAGCAGTGGTCTCCTTTCCAATACTGAGGCTTTGTTACCTTAGACATCTTGCCAGACTATTTTTTTCTCCTGACTGTTGATGTTTGTACCATCTTTAACATAAAGTAATGACAAAGAATGTCTTTTTTTCAATAAGCAGAGAAATAACAAATGGGATCTATCACAACTTTAAAAATCCTTAAGCTATCTGTGTTGTAGAAAGTAGCCCAGAACTTCCCTTCCCAGGTCTTATTGCAATAAAATAATTGATTCTACTTAAGAAATGCTTTGTAGCTAGTAAACACAAAACAAAAACATTTTCTGCAGTCCTAAACCCTGTATCTTTAAAAGTAATTTTAAAAACCTCCAAAAATTTAATATTAATAAAATAGTGCACATTCTAAGAAGATACCTAATGAAGTGGAATGTCACCAGAAAAGAAAAGCAATTGCCAACAAAAGATTTCCAAGATGGTTGTTCTCTGTAGTAAGTTTACTGAAGGCATAAACTGTACAGAATATTTGCATTTGTGACCACAAATGAAAATAATCATGTTCTCAGAATCATACCAGAATAACGAAGATCTCAGATACTAAAATAACAATTTAGTCAAATTGGAACCTTCTTCCCCACAACGAAGCTAGTAATAATACAAATTATCATAAATTTGTCTACCAAACGTAGATGCAGAACAAGCGGGGTTAGTTGATAAGATCCAGCTCTCAAGTGAAGTGATTTATCACCATTATTTCTTGAATTCATTTAGTGAATTTAGTGGGTCCCTACTATGGGCCAGTAAACAAAAAACGTACAGTTCCTGCTCTCGCGAAGCTTATCTTAAGAAACGCGTACCTAGGGGCGCCTGGATGGCTCAGTGGGTTAAAGCCTCTGCCTTCGGCTCAGGTCATGATCCCAGGGTCCTGGGATCAAACCCCCCATCGGGCTCTCTGCTCAGCAGGGAGCCTGCTTCCTCCTCTCTCTCTCTGCCTGCTTCTCTGCCTACTTGTGATCTCTGTCAAATAAATAAATAAAATCTTTAAAAAAAAAAAAAAAAGAAAGAAAAGAAACGCGTACCTAGTTGGCCAAGCCACTGGACACTGCTTAGATGGGCTCTGTTAACGTGCACTCCTCTAACGGTCCTACCTCAGAGCATCCAAGACTGATTGTTGTCTCACAGGCTCCATGGTGAGCATAAAATCACGGAGGAGGCTTCCTCTCTCCAGCTACAATTTCATTCCCCTACTTTCTCCTATAAACGACTCTGTCCACTTCACCTTTATTCGTGTATTAATTGTTCCTTTACTCAGTTACATATTTGCTCTTACAGTCACATTTATCATATTTGGACTTGATCAGCTTAACTCTCAGAAGACCAGCTAAATTTTCTAAGTGCTTGGGAGGTAATTCATTAAGTTCCCCATATCCTGGCACCAAACACAAGGTTTACTTTTCCACACTATGTAAATTAACCATGCACTTGTGTCATATTTTGTCATTATCTTTATCAACTTTGACAAACATTAGACCACAGATTCCTTTTTTTTTTTATTAAAAAAAGGCAGATTTCTCTTTTCAGAGATTAAACTATACACCACCTGGCCTAGTTCAGTTACAAAAGAACCATCATTCTTGGCTGATAGCTTCATTCTGAATCCTCTCTGTGCTTGCTTTAGAGGTCGCAGCAGGAAGCGGAATGTCACTGAATCTGAAAACAGTTTCCACGTCAAGGGGCCTACAGCATGCACGGAGAGTCTTGAAATCATCTCCTCTTGAATAATATCACTTGGTTATGGTTGGGAACTTTCAATGCGCTACTTCCCAAAGAGTGTTCATATGGGTAGGCATTTATACCATGCAGCCTCATCACTACTGCTGGTTTGACGGCTCGGCAGACAGAGGTAATACACCTGTAATCACAGTCTGATCGCACCACCCTTCATTGCCTTCACAGCAGCACTCAGCACCAATTCATCATTTCCCTTTCAAAAGAGGGTCTTTGCTGCTTTGTTTTGAGAGGATCTTGAAAGTCTGGCTATTTTCCAACAGATCAGGAGTGGAGATTTGAATTATCCTTTTGATCATAAATGACAGGACCAGTCGTACAAATATGAAAGAGCTTTTCTGCTTGAAAGAATTGTGCTTCCTCTCCATATTTAAAAAATTAATGTTCCTTTCTCCAAATCTCCTTCTTTGGCTATATATTAAAGGAAAAGACACTGGACAGTAAGATTAGGAAAGTTGTTTTCATCTGTGATCAGATACCTTAGGGACTACTTAGGGTCTTTCTAGGAATAGGAAGGGAGGAATTTGGGGGGATAGAGGGAGAGGAGGAATTAATGGATCTCACTGGGCTTGGCCCCAGTCTCCAGTGTCAACCTGGGCAGCTTTGACTTTGGGGCGTATTTATCTTGAGATGATGAGGCTAAGCCTCAACGACCCTCATTTGCAAAGACCCTTCCAAGACCCCTGACAATGTGTTCACATGGTCATATGTTTTGTAAAACATGAAAAAGTAGGAAAAAATTGACCATAATTAATTAAGGCCTCTGTCTCTTTCCGTTCTCACTCCCCCTGGTGTTAAGTGGTAGTTAAGGAGTTATTAGTTAAGGAGTTATATAAAGTTAAGGAGAAATTTGGGGATAGATTTTGTTTAGATGTAGCAGGATATCTGTCTAAGCTTCAAGCCACCCTTGTGCGTGGTTGAGTTATTGCCAGCTATCCCACTGTAGGGATAACTTCCAGGAAGGCTCCCGTCACCCAATGGTACCAAGTCACCTAGCATCATGACCCAAAGGTGTAAGGCCAGGGATGCTATAGCGAGATGTGCATGTTTTATAGAAAGCACAAAGTTTGAAATGCACAAAGCCAGAAATACTTTGTAGAAAATTTCTTCCATCAACAGCCATGTAAAAACATAAGTGGACTTCAGTTCTCGTGCATGCTTAGTCTAGAGCACAACCTCTACACTTGCAGGCGAGACAGGGAGGGAGAGAGAAAATCAATCAATCAATCAATCAGTCTATAGATACAAAATTAGATAGGGACACTTCTATAAAAAATAAAGCAAGGATGACCAGGAGGGTTGAACTTTTTAAATAATGTGAAAAATAAGGTGCCATTTGCTCCAGTTTCATAACAATGACATGGAGTATGCCAAGTGTCAATATTGATTAAGTGCATGGGTTAAGCAATACTTAGACACAACTGTGAACTATGTATGAATAATCCTTGTTCAAATGGAACTTCCAGAATAGAGGGTTATACAGCCAGTAAATAAGCAATTGTAATTAGGTGTGTCACGTACTATGGGGGCAGACAGTTTAAGAAACTATTTACTTGACTTAAAGGATAATGAGACTCTTCCTCACAGAAAAACTTTTATGCCAAAATCTAAAGGATCCATAGGAGTGATCAAAAATGAGGTGAAAGGAAGGAAGGAGACTGCTTCAAGTATAATGAACAAGATGCAAATGCCCAGAGGCTGGAGAGAGTATGTCATGTGCGGAGAACCGAAAATGGCTTAGGAAACAGTGTAAGACAAAAAATGAGATTAAGAGAAAAACAAGTTCCATTCAGATCAAAGCTTCATAAACCATGGAAAGGATTTTGGACTTCTGAAGGTTTTCAGCAGTGACAGACAGGGATATAATCGTAAGAATCATATTTTGTATTATTATTTCAGTATAGTTGGCATACAATGTTATATTAGTTTCAGGTGTACAACACAGTGACTCAACTATGTTATTTTGTTACAACAGTGTTTACCATGATAACTGTAGTTACCATCTGTCACTGTACATTATTACAATATTACTGACTATATTCCCTACACTGTACTTTTAATCTCCATGATTTATTTATTTTATAACTGGAAGCTCGTACCTCTTAATCCCCTTCATCTATTTCATGCATCCCCCACCAACATCCCCTCTGGCCCTACTACTTTGTTATCTGTATTTATGAGTCTTTTTCTGCTTTTGCTTCTTTGTTTATTTGTTTTGCTTTTTTAGATTCCACATATAAATTAATTCATATGGAATTTGTCCTTCTCTGACTTACTTATTTCACTTAGCATAATAACCTCTATGTCTATCTGTGTTGTCACAAATACCAAGATACTATCCTTTGTTATGGTTGAGTAATAAAACTCCACTATATTCCACTATATATATCTATATCTATATCTATATCTATAACCACTATATACCACCGTAAATATATATACACAGTAGTGGAGTTGTGGAGTTATGGCATCATATGGTGTTTCTATTTTTAATACAAGGATAAGAATATACAAGAATTATATTTTTAAAGAAATTACCCTGGCTTTCATGTAGAAGAAAGAGAAGAATATGATACTAGAGGGAAAGAAATCAGAAAAAAATAATGATGGCTAAAAGTTGGGAAGCAACAGGTAAAATTCATAGGAGTGATAAATTTAACAGATATTTAGGAAGTAGAAATCAGTGGTGACTGCTGAAAGTGAGACGGTAAGTCGAGAGTAATAAAAGACAATGTCCACATTTCTGGCTTGAGTTAACTGCTTGGTATCTGAATTATTTAGCCCCCAAAATACATATGTTGAAGTTCTAACTCCCAGTACCTTAGAATGTGCTATATTTGAAGATATGGCTTTAACTGAAGCAAGTAAGTTAAAATGAGGTCATTAGTGTGGGCTCTAATGTCCTATGACTGGTGTCCTTCTAAGAAGAGGAGATAAAGGACACAGACACACAGAGCAGAAAGACCATGTAAGGACAAAGGAAGAAGACCGCTACTTACAAGCCAATGAGAGAAGCTTCAAGAAGAGCCAACCCACGGGGCGCCTGGGTGGCTCACTGGGTTAAAACCTCTGCTTTCGGATCAGGTCATGATCCCAGGGTCCTGGGATCCAGCGCTGCATCGGGCTCTCTGCTCAGCAGGGAGCCTGCTTTCCTTCCTCTCTCTCTGCCTGTCTCTCTGCCTACTTGTGATCTCTGTCTGTCAAGTAAATTGAAAAAAAAAAAGAAGAAGAAGAGCCAACCCTACTGACACCTTCATCTTGGATGTCTAGCCTCCAGAACTTTGAGAAAATGAAGGCCTGTTGCTTAATGCACCCAGTCTGTGGTACTTTGTTACAGGAAGCCCTAACGAGCCTTTAGTACCCTTCATTGAGAAAGGGAATACATAAAAAGAGAAGTTTGGGGTGGAGGAGATAATGGGATCTTCTTGGAGAAATTGACTTTTAAGTATCTACAAGACATCAGGATGAATTTGTCTACAAGGAATTTGGAGCCCTTGCAGAGACAAAATTGGAACAATGATGGCATACCTCCATCATGTAGAATACTCTTGATTTCCAGGAAAAACGCTTCTCATGAAGACTAGCTCACAAGAGTTTAAACCACCCCTTTTTAAGGGTCATCTAAAGCAATAAAGGAATGTGCACCCAAAATGGAATGCAGTAATCTGTAAAAGATAGGAATAGAAGCCATGAAGCAAAAACAGAGAGTAAAAAAAGTAGCAATAAATCTGGAAAAAAAATTTCATGCTAAAAGTGAAAATTACAGTCATTGAAATAAATACTTCAAGGGATAGGTCGAAGAGTTGACCAGATACAGCTGGAAAAAAAATTAGTAAATTGGAATGGATTTAATGTAGTTACCTAGAATACAAAACAGAGGGACAAGCACATGAGAAGTATGAGAGGCTATCTGAGTGACATGGATGACAGAATCAATAGTTCTAAGATATGTATAATAGGAATCCCAATAGAAAGAATATAAATAATAGCAAAAAAATCTATTTAAAGAAGCAACTGAATTTTTTTCTGAATTAAAGGACAGGAACTATTCTCAGACTGAAGGACCACAAGTCCCAAGTAGGATAAACATAGACTTACATCCAGTGAAATGTAGAATATCAGATATAAAGAGTACCTCTTATAAAATATCTAGAGGAAACACAAATTATCTACAAAGGAACAACTATATTGACAGAAAATCTTAAGTTATAATACTTGCCAAAAGATAATTTCAAAGTGCTGAGAAAAAAAAACTATTAACCTATATTCAGCTAACCTATCATTGACAGGTAAGAGTGAAATTAAAATACTTTCCTGCACAATAAGTCTGATATATTTGCCACTTTGCTGAAATAACAAGAATGCAATTATAAGAAAATCGAACCAAGGGGGTGCCTGGGTGGCTCAGTCAGTTAAGCATTTGCCTTCAGCTCTGTCATGATCTCTGTCATGATCTCTGTCATGATCTCATGATCCTGGGATCGAGCCCCACATCAGGCTCTCTGCTCAGTGGGGAGTCTGCTTCTTCCTCTCACTCTCCCTCTCAAATAAATAAGTAAAATCTTTTTTTTTTAAAGAGAAAAATTCTCTCTGTCTCCCTCCACCCCTCCTCCAACTTGTGCACTCTCTCTCTCTCTCTCAAATAAATAAATAAATAAATCTTTTAAAAAAAGAAGACAGAAAGAAAGAAAAAAGAAAGAAAGAAAGAAAGAAAGAAAGAAAGAAAGAAAGAGAAAAGAAAAGAAAATTGAACCAAGAAGAAAAGCTTAGGATGTGATCACCAAGAGTAAATAAAGAAACTGCTAAATATGAGACACCTGGTTGGCTCAGTCAGTTAAACATCTGCCTTCAGCTCAGGTCATGATCCCAGGGTCCTGGCATCCAGCCCCATGGTGGGCTCCCTGCTCAGCAGGGATCCTGCTTCTCCCTCTGCCTCTATGCACTCTCATTCTCTCTCTTACTCTCACTTTCTCTCAAATAGATAAATAAAATCCTTCTTTTAAAAACTGCAAAATATGATAGAAATTTAAATAAATATTAATTGTTAAAATACTAATAATAATCACTGATCATAGGGGATCAGAAAATAGGATACAACTAAAATCGGCAACAATGATAGTGCTGAAGTTGAAAGACAAAAGGTCAGAGTTAAAGCATTTAACTTCCTTACATTGGGAGAAGAGTAGAGCTCTTTGTCCACTTTCTCACTTATTGTATATTTATGTTATAAAGTAAGAATAATCACGAACATAAAAGAAATTGAATACCTGATTTTCCAACCAATCAATCAGTAAGAAAAGCTTCATCTGTAGAAGATGCAGGCAATATCTCCCCCCGGGTTCTACAACCAACTTGGGGAAGTTGCCCTTGACATTGCCCATTGTATGGCTCCAAGTAGCAGCCCTACACTGTTGCATCCAACTTACAACCTCAAATCTTAATTTCATCAATACTTTTTGAAAACCTAAACAAAAACAGACAAAAAGAAAAAGAGGGAGAAAATCTTTTTAACCTTCTATATCTCTTCCCTAATGACCACCCTAATATAATCAATAACAAATGGCAAAGAGTCAAAAGATGGGTGGTGTAGATTAAATGAAAATGCAACAGAAGCACAGGAACATTCCCCAAGGTGAGTAATACCTTAATGATCAAGAACTGATGGCGCTGTTTATTTTCATTGTCTGACAGCCACAGTAGCTATTACTGTCTTCATTTCATGAATGACTCAACTGAGGTAAAACAAGATCACACAATTTTCCTGGAATAGAAACAGAAACTTCATAATCTTTAAATCAGACTCATAATCTCTAAATTTATAATCTAGCTTTCTATCTTGAGCATAGCCTAAAAACACTGACTCATTCTTTCATTGCTCTGGATTTTTAAATTCAAACACTTCTTCTAAGTCAACTATTGGATTACATTCTAGGATTCCAAATTTTTTCAGTAAATGCTATTTTTGCTGTTAGGTTATCCAGATTTTTACATGAAGGAGTCCTTGAGTTGGTTTAGCAAAAACTTTACATATTCTTTTTTTTTTTTTTTTAAGATGTATTTATTTATTTATTTATTTGAAAGACAGAGATCACAAGTAGGCAGAGAGGCAGGCAGAGAGAAAGGAGGAGGCAGGCTCCCTGCCAAGCAGAGAGCCCGATGCGGGGCTCGATCCCAGGACACTGGGATCATGACTTGAGCCAAAGGCAGAGGCTTTAACCCACTGAGCCACCCAGGCACCTCATATTCTAAAGAAAACAAACAAAGCTGATCTTTGACTTACTCTTGCATTCTTCAATTCTTTCTACAATTGGCTATGTAATTACTGGGAGGCATAAGGAATTCTCAACACTCTATTTTATTTTTTCCTTTATACTCCTGAGAGGTACAAAAGGAAAACTTTAAAACTAGCTAAGGCCAGTGTCCTAAAGACTTACCAAAACCTTCTACCACGTTACAAAACAAACGACCTTATTCTGACCTCTTTACAAATGACCAAACACAGCTCTCTAGCAGAACTCACTTAATCGAGAGCAGACATGTAATCACATTAAAAAATGAAAGAACCATTCCCTTACAACTTTCACCAGAACTTTTTAGAGTCCAAAATTGTTCTTTGTCATTTGATATATGAATCAATATGGATAGGACTTTGGTCAAACATTAAGACATTTGTAAGACAGCCTCAAAAACTCTTTTAAAGAACTTTGATAACATATTATAACATATTTTAATTGCCTGTGTTCTTGTCTGTATCCCTTAAGTTCCAAGTTTCTCACCATTATATCACAAAGACTTAACACAATGTCTGGCATATAGATGGCCAACAAATTAATTGCATGTGTAAGACACAGTCTAGTAATGGTTTATGATTTAGTGGGGAGTTTCACTTCTGCATTTATTTATGAGCTTAAAACTCTGATTATAAACTGTTATAATTCAACAAGCCTTTGTAGGAATAACAGAAATAACCAAACATTAAACAGGCATGTTTTAATGTACCGAAAAATAACAAAGAAATGGGACTGAAATTTGGCAAATATGAAGTGCTCTTCTTATTAAAAGCAATTGAATACTCCATTCAGCTAGAAACAATCAAAAATATAATATTTAGATGAAGTATCTGCTGAAATAAAAGAGAACACAATGGTTGCTGTGGCAAATGTCAGTGAAGAAGCTTCCAAGTATTTTTTTTTCTTAAACACTTAAGTTGGTTTGGTTTGATATTTGAACCCAAATATTCCTGCTAAATATTATATTTCAATGGTTTGAATCTCTCCAATGACCAATATTTTTCCTAATACTTTAAAATTCACAAGTAATTTTATGTCATGTAAGTTGAAGAAAATGACACAAAGCCTAAAATTCAAGTTGTGAAATTGGATAATCTTGTTCTTTTTTGCCCCAAATTTGAACCAAATCAATGTAGTACATATTGCATTCTATATTTATAAGTTTTTCTGGCCCTTTAGGTTCAAATTTCATAATCTACTTCTTTTGAAATAGGAATAAATTGCTTCTAATTACATAAAGTCAGAAGAAAAACCTATTATATGACCTTTTTTTCCTATTGAATTACTTAATTGTTTTGAGCATATTTAATTATAAAACAAATTCCTAGCAAATAAAGTTGGGGAAAAAAAGAATGATTAAGTCTAGAAATTTCAGCTTCCATAACAGAATAGAAAACCCAGAAATAGACCTACAACTATACAGCCACCTAATCTTTATCAAAGCAGGAAAGAATATCCAACGGAAAAAAAGACAGTCTCTTCAACAAATGGCGCTGGGGAAACTGGACAGCCACATGCCGAAGAATGAAACTGGACCACTTTCTTACACACACACAAAAATAAATTCAAAATGGATGAAAGACCTAAATGTGAGATAGGAAACCATCAAAATCATAGGAAAACACAGGCAGCAACTCTTTCACCTCAGCCACGATAACTTCTTACTAGACACATCACCAGAGGTAAGAGAAACAAAAGCCAAAATAACTCTTGGGACTTCATCAAGTTAAAAGGCTTCTGCACAGAAAAGGAAACAATCAATAAAACTAAAATACAGCCAATGGAACAGGAGAAGATATTTGCAAATCATATATCTGATAAAGGGTTAGTGTCCAAAATCTATAAAGAACTTACCAAACTCAACACCCAAAAAACAAATAATCCAATTTAAAAATGGGCAGGGGCACCTGAGTGGCTCAGTGGGTTAAAGCCTCTGCCTTCGGCTCAGATCATGATCCCAGTGTCCTGGGATGGAGCCCCGCATCAGGCTCCCTGCTCAGCGGGGAGCCTGCTTCCCTTCCCCTCTCTCTGCCTGCCTCTGCCTACTTGTGATCTCTATCAAATAAATTTTTAAAATCTTTAAAAATGGGCAGAAGACATGAATAGACATTTTTTCAAAGAAGACATCCAGATAACAGACACATGAAAAGATGCTCAACATCATGCATCATCAGGGAAATACAGATCAAAACTGCAATGAGATACCACCTCACACCGTCAGAATGGCTAAAATTAACAATACAGGAAACAATAGATGTTGTCAAGAATGTGGAGAAAGGGGAACCTTCTTAACACTGCTGGTGGGAATGCAAAATGGGCAGCCACTCTGGGAAACTGAATGGAGGTTCCTCCAAAAGTTCAAAATAGAACTACCCTATGACCTAGCAATCGCACTACTAGGTATTTACCCAAATTATACAAAAATACAGATTCAAAGAGGCACACCAACCCAATGTTTATAACAGCATTATCATTATCAACGACAGCCAAACTATGGAAAGAGCCCGTGTCTATTGACAGATGAATGGATAAAGAAGAAATAGGGTATATGTAATGGAATATTACAAAAAGAATGAAATTTTTCTATTTGCAAAGATGTGGATGGAGCTAGAGGCTATTACTCTAAGCAAAATAAGTCAATCAGGGAAAGATAAATACCATTTTATTTCATTCATATGTGTAATTTAAGAAACAAAGCAGATGAACATAGGAGGGTGGGGGAAGGAAAAAAAAAAAGAGGTAGACAAACCATAAGAGACTCTTAAAAATAGAGAACAGAGGGTTGATGGCAGGAAGTGGGTTGAGGATTGGCTATGTAGATGATGGGTATTAAGGAGGGCACTTGTTACAATGAGCACCGGTGTTGTATATAAATGATGTACCATTGAATTCTACTCCTAAAACCAATATTGTGCTGTATGTTAACTAAGTAGAATTTAAATAAAAATTTGAAAAGAAACATAAATAAATAAATAAATAAATAAATAAATAATCAATCATGCTGGAATTTTAAAAAGTTTAATCTTTCATAAAAAAACAAAATAGCAGTAAATCTGATTAGGCTTTATCTGAGGTTTCTCACTGGGAAAAGTTTATACTTGTAAGATATTTGTAAGACATATGTAAGAAAAGGTTATATTTGTAAGATATTTAAAGATAACTTATATACCAAAATATTTATTTAGAACTCAATTACATTCTCATGATAATAACTTTAATCCAAAATACATGTGAAATTATTAACCCACTGAGCCACCCAGGCGCCCCCCTTTTTTTTTTTTAAAGATTTCATTTATTTATTTGACAGAAAGAGAGAGAGATCACAAGTAGGCAGAGAGGCAATATATGTGAAATTATTAAAGAAAAACTGTCAAAGATAAATCTTTAAAATTTAAAACAAAAAACAAACAAAAAATTGAGGATCATAGCGGAAGAGAGGAAAAAATAAAACAAGACAAAACCAGAGAGGGAGATAAACCATAAGAGACTCTTAACCTTGAGAGACAAACTGAGGGTTGTTGAGGGAGAGGGGTTTGGGGGGATGGGGTAACTGGGTGATGGACATTTAGGAGGGACCTTGATGTAATGAGCACTGGGTATTATATAAGACTGATAAATCACAGAGCTCTACCTCTGAAACTAATAGTACACTATATGTTAATAAACTGAATTTAAATTTTAAAAATGTTTAAAAAATAAAATTACATTAAAATGTGAAATAGTTTACTAATAAAAATAATAAAAAATAACAAAATTTTTAAAAAGTCTTTCATTCAATGGTGTCTGTATGTTCCATAGTGTCTTATGGAACATAATAAGCAGCCTAATGGGATCTCATGAAAACACAACTCTTATGATTTTTATGTTTATTGATCTGTATGTCTTTCTGTGTGTATCTGTGTGTGTGTCTACCTGGACGTTTCCACAATAGATGTTCTCTTTTACATCAAAGTAACAAATGTAAGCAAACATTAATTATAATTAAAAGGCATGATAAAAATCAGAATTTTCCTTTAAAAACTAAAAATTAGTCAGTAAATGATGTTGGAAAAACTAATCCAACTATTAAAAAAAGGAACACTGACTTTATACCATGTACAAAAATGGCCTCAAAATTAATCAAAGAACCAAAAGTAGGAAATGAAATCATAAAACTCTGAGAAAAAAAAAACAGAGGAAAACGTCATAGCATTGGATTTGACAATGATTTTTTGGAGATGACACCAAAAGCACAGGTAACAAAGGAAAAAATAAGTAAATGGATTTCATCAAAATTGTAAATTGTTGTGCATCAAAGGATCCTATTAACACAGTGAGAACACAGCCCACAGAATTAAGAAAATATATGTAAATCAGGTATTTGTTAAGGGATTAACATCCAGAAAAACGAAGAATTCCTCCAACTCATAAACAAAAACAAACAGCTCAATTCAAAAATGGGCAAAGGACTTAAATAAAGACATTTTTCCAAAGAAGATATACTATACGAGTAGGCAATAAGCGCATGAAAAAGTGTTCAACTGCATACAGTTTTGCAAACCAAAACCAAAATGACATATGACTTTACATCCATTAGGATAGTTATTATCCAAAAACAAAAAACAAACGAACAAACAAACAAAAAAACAGAAAATAGTAAGTGTTGACAAGGATGTGCAGAAATTGGAAGCTTGTGCATTGCTAATGAGAAGGTAAAATAGTGCAGTCACTGTGGAAAATGATATGATCATTCCTCAAAAAATTAAAAATAGAACTACCATATAATCCAGAAACTCACTTCTAGATATATACCCAAAGGAACCAAAAGCAGGTTAAATAAATATTTGTACACCCATATTCCTAACAGAATTATTCAAAATAGCCAAAAGGTGAAAACAACCCAAGCGTCCACCATTAGATGAATGCATACAAAAAATATGGTATAGTCAGCATTTAAAAGAAAGAAAATTCTGACACATGCTACAACGTGGATGAACCTGGAAGACATCATTCTAAGTGAAATAAGCCAGTCATAACAGAATAAATATTATATGATTACACTTGTATGAGGTGCCTAGAGTAGTGAGATTTATAGAGACAAATTAGAATGGTGGTTATAGGGATGGGAGGTGGGGGTTCAAGGGGGAGCGGAGGGAGGAATGGGGAGTTAGTGTGAAATGAGAACAGAGTTTCAGTGGGGGAAGATGAAAACCTTCTGGAAATGGATGGTGAAAATACCAATGTGAATATACTTAAACGCCACAGAATCATACACTTAAACATGTACGGTTAAAATGATAAACTTTATGTTATGAATATTTAACCACAATTTTAAAAAATTAAAAATTTTTTACCCCTAGCAAAATCCTATCTGCAGTATTTTTAAGTCATGGATTTTCATTTCTGCTTTCATAGCTGAGATCACTAGGGCTATGACAAGAGACAAATCTATTCCTCTATCCCCATGCACATAAACTGCAAACTATGAAACAGCGCAATCTGAAAAACTGTTTAAAATAAAGGACGCTTACCTCTGCAGCCCCAGGATGCATTCTCCCATGGGAATTTGCACTGGTCCTTCAGTTTTAAGATCCTGCACACTATTCACCACCTCTCTCCATACATCCTGCTGTCATCTTTCCCCTCAAATGGAACAATTTCATCTGTACCAGCTGAAGAATTTTCCTCCTCCTAAGAAATTGCATGATCGGCACTTGCAGCCTCTCTCCTCACTTTGATGTCCTGCAGATTCAAACAGGCCTGGAACCGAAGAAGCTAGGCGTAGCTTGCGGCAATTACCTTATGACCTCGCTTTCACCATGCTTGGCCTTTAGCTCTTCCAGCAAACTTAGAGCCGTCTTCTGAATTTACTTGAAGTTAAAGAACATTTAACTTTTATGCTGATCCTCTAGCTTCACAATCAAAAGTTTTTGAGGTCCCTGGATGGCTCAGTCAGTTAAGCGTCTGCCCTAGGCTCAGGTCATGATCCAGGGGTATCCAGCCCCATGTCGGGCTCCCTGCTCAGCTGGAAGCCTGTGTCCTCTGCCCTTCACCCCGCTCATGCACACGTGCGCTCGAGCACTCTCTCTCAAAAGTTTTCAGTTCTGGCAAACACTGTTCCTATTATCACTGGAGTGGGCCCAGCCCTTTTCACAAATAGATGATCACTTCTCGCTCTTAATGATTGCTTCCTGTAAGGACCTATTTAGCCAGAGCGATTGCATCTGGTTAAACAGCGATTTTGTTGTTTATGTAGTAAAACTTAAACTGACCCTGGCCCCCCTCAGGGAACTTACTTAAAAGCAAGTCCCCGGGGGCGCCTGAGTGGCTCAGTGGGTTGGGCCTCTGCCTTCCGCTGGGGTCATGATCTCGGGGTCCTGGGATAGAGCCTCGCCTCGGGTTCTCTGCTCGCGGGGAGACTGCTTCCTCCTCTCTCCCTCTTTGCCTGCCTCTCTGCCTACTTGTGATCTCTCTCTGTCAAATAAATAAATAAAATCTTAAAAAAAAAAAAAAAAGCAAGTCCCGGAAACCAGTCCCAGGTAACAAAGCCCAAATACAAGGGCAGGTCAGGCCGGGTGGAGACATCCAATGAGTGGGGCAGGCATACTGTCTCCTTAGCTACCAAAGAGTGTGGGCCCTGCCTTTTGGGCGCCAATTCTGACCCAGGTGATAGACTAGTTCAAATAGCTACTATGGGGTGAACTGTAATTCAATTGGCCACCCGTGTGGGACCTAGCATGACTGTGCAGCTTTCTCTGTGTGTTGCAATCTCATTGGCCACCTGTGTGTGGCCAGGCTCAACCACATGGCCTTTGCTCTATAAAAGTTAGTCTGTGAGGCTGGGAGTCGCTCGCTCTCTCTGTAAGAGGTGGCCCCGAACGGTCGGTTTGATTCTAGATGCTTGGTGCGAAATAAAGCTTTGCTTGACCTTCGCTTTGTATCAGTCTCACTCCTTTGATCACAGACCTATTATTGGGGGACCTAACACTTCCCCTGTGAAATGATTCGTTCTATATACTGTATTTACATGAAATGGTTACCTTTTATCTTTTTTTTTCTTTTTTTTTGCCACTTCGATCTTTACCACTTATCCCTGTTCTTACAAGTACTTACACAGCCAATAAGACAAACTTAAATGCCATTAAATGCCAACCAGGTCCAGGCATTTAAAATGAATAGGCTATACATAAAAAAGATTGCTGGAGTTTTATAGCAAAACCTTCAGGGACATGTTCACCTGAAAGGACACAAATGGAATAAAAGGAAAAATAAAAACACTGAGTTAGTGCTCACTTTGGCAGCACATATAGTAAAATTGGAATGATACAGAGATTAGCCTGGTCCCTGCATAAGGATGACACGCAAATTTGTGAAGCATTCCATATTTAAAAAAAAAAAAAAAATAGTTTGCAGTCCAAGGGCCACCAATTAACAACCGATACCTTACAGGAAACCGTAAAAAAACGCCAAAACTAAAATGACTATGGACCAGTAGTAAAACTATTTGTTGATGGTGAGCAGAATGCAAACAGTTTGCTCTGCAACATAGTTCTGTTCATAACTACGGAAGTTCTAAATGGACTATAAATAAAAAATCATTGCAATAACATTAGCACCACAAGGGAACACGTTAAAAAAAAAACAAAAACAAAAACAAAAACTTGGTAACTACAGAAAGGTGGTAAAAATGTTGTAGGCCAGCATTTTTTTTTTTTTTTTGTAATTCTTAGGCCAATTTTATTCTAAACTAGATAATATATTTGTCTGGAAACATATATTTTCAAGGTCTTTGACTTTCATATTAATCAGACAGAGAAGAAAGCAAACAATGCTTCACTTAAGAGCTTGGATTTCTTAGAGACTTACATTATACACAACATTAATGAGGAATTTATATATTGCATTTGCAAGCACCCACTAAATTGAAATCCTTCACACTGTTTTGCAAGTTAAAACTGCAGTATCTCCTTTTTAAATGGAGAATATAATTAAAACTGGGTTAACACTTCCCTGTAGTTAAGAGGCACTCCATGCTGATGCACTAATAAGATGAAACCGATGAATTGATACCAAAAAAAAAAAAAAAAAAAAGAAAAACCTTTCCAGACTGTGTTTAAATGCAAATTTGCCATCTGCCTTGTAGAGTTTGTTGAGCAAACTCTGAGGAAACCTTGTTGAAAAAGATGCCGTAAGGTGATCTTGTAAATGAGGAAGCTGTGGGTGTTGCAGGAAGGTCAGCTTTGGAACAGAGAGTTTGGAAAGGTAATTCTCAGTTAAATCTGCTGATGCTTGTTTTGTGGCTTTTATTTGCATGTGTGTTTGTTTTTTTTCCTCTTTTTTTCATTTCAATAATACGGAAATTGTGTGAGATTTGTATAATATCTGTTACCCACTCACAAATTCCAAATGATCAGCTTTTCCCTTTTATGAAAATTTCCATGCTCCCTAAACTGAGAGTTTGCAGCACAATTGGAATTCAAGGAATATGCCTAAATTTACCAATAAATAAATTCAACAATCCAGGAACAGGTGGAAACAGTAAGGACTATCCCCAATTTTTTAAATGATTCAATTTTTGAAAAAGGTAAAGAAGTGCCAGAGTACTAATGAAATATGCCACAAAACTGAGGGTCTCATTGTAAACCATAATCTGTTACATATGGATTTTTACTATAATATCATTTACCACACTTATATCAAAAATGCAAAAATAAAAAAAGAATTAAGTGAGAATGTGTCATAGATTTAATACTTCTCATTATTTTTTAATATCAGGATTATGACCTTAATTTAAAACATGCTCATTTGTCAAGTATAGATTGAACCCCATGAAAATGCAGGGTTTCTACACAGTACGATATCAGAGTGATATCAGAAAAGCCACATGGAATCACTAACCTACATATCTTGCACAACACCTGAAATTCCCATGTTGCCATCAACCCCTGGGTTTATTTTTGCTTCCCAGAGGGAACCTGTAAAATACAATAATACAGAATTGTAGCAAGGCTTGTGTATACATCCTCTTTGATCATAGCGTCTAGCTGCCATTTTGGATAGTGAAGAAAGCACCCGGTGAGAAGGGCGTGGGACAGGTAGCTTTTGAGGATGGGAGTATGGGTGCAAAAACTGAAACCACCCAGAGCCTGAGCATATCACATGACCACAAGATGACACAGTGAGACAGGAGCCGTGACAAAGCTTAAAAACCTTACAATTTTGCCTTTCTTGCATAGAGCTATCAAAGAAGGATTATTATAGCACACAACCTCCTCCTCTTACCATTAATAAGCATGATTTTTAGGACAAATTTGTGGGTGTTTTTATTAAAGGCTCTATATGTAAGAGAAAGAACGAATCATTACATTTATCCACTCACGTTGCAGTCTTAAAAACTCAAAACACCCTTCAGTCAAATCCAAGCTGAGCAAAAACATAGCCATGTTAATATAAGAAATTTAAAACCAAATGAATATCACCTTTAAGAATGTGGGTTTCTTACTTGTTTTGTTAGAAATGACCTTATTATACCCAGAAATGCTAATTTAGCAGTATAAATACACACAATCCAATGATACATTTTTCTTTAACTTTTTTGGCGGGGAGCCCTAAATATTGATTCCTGAACATAGAGGGTAATCATTTGTTTTATGACATAAGGGACACTACTACCCCATATAGCGATTAAATATGGATCTTCTGCTGTTTTTCTGGCAGTGGAGACAAATGTGTACAAAGTTACACATAACACTCTCAGCTGAACTCTCCTTAGCCAACAGTCTATATTTACAATACCATCCAAGTAATTGAGGAGAAGAGAAATAGTGTGTGATTACATACCCTGGGGACACAAAATCAATACCATGTATTTATTTACCAGTGTCTGTCAGCACTAAGAGAAGCTGTGGCTATTTGTGCGGCCTTCTCCAACTGCCATAGTTGAAACAAATAATACTTTTTTTTTTAAAGATTTTATTTATTTGAGAGAGACAGAGAACGAGCAGGGGGAGGGAGAGGGAGAAACAGACTCCCCACTGAACAGGAGCCCGACGTGGGGCCCGATTCCAGGACCCCAGGATCATGACCTGAACCAAAGGCAGATGCTTAACAGACTGAGTCATCCAGGCTCCCCGAAACAAACAATACTTATATTAAAGATGGACAAGACTAAGAAGTGAAATCTTCTAAACTTACCAAAAAAAAGACTGAGATAATGAATTAATGACAAACTATGAAGGGTAATGCTATATTATTTTTGAAGCCCCTTCTTAAACACAAATGGATTGTTTTTTATTAAAAGACATAAAACGTATTGTATTGTTAGATTTGTTTTCTTTAAGTAGAGCAGCTGTCAATTTTTATCTCCTTGTCAAGTAGACAAGTGAAAGGAACTTGGGCAAAACTGACAGAGCCATCTATCTACCTTACTTGTCTATCTAGAAACATATGATTTCTGTTCCTTGTGTGGGTATTTAACCACAGTGGAAAACAGCACAGGAGTCTCTGACCATTGTTTATCATGTACTAGCAAACATTAAAAGTCAGGGCATGAAATTCCCTGGCTAAAATGTTCATGTAATTTAATTACCAAAGATAAAAATATTTTTTAAAAGATACCAAAGATAAAAATGAATCACTCAGGAACTTAAACATCATCTATCAATCCAGTTCAGACATGTTTTTCATCTCACCTATTTACAAAATGACTTAGACCTTCTAAAGAAAAATATTTGAAAATACCTTTTCAGCAAAACTCGTTTCAAAAAGTACTAACTTTTTTTTTTTTAGTTCCAAGAAAAGGAAAGGGTCATTCTATGGGAATGAGAGGAAGAAACTCTTGAGTCAAAGGCAGGGCTCCAGAAGGCCTTCACACATACAGTATTATTTTTTCACATTTATTGAACTTAGTTCAGATAGCACTCCTACTGAAGTAGATGGGCGCTGAGTGTGCCAGGAAAATGTCAGGTCTCCTGGTTTCAGATGGAGAATAAAATATCTCTAGTGCTTCTCCTTTTCCCTCAAGGTCATCTGATTTGTGGATTGTAAGAATTAACTATTCTAACCCATCAGAAGCATCTCTAGGAAGAGCAATATGCTTTTTGATGTCTAATACCCACATCCTCAACACTGAAAGCTTCTTATCGAATCAGTGTTCTGTATTAAACAAGGCGTACATGACCCTCAGCATCTGCAAGGCATTTTACATAAGACATAGCGAAGAGAACAGAAACAATGTCTAGAAAATAAATCACCCGTCTTTTCCAAAGGTAGATATTTTCCTTTATGACCCTTTTATTTATCTTTATAACCATTACAATCTGTGAGATGTTCATTTAATTCCAGGGTAGTATCAAGAAACAACCAGAAGGGGCGCCTGGGTGGCTCAGTGGGTTAAAGCTCCTGCCTTCCGCTCCCGTCATGATCCTAGTGTCCTGGGATCGAGCCCCGCATCGGGCTCTCTGCTCATCAGGGAGCCTGCTTCCTCCTCTCTCTCTGCCTACTTGTGATCTCTGTCTGTCAAATAAATAAATAAAATCTTAAAAAAAAAAAAAAAAAAGAAACAACCAGAAGAGGACCAAGGGTCAAAGAACAGAGACCCAAAAATAGAAACACACAAATACAACCAATGGATTTTTTAAAAAGATGCAAAAGAAATTCAATGGTGGACATGTACTATTTTAACAAATGCTGCTACAGCATTTGGATGTCCATGCATATGGACTGTGGTTCCTTGGTATTCTCTTGTGTCTCTGCCTTTACCGTAATGTAACATCGTTAGAACCTGGCATTTCTCCATTTATTCATTTCTGATACTGGTGATTTTTGTTGTTTTTCTTTTATTTTTGTCCGTCCTGCTACATTTGTACAAAATTTATTGAATTGACTTTTATTTTCACTCATTTTCTCTATTACTTTTCCATTTTTAATTTCAATCATTTCTGCTTTTATTTTTTTTCTTCTTGCTTTGGGTTTATGTGCTCTTATCTTCCAGGTTCTTGATAGGAGATGTTAAATTATTGATCTGAACTTTTCCCCTTTTCTAACATATGCTTTTAGTGCTATAAATTGCCCTTTTAACACTGCTTTAACAAATTTTGATATGCTGTGTTTTCATTTTCATTCACTTCAATGTAATTTTTCTACCTCCTTTGAGGTCTTCCTCTGTGACCCATGGATTATTTAGAAGTATGTTATTTAGTTTCCAAGTGTTTGGAGATTTTCCTAAAATCTTTCCATTTGGTTTCATTTTGTTTAGAGAATACACTCTGCATGATTTCAATTATTTTAAATTTGTTGAAGTTTGTTTTATGACCAAGTTATTGTCTATCTTAGTGAATGTTCCATGGGCACTTGAAAAAAATGTGTATTCTGCTGTTCCTGAATGAAGTGTTCTATCAGTGTCAATTAGATCCTCTTAGGTGATACTGTTGTTGAATTCTATAGCTCTGATGACTTTCTGTCCCATCTTCTCTATCAATTATTGCAAGACAGGGTCTTGAAGTCACCACTAACAATGGTGAATTTGTCTATTTCTCCTTTCAGTTCTATCAGTTTTTACTCTAATTTACATCTCTATTGTTTGCTACATCTTTCAAATGGATAGACTCTCAGTTTCTAATAATTTTCTTTGTTCTAAGGTCTATTCTAACTGATACTAATATAGTTATTCCTGTTCTCCTTCGATTAATATTTTTCATGATGTATCTTTTCTCATTCTTTTACTTTCAGCCTTTCTATGTCATATATATGAAGTGTTTATTCCTATATCATATATTTGAAGTGAAACAGCACACACATTTGTAATTTTAACCCATTTTAACTAATGTCTCTTTTAACTGGTAGATTTAGGTCATTTACCATAATTACTGAAATCTTAGGGATTCGGTCTACCATTTTAATTTTGTTGACTGTTCTCCCTGGTTTAAATTCTATGTTCCCTTCTTCATAAAGTTCCATTGGTTATTTCAATTTTTTTTAAATTCTATTTTTGATTTGTCCATAGGGTTTTTGAGTGTATATTTTTATATATGTTTTTACTGGTTTCCTCTAAATACTTTTATTTATGCATAGCTTATCACAGTCTACTGGTGTTATCATTATCTGTTTAAGTATAGAAATATTATCCACATTTGCATTCCTTTGTTTCCCCTCCTTATAATTATTTTAAGTATTTCTTCTACATATAATCAGAATCATATCAGTGTTATAACTTTTGCTTCAATCATAAACATAATTTAGAAAAGACAAAAGGACAGTCTATTGTACTTAACAATGTTCTTGCTTATCATGTTCTTTATTCCTGTATGATCTTCTATGGTTCCTTATTTTATCCTTTCCTTTCTCGAGAGAACTTCTTTTTTTTTTTTTTTAAGATTTTATTTATTTATTTGACACAGAGAGAGAGAGAGAGAGAGATCACAAGTAGGCAGAGAGGCAGGCAGAAAGAGAGGGGGAAGCAGGCTCCCTGCAGAGCAGTGAGCCTGATGCGGGGCTCAATTCCAAGACCCTGGGATCACGACCTGAGCTGAGGGCAGAGGCTTAACCCACTGAGCCATCCAGGCGCCCTTCAGAGAACTTCTTTAAGCCATTCTTTTAAGGTAGATCTGCTGGCGACAAATTCTCTTAATTTGCTTTCATGTGAGAATGTCTTGATTTCCTCCTCAGAGTGGGTTTTTTTTTTTTTTTTTTTTTCTGGGTATAAAATTTGGTGCTGAAATTTCTCTTCTATCACCACCTGAAAAATATTATGCCACTTCCTTTGGCCTCTGTGGTTTGCGGTGACAAATCCACCATTTTCTGAATTGTTGCATTTCTCTTTTTTTTCCCCCTATAGATAAGGTGCCATTTTACTTTGGCTACTTTCAAGATTATTTATTGCCTTTCGTTTTCAGAAGTTTAACTATGATGTATCTTGGTGTGGATTTTTTTGGTTTTATGCTTTTGAGGATTCACTTCAGCTTCTTGAATTGATAGGTCTATGCCTCTCACTAAATTTAGCAAGTTTCAGCTATGATTTCCTTGGTTATTTTTTCAAGCTTACCCTCTTTCTGCTCTCCTTTTGTAACTCTAAAGATAGAAATGTTGGGAATTTTGTTGGAGTCCCACAGATATCCCAGGCTCAGTTTGTTTGATTGACTATTTTTTTGTTTTGTTTTTGGGTTTTGGGTTTTTTTGGTCCAGTCTCTCTCTTGTTCAGATTATATAATTTCTACTGTTCTATCTTCTCGTTCACTGATTCATTCCTCTGTCCCCTCCATTCTGATGTTGAACCCATCCACTGAGTTTTGTTTTGTTTTGGTCAGTTATCGTATTTTTCAGTCCTAAAATATCCACTTGGTTCTTTATATCTTCTATTTTTTATTTTATGTCTTTTTGGTGGCTGAGGTTTTCTGTATTTTTCATTATTTTCAGATGTGTTTATAATTGCTTGTTGAAATATTCTATCATAGTAACTTTGTCAGACAAAAATTTCTGATACATCTAAGGTATGAAGTTAAGAAGAATATACAACACTGTGATCTGAATGTACTGTAACATCTACCATATTTCATTCCCCTGTCCTCATTTTAGAGGGAACACTATTTTGAATTTTTAAAAGTCACTGCCTGCTTTTCTTATCATTTTACCATACATGTTTGTACTCTAAGCAATATGTCACTTATTTTAGCACATTTTAAGCTTTTACACAAATGTGTTCTTTCATCTTTCTGAAATGTACATTTTTTACTCAGGATAACCTTCCTGACATTTATCCAGACTGGCACTGTAACTCATTCATTTTTATTGCCATAGTATTCTACTATGTACAGTTGACCCTTGAACAACACAGATTTGAACTGTATGGGTCCAGTTAAACACAGATTTTTTTCAATAAATACATGTACAGTACTATAAATGTTTTTTTTCTCCCTTATGGTTGTCTTATAACATTTTCTTTTCTCTATTTTACTTTCTTGTAAGAATACAGTATGTAATACGTATAGCATAAAAATATATGTTAATCTACCATTCATGTTACCAGTTAAGTCTTCCAGTCAACAACAGGCTCTTAGTAGCTAAGTGTTGAGGAAGTCAAAAATTTCAACTGTGTGGGAGGTTAGAGAACCTAACCCACCCACCCACCCCCCTTGTTCAAGGGTCAGCTGTACATTTACCACAAAGTTTCTGTCTCTCCTACTGTTCCTGCTGATAACAAACACTTAGGTGTTTGCTTTGCGTGTATGTGCCGTTACAAAGATGCTGCCATGAACATCTTTTCCTTGTCTCCCTGAGCACACGTTCAAGAGTAATTCCAGGGAATAGACCCAGGAGTGAAACTGTTGTGTCTGAACAAGTGTTGAACCAGTGCGATTTTATAAGACAGTAAGTAGAAAGCTCTTTTCCAAAGTGTTTGTAACAATGTAACTTTTCCAAAGTTTTTATAACTATGTACATGTAAGCATGTAAATATTCCAGCTACGCCCTTGAGTTCCAGCGATCACTGTTCACTTAGTTTTAAGGGATCTAATTTCCCATTCTGTCAAAAACAATAGTTCATCAACTCTCCAGCCATCTCTTCAAAAATCTGTAACATGGAACTTAAAGGTGGAGATTTTGGAACCAGACGGTTCGAGACTGCAATGAAGATTCGATCAGTTAGTACAGGTAATGTGTTTAGACTGGTACCTTGGAAATAATAAGCACAAAATGATTATTAGGTATCGCTGTTGTTGGTGTTGTAATATTGAATTATTTACAGAGCCCTGAAAACACTTAGACCTGTAGTCTCGTGTATTGGTGTATTTGTACACATTGCTTTCTTAGGCTGGCATGTCCTTTTCTCCATCCTCCATCCAAACGTCAGACTTCAAGAGCAATTCAGTAAATCACACTTAGATTCATGCAGAGTTGATGAACCTCATGAGGGCTCCCCCCACCTCTGACATATGACCTAGTACATTGCCTGACAATCATCTATTTATTTCCTGTCTCCCTTCCTGCAGTTTCAGTTTTATTGCAGGCATAACTTTTTGTGTTTATTCCTTATATCCTGGTCTTTAGTAGCTCCCTGGTAAATGTTTGATAAATAAATGAACAGACAAATGAATAACTATTAACAACTGCAACATCAGTAGGACCTGCCTACAGACATTTGTTTAGCTTTGCTAAATACACTGGAATAAATTCAACTGGGATAGAAAGAGTTAAAATGTACATTCCACCTGTTTTCCTAACAGAATCTTATTAAAGGAATTCTATGGGTTTTTTTTCTTTAACATTTCAGGATAGAAGACTCTTTAAATGTGACCTTTTTATCTGTATGCAACCATAATAACCTTTTCTACAGCCAACTTTGTAAATTAATATTCTCTTTATTTTCTTTTCCTGTAAGAATGTAACCCCATAGCCTAAGAAAATGTCCAGAGCATTGGAGCACAAAGCCATCTTATGAATCTACTTCCTCCTGTTTTAGTCTTTAAATTGATGAAATATATATATATATATATATATATATATATATATATATATATATATAAAACATAACACTTTGTTTCTTTTTCCTTTAGATTTAGAATAAAGAGATGATTGGTTGCTAGAATATTAATACATAGCTGCAAACCTTATGCAAGCAATAAATAAAGTCCACTGACATTAACAGGACTGCCTTCTACTACTTCTCCTTTGTCCAGCCTTACTGTGAACAGCTCTCATTCACACAGGATAGCCCCCCCACCCCCCCCACCCCCCGGTTATTAGACGGTTACATTTCATGATGTATCAAGTCTTCTTCCCTAGTGTTGCTACATAAATGGCCTCAGTTTTAACATCGGAACTGGACACTTCAAAGCAATCTTTCTCCTAACTGTAACTAAGTCCTTCAACTCTCTTGACTTGACATAGGATTAAATTTTTCTGGTTGACTGGTGCTTAAAATATAACACCCAGAATTGAACACGATACTTTAGATGTGACCTGAAAAGATTACAATGGATTCTCATTTATGCATCTATTTATTTTACAAACATGTACTCCATTTTTGTTTTATTGTATATCTGCATTAATACACCTTAAGAATACTTTTGGGAGGTAGCCAGGTCACACTATTAACAGACTTCAGGTTTTTCCATACAAATTTGTTTTTATTAAATTTCATCTCCAATTTTGTACCCTCGTTGCCATTTAAAATTCCTATTACTGAATCTAACAGAATTGTTACTCTGTTTACATTTGAGTCACCTGAATATCTGTTGACACAGAGTTCTTTAAGGGAATGTCTGACAGACAATTTCATTTGTGTGCTCAGAGTTTACCACAATGTCTGGTAACAACAGGTGTTCAATATAAATTGAATGAATTAGTTCTTAAAAGAATGTATATTCTTTAGTATTAAAGCCATAAAAACAAAGTTCATCCACTTTCCTTAAATATCTTTCTTTTTTCCCTATTTCTCTGTCTCATAAAATGACATGGTCCTATTTAAGATCATCCAAATTTTAAACCTTGGAGTCATTTAAGATTGTGGCTTTTTTTTTTTTCACTGCCAACATCCAATCATTCATTCACTAACTCTCCACACACAGTGGCGATTGCATCACTCCTGCCCTTTCTATTCTAACGAGCGATGCTATTTCAGTCCTTCATTAAGAAGAGTGACATTAATAGCTTTTATTGCTAATGAGACACTTGTCTCCTGATATTATATAATCCCCATTATGAATTATGTCTTGACTTACTGAAAGTACGCTATTTGCCGAGTATTCCCTTTTCCAGACAAACTATCACATCAGCAAGTATATTTGCTCAAACAGCTGCACTTCGCAGCAGGAAACACACATGCCATCACAACAGTGAAATGCCGGCCATCTACTGATAGTCTTCTATGGTAAGGGAAGAAGTCAAGAGAATTGCATATAAATACACAAAATGTTTATGCTTGTTTACGTACACGCCAAATGTCATATCCATTCCACATTCATTAACTGAGAACAAATTGGGCCAGGCTCGATGCTGTTTGCAAAGATGAACAAGACACAATTCTTGCCCTCAAATTCACAGTCTTGCAAGATGGACAGATATGGAAAAAAAAAAAAAAACCCAAATATCCAACATTAGGTACCAAATGTGGTAGAAATAGGTACGAAGCATAGAAATTATTGTGCAGTTTCTGGGACCTTTGGGAATAACATTTTAGAAAAAGTATAGGAATGCAACTAATATTCATCATTTTCCTCTTCCATGTCAGGCTTTCTGCTGTAAATTTGTTCAAACTGTTTTATACATATAGGAAACGTATGAATAAGCAATGCTAAAATTTTCTTGGCAAATAAGAAAATAATGCTAATGCCTTTCTGCAAGAAAAACTGCAAATACAGAATCAATGACTTCCAGTCAAGATGAAACAGCAAGATATACCACCCCTGCTCTAAACACATAGCAATGGTGGATAAAATACGGAAAGATAATGCTAAAGAGACAGAACTAAAACAAGATAAATATCTGGAGTCCCTAGAAAGCATGGCCTTGGGCAAAGACTTACTACTTCATTAGTTAGTACAATCCCAGGGAGCAAAAATGAAGGAAAAAAAGAAGGAAAAAAGTACCAGTTCAAGGTACTAAGAATGACTGATTATCTCCTAAGACTGTCTTCTGAGACGTTATATAAAAGACTTTCCAACCCATGGAAGAAAGGCAGACTTTATCGACAGGCTCCCATCTCCCATTGGTTAAAGCTTCACTACACAAATCTTTAACTCTCCTCCAAACTCCCTCACACACACACACACTTGCAGGTTGTACATGCGTGGGGCCATAGCATCCCCAGCTCCAATCAGGATGAAGACGCTAGAGATGACAGACTGGATGATGAGTGTTATTTAGCCACACCTGCATGAAGGTTGTTTAGCTCTTCCAAAGAGAGCTGGCCAATGCAGCAGTGTCTGTGGCTAAAAAGAATGTCTGAGAGTCCCAAAGACAAGTTATGACAGGAGGACTGGAAGTATCTATGCCTAACAGGTGTCTGATTATAATTTCTATAGGCTTGAAATGTGAAATCATGAGCAGAACTAAAGTCATGGTCTACAGAGCTTGGACCTCAGCAGATAGTGACCTCCATCATACATGACAATGATAATCACAAAATACAGAATGGTGGTTATCCTCAGAGAAAGAGAGAAAGAAGGGAAACGGGATTAGAAAGTTAGCAGAGATTCAACGGTTACCATCCTGTTTTGATCTTCACAAGAGCTTTAAGGGAAAATGGCAAAATACTACAATTGTGTAAAACTGACTGTTGGGGAACAGGGATAATTGCTATATTCTCTTAACTTTTTATATGTTTGAAGGATAGCTAAATTAATAAAATTCAAGAAATTAAAATACATGTAATCATTAAACTGGTACTGATCATCTTAACAATACTAATTATTGGGGCGCCTGGGTGGCTCAGTGGGTTAAGCCTCTACCTTCGGCTCAGGTCATGGTCTCAGGATCCTGGGATCGAGCCCCACATCAGGCTCTCTGGTTAGCAGGGAGCCTGTTTCCCCCTCTCTCTTTGCCTGCCTCTCTGCCTACTTGTTATCTCTCTCTCTCTCTCTGTGTCAAATAAATAAATAAATATCTTTTTTAAAATACTAATTATTTCCATTTGGAATGTGTTGTAAGCATTTGAGTCCTAAAAGTGGTGTGTTTTAGTTGAAGACATTGCCAAAAAAAAATGAGTATGATATCAAGAATTATTTCTTGTTGACATACACCAAAGGAATAGGGCTATCTTTTTGTAGTACATTTCAAGCTTGAGTCAGTCACTAAAAGTTTGAGACGTCACTAAAAGTTTGAAAGACTCATGGCTGGTTCAGTCCAAAAAGCGTGTGACTCTTGATCTTACGATCAAGATTGTGGGTGTAGTGATTACCAAATAAAATAATTAACCTTAAAAAGGTAGGGGGGAGAGGGCACCTGGGTGGCTCATGGGTTAAGCATTTGCCTTCGGCTCAGGTCATGATCTCAGGGTCCTGGGATCGAGTCCTGCATCAGGCTCTCTGCTTGGGAGGGAGCCTGCTTCCCTCTCTCTCTCTCTCTGCCTGCCTCTCTGCCTACTTGTGATCTCTCTGTGTCATATAAATAAATAAAATCTTAAAAAAAAAAAAAGGGTAGGGGGGAGCTTTGAAAGAATGTCTTGTCTAGATGCTAGTGCCCAGTCCTTCCATTTTTACCTAAATTGTATGTAGTTTGTCCTATTTATTCATGCATTTATTAGTACAGAAATGAAATGAGAACCTAGAACAACTCCAAGTCTCTGCATTAATATTTATAAACGAAAGACTACATCTTCATTCATATCTCTCCAAGAGGGCTTTGATGTCATTCTATTCAGAAACAGAAGTACAGGTGTGCAAAAGCCCCTCCAATCTTATACTTCTTCACTTCCGTGCTGTACTCTAAATCTGTGGAGACCCATTTTTTCCCTTCTCCCTGAACTATACACTTCAAAAACAAGTTGTCAGCTTTGCTTACCAACTAAAGAGCAAAGAAATGTTTGAACACCGCTGCTGCACAGAACTCATGGTATAGTGACCATTTAATCTGTCCCATCTTCTTTGGACAGCCCAAATCAGATTATCTTTCTCAGTAGAACACCCATCACACTTCCCCTAGTTTTGGACAAATCAACCTCACTGATCTCTTCAGGCTTTCTCTCCTAATCGTTGACCAGGTCTGAGGCAGGATTACTTTAAGTCTCTTTGACAAGCCAGGAAAACCAGAACTGTAAATACAATTAGGACTTCTTTCTACATTTTCTAGGAGACATTTCCTGCCCTAGGAGACTGGATGTGAGGAGCAAGCAAAGCAGGATAGCAGAACAGAGAAAGGGGAAAACGGGCATGGTAAAGGAAAAAGTCTGAATCCGACTGCAGTGACTTTCAAATGTTTTGGCAAAAGCAGTAGGGCCGTGTCACGCCTGGATTATTTGGCACTGAGAGGAGGGCATTTTTCAACAATCCTCTACTTTCTACAGCAAACTTATTTTTGGTAATAGTCATGAAATAGAATGAGTAACAGCCAGAAAAGATACAAAGACAGCCAACTTTTCTTTTTATTAAATTTTGTGAATATATAATCATGCCTGTTTAAGTGAATGTTCATAAAACTAAAATGTCTACACCTACTAAATCACACAGATGCAATGTTGTATTTCCTTGATTCGTTCTTCAGTTTTAAAGCAATTTACAAATATAAAAAGAGAGGAAATTTCAATTTTGAAGACATTATTTGAATTCAATAAAATCTTTCATGTAAGAACTAAAATTTGCCATTGACAAACAAAAATACCCCATCTCTCAGTCCGCACTATTTTAGTGTTTAAACTTTAAATGCAAATAAAAACTCCAAATTGTCACAAAGAATTACAAAGTTTAAATAATTCAAGTTCCAGTTCGTTATCTTTACACTAGCTGTGCCATCATTGTTTATTTTCAATCTATTACTTAAACGCTGGAATATGTATTCTCGCAGGGGTTGGAGACAAGCCATGCTCCAAGCAAGTTAGAAAAAAGTCAAACCTTCACAAGGAAACTCTGGAAACAAGGGATGTAGCTAATTTCACATATGTCAGAGGCCAGCTGTGTAAATGGGAATATTCCATGAAGACTACAACACAGAATACAATGCTAGTATTACTAAAGGATAAACATAAAAACATGATAAGAAATTCAGGATTTGGACCAAGAAAAATATATATATTTATTTATAAGTAAAAAATATATTTATAAATATAAAAAATAGATATATTTTTAGGCAGGAGTATTTCATCATTGACATTATTTTAGTTGTCAGTGTATGGCGATGATTTTAAACATCAATTTTCATTTGGTTTTGTTATTGTTGTTAACTTTTCTACAAACCCTGCACACACACCCCCATTGTCTGTTTCCAGATATTCCCACCATTCCACCTCCATTCTCGGCCCACCACTACAAAGGGGTAGATATTCTGGGTTTGGGCTTTTGTTTTCTCTTGATAACAAGGAAAATTAAAACTGCAGTGGAGATCAGACACCAATGGCTACACCTTAATCAATCCATCCTAATCTAACAAGAATAGAGCTTACTGTAGGCAAATATACTGACCAGTTTAGAGTTCTGAATAAACAACCAATATTAATAATAAACATATTATGTTCATCTATTTACATTGTATTTTTCCAAAGTTTTACAATGAACATATTACCTTCCTGATATTCATTTAAGATAAAAATAAGATTATAAATAAAACACCCAATCTGAAGTCCACCCAGCTCAGTCCACACTTTTAAGTCTCTTCTTGTTTCTCTTTCACATTTTGGGAAACATGGTAATGTTCTTTTCCATATGAAGATAGAAGGTCTTCTTTCTGTCTCTCCCTCCAGAATTCCCCCAGAGTTCTAGGGATTTCCAAAAGCCACATTGCTGAGTATAGTCAGGAAACCAGGACTCTGTTATAATTTGTATCATAACTTTTGCTTTTTTTTTAAGATTTTATTTATTTGAAATAGAGAGAGAGAAAGCATGAGCAGGGACCAGAAGGAGAAGGAGGAGCCCAACTCGAGGCTCAATCCCAGGACCCTGGGGTCATGACCTGAGCTGAAGGGAGATGCTTAACTGCCTGAGCCACCCAGGTACCCCATAACTTTTGCTTTATTAAAAATATGCAGATGCGCTCAAATTAAAGTATGGTAAAAACAGAAATGTGAACACAAATATAAATTAGGTATAGGAAAATCTTGTATAGGATTTCTGTCACCCCAAAAAAAAAAAAAAAAAGTTAAGCTTGATGGCCTCTGGGAACATTCTTGAACTAGTTAGGGAAACCCTGGAATAGGTATGAGTGGGACTGGTAGAGAGATGGGGTACTTAACAGAATGTTCAAAGATACATATGCTTTATATATATCTATTATTTTATGCCAGGTGGATATCCTTTAAACAGTAGCTTTTAACCTTGGATGCACATTGAAATCACCTGGGAGTCTTTAAAAATAATGATGCCTAGGCTCCCTGGAGCGACTCTGATTTCATTGGTTGGAGGTGCAGACTGGCCATAGGAAATGTTAACCATCTCCTTGCCCTGACTCTAATGTGCCCCAAGATTAAGAACCACTGCTCTGGAAAACTGCTTCTCTGTCTTTGGCTTTTAAGTGGCTACTAGAAAATTTCTCTTTAGGAGAAACTCGGATGAAGCAGGCTGGTGAAAGCAAAGAGACTTAGAAACCTGTCCTGAAGCTGTGTCTGCTTATCAACCTCATACATTTACTGAAGTTGTATTATTTGGAGATGACAAAGGGTGTTATTTCAATTGGTGAGAAATGACTCCTGCCACTAACCCTGTAGAGAACTTTGAACTCAAGCAGATCTTGTCTTGAATCCTGACTCTGGGTGGCCATTGTGGTGCACTGCTCAAGTCTCCCTGCAGAGAAGCCACTCATAAGATGGGAGTTGACTGGCAGCCTCTTGCTGTTCCCCCCGCTGGAGCTCACAGCATCCATGCATCCTGTAGGATGCTCCCAGCCAGTGACGGAATATGGCAGGAATACCAGAACTGGGCCATTTCCATCCAACGCGGGACTCTTCTAATGGGCATCCTTTGCTCCGGGATTCCCTAATGCACTGACCTGGATGAGACTGGTCTCAAACTCCATGAAATTTGAGGCTTTTCCTACTAAGACCTCTTTCCTTTTCTCTCCTTTCCCAAGTGTCAGACTGGCACTATTGTCTGAAGACTCTCCCGCTCCCTCCCTTTATCCTTCATAGCCATTCTCTCAAAAAACCTCTTGCAAATTTAATCTCATCTTTGTGTTCACACATCAGAAAACCTGAACCGACACATAACTCTAATGTCAGTTGATATGGAACAGCTAATGACCTTCCATGAGCTTCAGTTTCTTCATCTGTTAAAATGGGGAGTAAAAGGGGTACCCGGGTGGCTCAGTGGGTTAAGTGCCTGATTCTTGATTTCTGCTCAGGTCATGATCTCAGGGTTGTGAAATCGAGCCCCATATCAGCTCCACACTGAGTGTAGAGCCTACTTGCGATTCTCTCTCTCCCTCTCCCTCTGCCTCTGCCCCCACAACCCACACATACATGCATGCATGCTCTCTTTCTCTCAAAAAAAAAAAAAAGTATAAACTATAAAAGATATTGTGATGATTGGATGAAATACATTTTCAGTGAACAAGGTAGCCAACTTTCTGGAACACAGAAGGAAGTTAATAAATATTAATATCTCTTTTCAGCTCTTATGAATAGGTGGTATATTCCCCTCACATCATTGAACATTTTGTTCTATAATTTATGTTCCATGCAGTGTGGTTGTGCATAAGGTCTGACACATGACGAATGGGATAAGGTGTATACAAAAGCAGAGGAGTTTCTAAAAAAAAAAAAAGATAAATATGTGAAGTGATGAATGTGTTAATTAATTAGGTGGGAGGAATCCTTTTACAATGTATACATATATAAAATCATCATGACATACGCTTTAAATCTCTTAAAATTGTATTTGTCAATTATACCTTAATAAAGTTAAAGAAAAAAAGAGGTTTCTAAAGACAAATACAACAGTAAACATCATAGTAAAGGCATATGCCAGAAATGTGATATTAGTCACCTGGTCTGAGACAGAGGCACAAAACAAAAATAGAATCATGGGGAAAATGTTTTTACCTTATGTATATTTCATATGTGTATCTATTAGCTATTATATATGGAAGTTTTTGACTGCCAAACAAGGATGCATGACTGCCATCAATCAATATCTCTGAGGCTAAGGACAACCACAGGTTTCTGTCTGGATTCAAGGTATATATCTGCAAGAAATTGTTCAAGTCCAAGTAAATCCAAACTGGCCTGCTTCCCACAGAAACTAGCCAGCAGATGCTTTGTAGCAATCTTGCTACAAACTAACAGCACTGTCCAAAAAAGGTTGGGGGGATGGGAAAGAGGAGAAATACAGAATTGTACTACTTGGCACTCCAAAATATAAATAAAAATGAAAAACTGAATTTTAAATTTCATCAGTGCTGCTGGAACACAACATTTACATTCCTTAAAATGTCCATGCTATGCAAAACCACACAATAAAAACTACAGGGTTTGTGAGAAAGTGAAGTTAGGGACACAACACTCAGATATTTCATCAGTGACACATTTTTTAAGAAGGTAGGATCCTAAATTAAAAAATGGTAGCACAGTTTTATACATGTGAAATGGTCACAAAATACATAAATACACAATAAATACTGTGCTTTACCTTGAAACAGCTCCTTAGTTTGCAGAAGGGTTGCATCTTGTGAGTTGTGAAATGATAGAAGAGGGATTATCTGAAATGGGTCTGAAAATTCCAAACTTAGACATGGGTGGGTATGGCTTATAGTACACCCCGGGGAACAAGGTAACAGATAGATAGGGGTGGCTGGGGAGAGGGGTGCTCCTATGAATTCCTGCAGCTGCTAGGTTCACTGGCTCCAATTGACTATATTCACCTAGATCTTCTCACAAACAAAACTGAGCAGAAGCAAAGACAAAATGTGTGTCGTGACAAGTTCAAAGTTCTCTAATAAGTCACTTGTGTTAGAACAATTTCATGTTTTCAAAAGCACTAGAGCAGAAGTTACTGTACTTTGTAAATTCCAGAAAGAAATTTTTTTCATTGAATGGGGTATTTCATTAGGACATTAGATAACGTATCACTGAACTAAACTTTCAAACTAAATGACAAAAAAGCATGTGTTAATTAGTCCTCTGGATAAAATCTCTACATACTCAATACATGTAGAAGGAGGACACAGATTAGCACCTTTTGTAATATTGTTTTATCACTTCTTTTTCTAAGAAGCTATTACTAATGAAACAATTTCTTTATATTATAAAGAAAAAGAAACAAAAGAGGGGGATTAATTCCTTGTAGCTTCCAAAATATATGTGTCTTTTTTCCATCATATCTAGAGTTGATGTTACTAACGTGTTTCTATGGTCAGGTTTTCATTTTTATAAGGTCTCATGTGCCGGTGGCTTGCATTTCACCTAAAACTAGGCAAACACCAGCTTCTGGCACCAATTGTTAAGAGAACCAAACTATCTTCTGGTTCCACTTGGCCATTCATTAAATTGGTAACCATAGACTCTTAAGATTTAGATCACTTACTACTTCAAGGCTCCTGTGTCTTTAAGAGACAGCAGAACTAGATTTCAAAGTACCTACCAAAATTCTTATGATAGGCACAGTAGACTTCAAATTGCAATCCATTCACGCAGAGTGTAATAGCTAGAATTTTATCTTCATATGGTATTTTTCAAGTTTGCCAAGAGCTTTCACAACTATTACCTCATTTAACTTAATATAATTACATCTCCCCATACCAATGTGCGCTGTGAATCATTTTCCTATTCATTCCTCTTTTTTTTTTTTTTTCCATTTGTGTTATTTGAAATCTTTCCAACCTACTTTTGGAAAACGAGACTTAACCAAGCATTTCCAGAAATGTGTTACAGTGTGTGTTTGAAGAGATCAGTTACAGCTAACATATGTAAAGCACCTGCAGAAACCTTCTGCAACGGAACTGAAATTGATGAGGCATCAGTTGAGCTTCTCAATTACTCAGAACACAGAGCATTTTGTGTTTATTTGTTTGGTTTGGGTTCTGGAGAGTGAAACTGGTTTCAAGAACAGGCTGTCAAAGGAGGCCACAGGGAGGCGATCCAATCAAGTCCTGTTAAGGGGGAATAGAACTTCTCCCCGCCTCTGCTTTCCATGAGGAGAGATTTGCTCTAAATACCTATAGTTTCTCGAAATGCAGGCATTGCGTTCTGTTCCTCCAGATCCCATGGTTTAGAGGGCAGGCTCTGACTCTGCCCACAATTTGGAAGTTCAAATCAAGGGAGTGTTAGGATATGCTGTCCTGCACCCAGAATATTCAGAAATAGAATACCGCATGGCGTGCATTTTAGGGAGCAAAAATAACATTAAATTCTGAGGCACTGGGTGGGATCATGCTGTGTCAGTTGTTCACTTTTGTGGTTGGCAGGGGCCTATCTTGCCCCCACGCAACTGGTTTTCACAGTTGTGTGATGTGCTTATAATCAGCGCAGCCTGAGTTGGCAGGTCTGGATTTTGGACTTTCAAGAGATCCATCACTATGGGATTTTGCATCTGGTGGGAAACTGCAGCTTTTGGTGGCTTGTCCACAGGTGTGTGGCTATTTTTATACAGTGAGAGGCTCTTTTTACACAGTCAGGACTCCCCAGGCCTTAAATAAAGTCACAGGGACCACAAAGAACTCCAGAAGCTGGCTGCTACAGCACGACTTTGAACTACCTACTGTGTGGCGACAACAGGCCAAAGAGTTTTTGTTGATTTTACTGTGTTTCTCAACCATGTATGGAGGCATTGTCTTTAAGTGCACAAGTGTCTATGTTTTAGGAGTGCTTTTGGAGCACACGTGTTTGAGGGCTTAGCTTTAAATTTTTTGTGCCAGCTAACATTTTCTTGAAGAACTGAAAAAGATACCTGGCCTCACTAAACTCCTCTAAAGATACAAGCTCTAAGAAATAACGATGCCAGTGTGAGTTCAGAAATCTGAGGAAGATAGTTCTCAGCTGGAATGGGGATAAAGAAAACAAAGAAACTTTCTCTAGGGGAAAGAGTCTTTAGGGCTAAGCAATTTCCTAGCAAGAGCAGGGGAATCACCCACCTTCTCACAGAGAGAGCAGGGACTTGTCACTGGACAAAATCCACACGAAATCACCATCAGCATGCCCCAACAAAAGACCCAATAGCATGCCAAATGAGACTGTAGAAACGCTTGTCAGTTCAGTAGCTGGCCCAACATGTCTCAAACATCTTTTTTTAACAGTAGCAACCTGTTCACAGATGGGTTTTTCTCTCAAGATCCAGTAATTCCCAAAGGCCAAAGGTAATGTATTTATACGTGAATTCTCCCAATTGAATTCAAGTTTCCAAATCATGCATTCTGAAAACAGGGCACAGATGGAGTGGCATCCTAATCAGATCAAAATCAAGACAGTCTATCCTGTTCTCAGATCTCACTGAGCCTCTTCCAGAATCTCTAACATCACTCAATATTTAGTTTAGAGAACACAATTTTCCCTGGAAAAGCCTCTAATGGGATTGGGTTTTTTTCCTAAATTTGGTGGGAGTGGGGTCAGTGCTGTAATAATCTTACGAGCCCCTTTTTAAAAAATTAGGTACATCAGAAACTTGGCAATGAATTCATGTCATTTCTGAAGTTGTAAAGGAACTACACCCATTCCATGAGAAATAATCCAAGCTGTAGCTGCTAAAGGAAACTATCCTCTCCAGCCTTCATGAAATCTCTGTTGAAGCTGATGAGAATCAGAAATTGGCAAGGGTGATTTTTTTTTTCACTAATTTCTTTGCAGCCACAAAGGTAAAATAATTTTGATTCTGGATTTTAATTCATTGTACTGTTTAAATTTGAACTTTGATTTTTGTCGAGGAATTTTAAAATGGGCAGAGATTTATATTTAAATTTAGGATGTCCAGGGTTTTTCTGGAGCGTTATTACTGGAATACCTCCATGTGGTCATTTGATATCATTGCAAAATCTCTAATAAGCCTGGGCAATGTAGGTGAATAATAATTTGGACTGGGAATAGAACGGGGAGAGAATGTTCAGCTTTAATACAGACTGATCTTTCTGAACCTTCTAGGGGAATAAGATGTACCTCCTACCAGTGTCCCAAGTAGATTCACAAAAAGTCAGAGATCAGTGAGGGCAACGGCCTCATGATGGTAGGAGCCGGCTGTCTTGGCGGGCTATGATTTTCTCCCCTAAGGCAATAGCACAGATCCTGCTTTCTATAAGCTTGATGCTTAAGCTCCACAAAGTAAGAAAACAGACCCATGGAGAATATTTTGAGGTATTGGGAGGGGGGGGGGCAGAGATTGGGTATATTCTGTCCTCCCCTCATCTTTCTGTAATGGGGTTTTTCTAAGATTTCTCACCCCGGAAAGTTAGAGTCAGTTAGCAGATTGATGAGTTTAGGAGAGGAACTAGCTAAGTGTAACTCGGCTTTCCCCACATCCTCAAGGAAGCCAGCTGCTCTGAGAATACATGCTCACACCCTGCCCTCAAATGGAGTTTGGTATTAAGGGCCTATTGTTGCCACATCCCCAAGTCATATTCTACAACACTAGTTTTATCAATCATAAAAGTTAAAGCAGAATTTTGACCTGTTGTCCATCTATCTTGTCCCACACATATGGGTAAGACTGAAGTATACATGTGTACATATATACATTATTATCTACGCAAAAGAAACCAACCCTGACCCTCACTGGGCTTCCTTAAGGATGAACAAGGGGAAGTAAGAGGACTCTCTGACAATATTCACTCCAGTGAGTGATAAACCGAGAGCCAGAGAGTTATATCAAAGGAAGCTACATTTCAAATGAGAGCATCTGAGCGAAAAATGAGAGCTTCAAGCATAGTCTTTCCAATTTCACATCCACTCTGGTTTTAAGTCTGTAAAGGGAATCCCATGCAATTATTTGAGCACCTAAGTTTAAGAGACCAAAAATACAATGTTCCTTAAAGCAGGAGTTGGGTCACATAAAAGTTATGAAGCAAGCAGAAGCAAGAGCACAGCTGTGGGGTGTTGGCTGTGATGCTGTTTAGTACATGAGAAGATAGGAAACTATCTTTTTGGGGATGCCTGGGTGCTCAGTTGGTTCAGCATCTGCCTTTGGCTCAGGTCATGATCCCAGGGACCTGGGATCAAGTCCCACATCAGGCTCCCTGCCCAGGGGAGAGTCTGCTTCTCCCTCTGCCCGTTTGCTCCCCCTGCTTGTGCACTCTCTCTCCCTGACAAATAAATAAATAAAATCTTAAAAAAAAAAAAAAACCAACCACTAAATCTTAGTTATGTCCATGGTTTACTCAGCGTAAAGCCATTTAGTCACAACTAGGACTGGCAGATCAGACTCAGAGGGCTTAAAAACTCCACCTTCCATCTAATTCAACATTATTTTCTGTAATCCATGCACTCATACAGCTGGAAAATTAAAACAAAAATATTTTTCTGAGTAAAAACTCAGCCCAGACTTGACAATTACCTTTCTGATATCCAGAGAAAGGTAAATTAGAGTTTCCTTACTCCCCTAATATGGACAATGAGATAACCCCATTCTATTTTATTCTTATCTTCAAATAAACTAGAATGAAAAGAAAGACATGATCTACATTAATGAAGAAGATGGAAAAAAATCTGTTTCATAGTTTAGTGCCATCCAACTGTTGCTAGTCTCCAATTCTTTGTACAGGGTTTGAAGTATGGAACTGAAAATATCTCTGGTGAATAATAGTCAGAGATTCCTAACTTCTCCCCCACTATCCCCAATAACCACCTAACTCAACAAAAACTGTTCCCAAAGATAAACAAGCTAAAGAAGCTGCATTAACACAAAAAAATTAAAATAGGATAAGACTGAGTTCTTGACTGATGTGACCTCTTGAAGTCATAAGAAAGAGTATGTGTCCGGATTATTACACATACACACACACACACACACACACACACACACCATGAGCCAGTCCCCTGACTATGCTCCATTTAATCATCAAATCCAGTCCAGGCTGTTAAATAGCTTCCTTGACTAAGGGGATCTCAGAAGACCTGAGGAGCTGGGCTCTTCTAGGTAATTTTGTCTGAAACTTTTTAGTTGTTCCTTTGACTGGTGCAAGCCAAATCAAAAACCCTTTCTTCCACTCATATTTCAGAAGTAATAAGTAGTGGGAAAACATCCCTCAGGAAGCTCACTCTTCTATCAGGATCAAAAAGGTACACACCGAAAACCCCCAATTTTTGTGTAGGGTCACTTCTATTTGAGAAATAGAATTCTTTTAGGTCTCCCCATCTATTTCTTCCTCTCATCCAATGACTGACAATCTTCTTCCATCTCTACAATTACCTCATGGCTGGTTGAAAGGACAGTAGTTAATCTGCAGAAATCTTTTGACCAAACCCTGTGCTGACTGTTCTGTCCTTAGATAATTGGCTCCACAAAGATGTACTTGCTGCTGAATATGAACTGTAGACGAAGGCTCTTATTCATAATTGGAGCTGACACTTCATACAACCTGTCACCAACATAACATTAACTTTAAACCCAGAGTAACGAAAATGAAGGTCACACACTTCGTTTATCTGCACCTCACCCTCCTGAATATATTTGTGACCTTTGGATCACTGAAATAGTATTTTTCAGAGGCCAAAAATAATACAAGAAGATCTTCACAGATCCTTATAATAAAAACTACCAAGGACAGAAGAAAATCCTTATACCAAACTTAAAGCAACAGATATCTAGTCAAAACACAACACATGTATCAAAGCCAGCGTATCTCTCATGAGAAAGTCATACAGCCTCACTATTTTGTTTGGTAAGAAATATTCACAGTTTTACCATACAGAATTGGTATAAACCTTGACTGAAAGAAAAGACTAGGATTTTATTTTAATCAACTTTTGTGGCTTACCTAAACTATTGCTATTTACTTCAGACATTAACGATAAATGAATAAATTGTATCCGGATACTCACAGCAGAGAGCTCAGTTCTGGCCCCTAACATCAGTCGTTGCCGCGGCGGACTGAACGCTACTGCTGGGAGGTGCTTTTATTTTCCTAACAAAGTAGCACCCTCTAGTGGCTTCTCAAAATCATTCCAAAGTACAAGCCAAGCATGTGACATAATTTGTTTACTATCCAATTACGCAATGTCAAAACACTCAGGTGAGAACAAAAGCTTGCCCTGGGCATTACAGGAAGCAACCTCACCCTGCTTGCTCTCTAGGGATGATGGCTTTTAACAGAAAAGACGTTTAAACATCATTCCTCTTTCACATCTATAGTGTCTCTCTGGGAAAAATATACCTTTCTTGGCTAATAGCTTATTAGTCTATGAAAATTATTATCATTATCCCCGTTATCACTAGTGCCACCACTGCAATTAATATCAATGGAAAAGTTGCCATATACTGAGCATTTGTTATATACCTGAAAATGTATTCATTGTTTTACATATTATATCTCACTTAAAACTCATTATAGATATAAACCCTAGGTTTATCCTCATCCTGTGTTATGGATGAAATAATTGAGGTCTAAATATGTAATATAAGTTGCCCAAGGTCAACTACCTGAGTAGAGGTTAAAAAAAAAGAAACTGAGAATCAAAACCACATTTATATGTTTGCAAAAACTCTTACAATCCTGATTTCAATCAGCAGAAATTATCAGTAGCTTTCATATGTATCCAATGTCATGAAAGTGTAAATTTAAAGGAATTACACAATAACAATGAAAATAAAATTGAAAATTTGTGTAAAATGCTTTAACTTCATGTTAGAAATATAAACATTTTCCGTAGTACATAAAAGTCAAATATCAAGTCTTGGATAGCAAAGCAACAGTCTTTACATATATTTCTTCATGTTTTAGTGCATGCATTACAAAAGGGTACAACATGTATTCAGTTATGATATTTTATAAAATCATGAGAGGTATATTTACTCAGCAAGGCATTCAACAAAACATTTAGTGAATGTGGGGCACCTGGGTGGCTCAGTGGGTTAGGCGTCTGCCTTTGGCTCAGGTCATGAACCCAGGGTGCTGCTCACCGGGAAGACTGCTTCTCTCTCTTCCTCTGCCTATCCCTTCCCCTGCTTGTGCTCTCTCTCCCTCTCTCTGTCAAATAAATAAATAAAATCTTTTTAAAAAACTTAGTGAATGCCTCTAACATTACCTCTCGTTCTGATAGCCAAAGAACCGGTATCACTGTGCTAAGCAAGTTGCTGTGGGAATATCAAGAATTATCAGACAAGAAGACCCAAGAACTAAGAATTTTTTCATGACTGCTAGATTTATCTATTCCATCTAATGTCACATGTCTGATCCCCAGCAGATAAAACTCTTTCTGGTATTTATTTAAGGCTTGGGAGAGCCCAGAGAAGCAAACAGGAGAGAATGTTTATTGTGCATCTGCTAGGTTCTCATTAGTAGTCCATGATTTTCACGTATATCACTGTGTCAGACAATACTAATACTCCAAACTTGTTTCCTTCTCTTCCCAGGCAGAGGTGACAGCACTTCCAGCTACACTGTACTTAAGTGTGACCATGCAACTGGATTCTAACCGTCGGATTGTGAGCAGAAGCAATATGTACCATTTCCATGTCTACCACAGGAAAATCTCCCTCTTGAGATCCTCCATGTTCCTTTGTTCTTCTGGATAACTGGAGAGGAAATAGTTCCTAGGAAACTTTGAACACCATGCATTGCAGATAGCAGAGCCATAAGATGGAAGGCAGGAGGCTGAATCTTTGAATCAATGCTTAGAGAAAAAAAAAAACATCTAACCATCAGGATCACTCATTTTGCAATTTATGTGAATAAGAAATAATTTTTTTTAAGAAATAAATTTCTATAAATTTTAAGTCATTACTCATGTTTCCATTTAATTGTTGGTTACAGCAGTAAGCATTACATCAACACCATTATTTAATCTTCACAGAAAAGTTAATAGTTTTAAGTGGGTTTATAGATGAGAAGAACTAAGGTTCACACAGTTTAATAACTAGCCCAAGTATTGACAACTCATAAAATTCCATCCTGAGTCAAACCCCACATCTCTCTCATTCCAAAACATGTCCTGTTTCCTTGATGTTATATTAACAGCCCATCCACCTACCTTTTTTTTTTTTTAAGATTTTATTTATTTGACAGACAGAGATCACAAGTAGGCAAAGAGGCAGGCAGAGAGAGAGGGGGAAGCAGGCTCCTTGCTGAGCAGAGAGCCCGATGCGGGGCTCGATTCCAGGACCCTGGGACCATGACCTGAGCTGAAGGCAGAGGCTTTAACCCACTGAGCCACCCAGGCGCCCCAATCCACCTACCTTTTAACAGTAATGAAACTACCGTGTTCCTTTGTATTAGTCAGCTAACTTATATGCTGCAGTAATGAATGTCCCTGAAAATCTGACATTCTTACAATAATAATGTTATTTTTGTCTGTGTTAGCCTCAGTTCCTACTGAATGCTTTCTTCATCCTGGGACCCAGGCTGAAGGAACAGCCCTTTTTTTTTTTTTTTAAGATTTTATTTATTTTTTTGACAGACAGAGATCACAAGTAGGCAGAGAGGCAGGCAGAGAGAGAGACAGAGGGAAGCAGGCTCCCCGCCGAGCAGAGAGCCCCATGTGGGGCTCAATCCTAGGACCCTGAGACCATGACCCGAGCCGAAGGCAGAGGCTTTAACCCACTGAGCCACCCAGGCGCCCCGAATAGCCCTTATTTTGATCTCATAACAGAGAGACCAAATCATTATTCTTTTTCTTTAAAAAAGAATAATGGTAGAACTACATAATGGCTCTTGAATATTACTCCATGCACATTCCATTGGTAGCAAGTGAATTAGCCAAATCTGAGATCAATGGAATCAAGAAGTATAATCCTCAAAAAGAAAAGGGAGGAAAAAAAAATTAAAAAAAGAATGTATTTGACCACACCCTCACTCTTGAAAGCTAAAAGTTAAGAGAAGTGTTACGAGAATGTTATGACGAAGACAAAATGAATTGTAACCAAATTATGAAAAAGAGAAAAAGAACCAAAATATCAATGAGATTATATACTCTCCTTGGTCACCACCCAAAAAAAGTAATAAAGCTACAAACTTAATTAAAAGATATGTCTGAATCCAATTTGCACATCTGAAGAGAAATTAGATTTCTGCACCATCTCAATGACTATCTTAAACACACAGACATACACACATACACACACTTCGATATTTTAAGCTATAGGTTGAAGAATAACTTATGTCTTCACAGAGAATATATTACTGACTGCAGAAAACAAGCAAGCCAAATATATGTTTGCCAATTAATAAAAGTGAAAAAGCAAAAAAAGAAGAAATAGAAATGAGGATGGGGACAATGACTGAAAAAAAACCATACAATTTTGCTTATAAAACCATAGACAAGGAAGTCACGGTTCTCTTCTGGCAGGTGACATTCTCTATTCATTTCCTCATCTCATAGGCCTACCTGTGTTTTAAAGGAAATTACTTTTTAAAACTATGATTGAGCTGTCTGAGGTTATTAGTGTCTTATTAGTATATTAAATCAGACATATTGCTCTAAATAGTTTATCTCAAATATTTGATCCAATTTTCAGTCAATAATGACCAAACATTGTCTAACTCTGATTAACTCACCTCTGTTGCCTTATAAAACAAATTAGTCTGAGCATCTCTATCTTTTCTCAAATCATCTTGTACATTCTAGTCTCACTGAATATTGGATAAATGGAAGACTGAATAAATGGAATGGAAATTCTATGCTTCCCAGAATGATTTCACTTACGTATTTAATGCTTAGAAAGTTCTACAGTAAGACTCAATGTTGTACTCTTCTTTGGAACCCAGTAAAGAAAACAAAGATGACATATGTACAGGGAAAATAGTAATGAGCCAGCACAAAACATTAACTTTCAAGTAGGGAAAAAATAAAAAATAAATTGACAACAGAATGGACAAAATAGTCGAATTCAGCAATCATTTGCAGAACATCTATGGATTTAGTGCAATTGCATTTTTAATATTGGTATTTGCCATTGGACTGAATCTTTATGACAGCAAGATAGCCATGTTTGTTTTAATTGGTATATCCTTAGAATTTAGCACAGAAGCTTATGTGAAAGGAGCTCAGTAAGTACTCACCAAGATGAATGAGTATTAAGACAGTGCTATGATTGGGGTACCTGGGTGGCTCAGTCAATCAAGCGTCCAACTCTTGGTTTCTCTCAGAGTCATGACCTTAGTCAGGGTCGTGAGATTGAGCCCCACATGGGGCTCCATACTCAGCTCAGAATCTACTTAAGATTCTCTGCCTCTCCCTCTCCCTCCCTTTGTGTCTATCCCTCCCCCTACTTGTGTGAGCATGTACTCTCTCTCTCTAAAATAAATAAATAAATAAAATCTTTTAAAAAAATATTTTAAATGGCTCTATGATTGATTATTTCACATAAATTATCTTTGTTAATCTTCAGAACATCCTGGGACTGGGTTTATCACTGTGAATTTTACTAAAGAGAGAACTGAGACTAGAGAGGTAAGATGTGTTGACCAAGTTCTCATAACTAACAAGAAGCTGAATCAAAGGGAAAAACATTATTAGGTAAACGTATAATTTATTCTGCCCAGAAAAAGTGCTTGATGATTAATGAAAGCAGTTTCCTGGGCTAGTTAAGTTGGAGGGCAAGATAAAGAACAACAACAAAAACAACAACAACAACAAAAAACAGATTTATTAACAAAAAAAAAAAAAATGGAGCCAAATATTCAGTGGATTTTTCCATGATAAACAAGAGAAACTAACATGAAATAGAAAGAATGGCAAGTGAGATTACAAATACATTTATCAGCACTAAGAATGTATATTATGAATAAAGGCAGCAGACAGAGGTCCTGATAATGCCAGAAATGATGGGAATAAGAGAATTAAATTTCTCTGTAGAAATGTAGAAATACAAACTTCATAATTAAAGATATTCCTTTAGCCTACAGAGCAATTCTGGCACCTGAAATTTCACACGTATAAACCAACTACAACACACCTTGCCAACGACAAGATGAGGCCCCTTAATTCTCGGGTATCTAGGGTTTTTATTTTTCCATTGTATTATGTCATTTCTCTGGTTTGTGTGTATCCTCTTGTGTAGATTAGTCAAGATGAGGGCCTGATAGTTGCCTCAAAATGATAAGATAAATAAAATGAGAAGGAAAAAATAAAATAGTTTTCTTGCCTTTGCTATAGTTTTCCAGATTATTGAAGTAATCCATAAAAGAATGTTCTTCTTTATGAATAAATTCTAGCTAATAAATACAAGTAGAATGAAAGAATTAGAGCAGAGCCCTTTTGCAACCCTGATGAAATAATGAATCTAGGCAATAAGGGGCAAAACCTGCTAAACCAGTCGATGAAGGGCAGCTGGGAAGTTATGACGGACGGATCAGCTAACAACATCTGAACTCACGGATCAGTTATCCAAAAAAAATGACAACCAGATATCATGAGCCTTCTCATGTGATTCAAGAAGAAATACATGAGACCACTAATCAAGTGGTCTTGCCACAATAGAAAACGTGAGTCTGATTAAGCCTCTAGGCCTACCTGCTCTTTCACAGAAAACCCAGGAGTTGAAAGGAACACGGTAAATGACACTTCCTGGAACACAATCGGCTAAAACTAAGACGTAGGGAATTCTGAAAACAGTAACCTGTTTTCTTCAATAAGGAAAAGACAAGTGAAAAAAAGGGTGGAAAAAAAAAACCAGGAAGGAAATTTAGAAGTCTTGATGTGCACCTTAAGCATAGAAAGACACATACCATGTATTGTGGACCTTGTTTGGGACCTGATTCAAATAATATCAACTATAAACAAACATTTATGAGATAATCAGGGAAATCAGGATACTGAGTGGACATTTAGTGATAGTAAGAATTGTTGTTTGTTAATTTGGGAAATGTAATGATACTGAAATAGTCCTCGTTTTTTTACAATGCACACTAAAGTCTAACATAAAATAATATGCCATCTGAAGTTTGCTTCAACATGATCCATTAGGGGAAGGGGAATATAAAAATTACAGTTGAAATAAAATTGGCCATATGCTGGTAATTCTTGGATGATCAGTTTTTTACATTATTCTCTCTTCTGTTTTTATATTAAATTTTCCATAACGAATGATAAAGACAAAGATCACCTGGTAGAGTACCTAAAGAACCTGGTATTTCCTTAACATAAAAAGAACTTTCAAGGCATTGTAGGGAGCCCGGTGTAACACCATAGCAATCGGTTAAGTCCCAATCCCTAGAAATCTAGACTTAGACTCATGTACGATATGGCTGGAAGAGCAAAAGAAATTTCTTTCTGGAGTAACGTTTTATAACACTGTTAGTTTCTCTTGTCTCTAATACACTGGCTGATTCTGATCTTGTGAGACTTTGTCTCCTAGCTGAAAAGCTTCCATTTGTGCTGGGGTTGGGCGTAGAAAAGCGGCCGCTCCATCTGCCACAAACCCATGACCTGCTGTCACCCACAACCCTGCACACCAGTAGGAAACTAAACACTGTAAATCCATAGCAACCCCCTTGGTGTCATCCAGGCTTGCAGGAAGCTCTAGGAAACTTGCGCTAATACAGGTCATGGTGATTCACAACAAACCCAGCAATGTTTCACACACTGCCTACCTCACTCACTTCTTCTGCACATAGTTCTAGTGACTTTAGCAGGATTGATACGAAGATAAAGATACCCCTAATAATTTGGCCTCTGTTTTTCCAAGAATGTGAATTTTAGTATGGCTGGAAATGTACTTTAGTTGAAAAACCTTCCCCTCCCCACCACTTTGGGGAAAGGCTGCCATGCACCTGTTTGCATTCTTCATGTGCAGTAGAGAGGATCTGGGAGAAACGGTCAGCCAGTTTGGCAGCCAGCATTAGTCAGGGCTTCTTTTGGTGCAATCCTCAGAAGGGAAATATTTTTTTTTTAATTTGGCAAATACTTGAATGCTAGATACAGCTACAAACAGTCTTTGAGAGATTAGTCATCTAGATAACAGGGAATAAGATAATATGTGGTATGTCATAAAATTAGAAAGGAAATCATAGGAAGTTCGTTGTTTTCAATCAAGTATTACAAAAATCTGGGAAACACCTGCCAGATTCAAGAATTCTTAGATTGGTAGTCAAAGAGGAGATGGAAAAGCCACAAAGAAAAAAGCGGAAATATATTCCTCTGGTTATATGTCAGGTGGTGTTTTTTCCTGGGTAGAAACATTTACAAATGATGAGCTATTTGGGGAGAAATATTGTGTGACTTTCTACTATATTATAATTTATACCTATATACAATATTTGCATTTTTTCTCAAAGTCAAGGTCATATTAATACAGGGCCAGAGCACTACTATAAAAATATATTTAGAAATCTAAATACATGTCTACTTGTTCTTAATATATACCTTTAAAACAGCATTAAACCACAATAAGGAACTGCCTTTAAAAATTAATTCCACAGGAGCACCACAGTGCTGGCCCGGGCTCCACACAGGCTATGGTGCACACCTCTAAAACTCCAGTCTTTGAGATCCACTAGTTATAAAAACTCACAGTAATCAGCTCCTTTAGTTTTCTCAGGTGATGGTTTGGGGAAAGTGTGTTTCTTGTGCGATCCCCTGTGTACTGCTCTCCCAATCTTGTGCCCTCTCTCTCTCTCTCTCTCTCTGATCAGGGCTCCCACCCCTCTGCAGGGCTTGTGATCCTTTTCTCCCCCACGTCATGTCTCCACACGTCCTACCTTCCATAATGTGGCCTCTTCCCTCCCTCTACTTGGACAGTTTGTTCTCTCAGTTCTCAGATCAATCTCTTGGGTGTTCAGAATGATTTATTTCTCTAGTTGTGTTCAAGGGACAAGGCAAGCCTAAGATCCTCCTACTATTCTGCTATCTCAGCAAAGCAGGGATGAATATCCAATGGAAAAAAGTCTCCCCCACCAAGGGAGTTGGGAAACCTGGACAGCAACATGCAGAATGACACAGGACCACTTTCTTACACCACACATAAAAACATTTTTTTGTTTTATTTTTATGATGTTTTTATGATGTTTTATGATGAAATGGATAAACGGATGAAAGACCTAAATGTGAGACCAGAAACCATCAAAATCCTAGAGAAGAAAACAAGCAGCGACCTCTTTCACTTGACCAGAGCAACTTCTTATTAGAAGTTCTTATTAGAACTTATTTCCTTGCCCCTTGTCTCCAGGGGCAAGGAAAGCAAAAGCAAAAATGAACTATGGGGACTTCATCAAGATAAAAAAGCTTCTGCCCGGGGCACCTGGGTGGCTCAGTCATTAAGCATCTGCCTTCCGCTCAGGTTGTGATCCTGGGGTCCTGGGATCGAGCCCCACATCGAGCTCCCTGCTCTGAGGGAAGTCTGCTTCTCCATCTCCACTTCCCCTGCTTGTGTTCCCTTTCTCATTGTATCTGTCTCTGTCAAATAAATAAATAAAATCTTAAAAAAAAAAAAAAACTTCTACACAGCAAAGGAAACGACAACAAAACTATAAGGCAGTCTATGGAATGGGAGAAGATACATGCAAATGACATAGCTGACAAGGGGTTAGTATCCAAAATCTATAAAGAAATTATCAAACTCAACACCCAAAAAACAAATAATCCAGTTAAGAAATGGGAAGAAGACATGAATAGACATTTCTCCAAATACCAACAGACACATGAAAAGGTGCTCAGCATCACTCATCATCAGGGAAATACAAATCAAAACCACAATGAGATGTCACCTCACACCTGTCAGAATGGCTAAAATTAACAAGTCAGGAAACAACAGATGTTGATGAGGAAGCAGAGAAAGGGGAACCCTCTTACATTTACAGTGTTGGTGGGAATGCAAACTAGTTCACTCACTCTGGAAAACAGTATGGAGGTTCCTCAAAAAGTTAAAAATAGAGCTACCTTATAACTCAGCAATTTCACTACTAGGTATTTACCCAAAGTAAAAAATGGTGATTTGAAGGGGCATCTGCACCCCAATATTTATAGCAGCAATGTGGAAAGAGCCCAGCTATCCATCCATGGATGAATGGATAGAGAAGATGTGGATCTATACATACAATGGAGTATTACTCAGCCAAAAAGAATGAAATCTTGCCATTTCCAATGGTGTCAATGGAGTTAGAGTGTTATTATGCTAAGCAAAATAAGTCAGTCAGAGAAAGACAAATAATGTATGATTTCACTCATACATGGAATTTAAGAAATGAAACAGATGAACATAGAGGTTAAAAAAGAGAGAGAGGCAAACCATAAACCAGACTCTTAACTACAGGGAACAAACTGAGGGTTGCTGGAGGTGAGGGATGCAGGGAGGAGGGCAGGTTAAATGGGTGTTGGGCATTAAGGAGGCCATTTGTTGTGATGAGCATTTGGTGTTATATGTAAGTGAGGAGCCACTAAATTCTACTACTGAAACTAATATTACACTATATGTTAACTAGAATTTAAATTTAAAAAGAAAAAATTCCAAAGACACAATTGGAAATTGAGATTTGCTATCAAACCCTAGAAACTACAATTTGCCCAATTCTGGAGGAATAGTATCTCAAACTGAAAACATGGCCAGGAAGTTATAAAGTAACACAGAACAAGTTTTTTGTTTTTTGTTTTTTTAAGATTTATGTATTTATTTGAGAAAGAGAGCATGTGTGCAAGTGAAAGGGAGGGGCAGAGGGAGAGACTCTCAAGCAGACTCTGTGCTGAGCTCGGAGCCCTAACCAGGGCTCAATCCCATGACCCTGAGATATGATCTGAGCCAAAACCAAGCATCAGACTCTTACCGACTGAACCACACAGAGCCCCTGTAGAACTATTCTCTACTGACAGTCAAGGGACTGATCTCTAGCTCTGATTCAACAGCATATTAGTGTGAGACTAGACTAGTCACTTAGCATTTCTGAGCCTCCATTCTGTTGCATATGAGATGAGGGATTTATAAAACCACAGTGAGATACCACCTCACGCCAGTCAGAATGGCTAAAATTAACCAGTCAGAAAAGGACAGGTGTTGGCGAGGAGGCAGAGAAAGGGGAACCTTCCTACACTGTTGGTGGGAATGCAAACTGGTGCAGCCACTCTGGAAAACAGTATGGAGGTTCCTCAAAAAGTTGAAAATAGAGCTACCCTATGACCCAGCAATCACACTACTGGGTATTTATCATAAAGATACAAATGTAGTGACCTGCAGGGGCCCGTGCACCCGAATGTTCATAGCAGCAATGTCCACAATAGCCAAACTATGGAAAGAGCCCAGATGTCCAGCAATAGATGAATGGATAAAGAAGATGTGATATTATACACACACACACACACACACACACACACACACACACACACAATGGAGTACTATGCAGCCATCAAAAAAGGAAATCTTGCCATTTGCAATGACATGGATGGAACTAGAGGTTATTATCCTAAGTAAAATAAGTCAATCAGAGAGGGACAATTATCATATGATCTCACTGATATGAGGAATTTGAGAAACAAGACAGAGGATCATAAGGGAAGGGAGGGGAAAATGAAACAAGATGAAACCAGAGACGGAGACAAACCATAGGAGACTCAATCTCAGGAAACAGACTGAGGATTGCTTGAGGGGACAGGGGGTTGGAAGGATGGGATGATGAGTGATGGACATTGGAGAGGGTATGTGCTATGATGAGTGCTGTGAATTGTGTAAGACTGATGATTCACAGACCCATACCCCTGAAGCAAATAATATATTATATTGTTAATTTAAAAAAATAAAACATGAGGGATTTGTACTTTCTGCTTCCAAAACCTTGCATGACTTATATTAAAAACATCGTAAAACTAAGAATACTAGTTTAAAAAATTCCAAAGTAGAAACATGACCATCTAAAAAAGGTAAATGGATTATGCGTTACAAGATTTCTGAAAGAAACTAATTGCTAGATTGGGACATCATTATTGATGTTGTTTCCCAGGGAGAATAATTTTTTGAAAAAGAACAAATTCATCAGCAAAAACAACCTTATACCTGGAAGTAAATTTAAATAGGAATTAATTAATCTCCTGCCTATAGTAGAGAATCTGGCTAACATTGTAAAAATTTGTCCTTTAATCAATTATGGCTTTTAAAGGGCACAGAAATGTCACTCAAATGCAGGTTTCAATTACAAATCCTCTCCATAAAGACAGAGCAAAGCATAAAGGGATACTAGGATGAGATACTGTGGCTTAGGAATGTAGTTCCCTGATGACTTCACCAAAGAACGGAAAGAATTCTTTCTCAAATAGCAGATGCAAAGCAGGTTTGTAGTCAGCATGAATTGCTTCCTCAACCTCATTTGTATTGCTTCTAGGCTGTGATGTTAGCTGAGGTCCAAAACACATGCTTGAGACATCGGAGAACTAGAGGCAAATTCTTCATTTTGTTGTGGAGAAAGCAGCAGCCTGACTGGTATTCTGCCAAGGTAGGAGGCTAACCCGCTGTGTGTGTACAGTAATAGACACGTCCCAAGGTGAGCAAATTAAACAAGGATTTGAAAACTTCCCAAACACCCCTGCATGTTAATTGTCTAGTGTGGAGCACCTACACATGCAAAAACATATAGGAATCTTTTTATTTGAGGGATATAACCCTTGATCTACGATTTCTATTATTGCCCTTTCCAACTATCATTTGTTTTTGCACTTTGTGGTCTTTTGTCGTATTAACTTATCTTTATAGGATGAAATATATCATTCTTTTCCTTTATGTTCCTAGGTTTCTGTCTTATTTTCTATATTTCCTATTATCTTTAATATTTTCTTTTCTTCAATTTTGATATATCTAGAATTTATTTTAATGAATTATGTAAGGAAGGGATCTAACTTTGTTTTCTTACAGGCAGGTTGCCAATTAGGACAGCATCTTTATTCAATAAACCTGGTTTGGGATTTTATTTTAAACATAAGAAAGGATGTATGCTACTGATTTTTTTTTTTTTTTTTTTTTGTATTTGGTGTTAAGTTTTTCCCTGGGAGAATTACTGGCTGAGGCATCTAGGTGCTCCTTGAAACATATTCTACTTAGACAATAAAATGATGTCATAACCTTAAGTAATGATGATTATCTTTATGCTTATTATAATCTAAGACCCTTAGAGACAAAAACCCTACCTTATTCATTCTATATCATACAACAGTTTGTGGGTTACTTTGCATGCTACTTAGGTGTTCAATAATACTTATTTAAATTAACACTATGGTTGTAGAACATGTATCCAATTTATCCAAGAGACTTGAGGATATTTTGAAAAGAGGCTCAAGCTTAACAGTCACCATTGAAGATTCATTTTGTAGGATGTAAGAACATGTCTACCAATTGCAATTAACTGAAAAATTCCCATAGGTTTAGTGTGATTATAGTATTTGAAGGAAGGAGGCCACAACATAATTGATCATGATAACAAATACAGGGATAGCTAATTGTTGCAAATATTTTTGATTATATACCCAACAAGCAGGCCCCTTCTTCCTTGATAACAAATCAGACTTCTGCTGGGGCTTTATTCTCTTATGTAAGAAGGTTAATTCTCTGAGGTGAACTATGACTGTTGTCATAATTATGACATGACGTCCCATTTCCCTTGATAGTGATTGGTTCAGGCATGGACATGTGACCCAATTCTGGTTGATGAGACTACAGGCAAATCAGATGGAGAAGTTCTTGGAAAATTTTTCTCTGCTGATAACATGGAAGGCAAGAGATGAGTCCCTCTTCTTTTTCTCTGGTTGCTGCTGATCTGTCTTGCAATTACAAATTGCTAAAAATTTGCAAAGACCTGAGTCCTTAAGGACATTGTTGAGCCACTAAATCAACCAACCCAGGAACTTTCTCTAATTCCAGACTTAATCATTACATGGAGAATTAAACCCCTTGTGTTTAAGAGGGATACTTGCAGTTAGATTTTTCTTTACTTAACCGTTGAAAGCATTGTAACTGCTACACAGCAAGCAGTGAATAACAGCACAGACTTTGGATCAAAGGCCAGCTTCACTATCCACTACTTTGTATTTTGAGATCAAAGCAAACTTTTATCTAGTTTCTTCTACCTTGTTTTGTTCTGCGCAACTGAAACTAATCCCAATTGAGTTTGTTAATCGCAAAATAAATAAGTAGTCTCAGTATGCATTCACAAACTTTTAATCAGTTGCTTAACCATATCCATCTAATCCTAGATCACTGGAATTCTAACTGATATGGTGTTTCTAAATGCTTTTATTGGTTTGTTTTTGGTTGTTGTTGTTGTTCACACACACACACACACACACACACACACACACTTGCCTACAATCCTTTTCAAAGTAGCATTTTATAGTCAATAAATTTTAAAATGTTGACATCTTCAATGAGCTTTTCTGTGTAGCATAACTTTTTTTATTCTTATTTGCTACAGGCAGTAATTTTTTCACTTACAAATTTATTAATATTTCAACCCAATATTTTCAGAAGATTGCCCTTTTGCCCACTTCGGGGCAGCTTTCTTCAGTAAATATTTTTTTTAAAAGACAAAGCTTGTCTGATGAGCCATCTGCTTACTGCATATGCACCCCACACCCCAGAGAAGGGGCCGTGGCAGAAGATCCCAGGACCACATAGAAGTCTAACCCATTCAGACTCACTGTAATGCAGACTTACTGTAATGCAAATAGTAACGATAATATTTTGTTTCAAGAAAAATGTTCAGTTGGCTGTGGGATACTGGGTCTCCAATCATGAAACAAGTAGTTCCACACAAACCAGCCTACCTATGAGGCAATGTCTATGATTTCAGTATGAGGTTTTTTAAGCAGGGTAAAAAGTTAAATACTTGCCAAGTATCTAAATTTATAATTTTGTTCTACAATTCCTGAATTGTAGCATTTTAAAATTTTTTTTCAAGTTCAATTTAGTTAACATATAATGTATTATTAGTTTCAGGGGTAAAATTTAGTGGTTCATCAGTTACATATAACACCCAGTGGTCAGTCCATCAAGTGCCCTCCTTACTGCCCATTACCCCACCCCCTTACCCACCTCCCTTCCAGCAAAACTTGTTTGTTTCCCATAGTTAAGAGTCTCTTATGGTTTGCCTCTCTCTGTTTTTCTTCCTTTATTTTTCCTTCCCTTATCCTGTGTTCATCTGTTTTGTTTCTTAATTTCCACATATGAGTACTCAGTTCAGTTTTCATAGGCACAACTACTATCTTATTACACTCTTACAGATTTTCATAATTTTAATTGAAGTATGAACTTTCAAAACATAAGCCTAACCAGCATAAGCAGGTGTGGGACCAAATGCAATTACTCTTGGTCATCATTGTTGAATCAGAATAGCATAAGCCCCCTGGGGCGCCTGGATGGCCCAGTCAGTTAAGAGTCTGACTCTTGGTTTTGGCTCAGGTCCCAATCTCAGGGTCATGGGATTGAACGCTGTATTCAGCTCCGCACTCAGCATGGAGTCTGCTTAAGACTCCTTCTCCTTCTACCCCCTTCTCATACTCTTTCTTTCTAATAAATAAATAAATAAATCTTTAAAAAACAAAGAATAGCTTAAGCCCCTCCTCGTGATAAGAAATACGAAAACAGAAATGTGTCTCCCCTTTAAGAAGAGAATTAGCTTTAAAGAGAAATTATAAGGCAATTACTGGATTTTCACGAGTAGTGAAACAAATTACTCCTGCTTTGGAATATCCACTGTAACTTGTGATGTATAAAACTTCTTCCTTGTTAGGCTAGGACCAAAGGTTCTGATATATATTATGTTTTGCTATATTCTATTGAGTCTCATACTCCTAATATTTCCTGACACTAAATGCCTAAGAAGAGAAAAGACTTCAAATATATGTATTATATTTTAAAATAAAAATTCTGGAGTGCATGGTTGACAGACTGGACTGAGCGTCTGACTCTTGGTTTCAGCTCAGATGTGATCTTGGGGTTGTGAGATCGAGCCCCTCTCTGGGCTCCATTCTCAACACAGAGTCTGCTTGTGTTTCTTTCTCCCTCTCCCTCTGCTCCTCCCCACTGCATTCTCTTTCAAATAAATAAAGTAAATCTTAAAAAAAAGAAAAAGAAAATATAAATCCTAACTCCTCTTCTTATATATGTTTCACATTTTGTAAAATTATGGAAATTGAATGTGCACATCAGCCCGACTAGTAAGGCAAAAAGGGGATGGTTATGAACTTTCGTTCACAACAACTTAAAGGAAGAATAATTTGCGGTGAAACAACTGGGTATTTTTTAAAATTTCTTCCTTTCTGTTTTATTCTGAGTCTTCCATTTTCCAATAACACAGAAATTCAATGTAATATCTATATGAGTCCATACTGATGTGAATATACTATTGCACAAATAAATTAGAGAGAACAGACATACCTCTCCTGCAGAAGACTTCCAAATGATTTATACAGATACCCTGCTCTTAAAAAAAGTAGAGTATAGCTCCCCACTCTTTTAAGTGTGGACAATACATACTGATTTTCTTCAAAGAGTGTAGTATAGGAAGGTGGAGGGCAGGTAAGTAACTTTACAGGACAGAAACCTGACAAATACCGCCTAACTCATGTAATCAAGGTCAACATCAACAGTGATAAGTCATGTTGATAAGAAGAACTCTGATATGATGTAATGAAAATGGCACTTTACCTCTGTGATCTTCCTCCAAATAAAACAAAACAAAACAAAACAAAATAGACAAACAAAAAAAAAACATAACCCCAGTCTCATCTTCGTATGTAAAACAGTTTGGAAAAGTTTCAATTTTTAATGACAACATAGTTACCTTAATAATAATTTCCTCAAACTTTTGAATGGCCATCTAACAGACAGATCAGTTTATAATTCAGGACATATACCTGCATAATTCAGACCTTTTCTGAATTATAAAGTCATTTTCTCCAGGATTGAAGCCAATTATTCGGTATAGATTCTAAGCCTTGTTTGTAGCAAGAGAGCTTCTCATGGGGACATGTTCAATTTTAAAGGCACACTATGAAGGGGTGTGTGTGGTGCGGGGGGGGGGGCAGTGTTAAATAAACACCTTCTACTAGCTTCTAGGTGGGAAGGTCCTTAGAATAAATAAAATAAGAAGAGATTAATTCTAGTGAAGATTTATACTTCTCTTAATCTTCTCATCCAAGCTGTGTTACAAAAGATCAAGATAGCTAAGCCTAAAGCTTTTTTGGAGACCCATTATAAGCCACTTAGAATTTTGTTACTGCTTTCAGCTTCTTCTCGGGGAAGAACAGTAAAGATGAGCAGTGCTTTCCCAGATCAGGTTGAAGTGGTGATGATAGTGGTAAAGATGATGCATGCTAATGCTAACAGACAGCAGTATCGAACCACTAAGCATGTAATTTAGTAAGGACACCTGGGTGGCTGAGTGAGTTAAGCCTTCAGCTCAGGTCATGTCTCAGGGTCCTGGGATCGAGCCCCACATTGGGCTCCTTGCTCAGCGGAGAGCCTGCTTCTCTCTCTCCCTGTGCTGGCCACTCACCCTGCTTGTGTTCTCTCTCTCTCTAATAAGTAAATAAAATCTTTTAAAATAAATATATTTATATATGTATTTATATACATAATTTAGTAAATAATATATATAACAAATATAAATATATATATTCCTTACTAAATTATATAGTATATAGATATTTAGTAAAGAATATCTATAAAAATATAAATGTATATAATATATATGTTCCTTACTAAATTATATAGATATATTATAAAGATATAATTTAGTAAAAACTTTTCTGTCCCAACCACTATACTTGATGCTATACATTTAACAGCTCATGTAATACAATAAATTTGTGAAAAAAATATTATTCCCATCTTAAATATGAAAAAATTGAAGTGCGAGGTAATTGTTAAAACCCATACTAACAATAAGTAACTTGAATGTCTGGACCTTCTCCACTCTCTGGTACTGCCTCTGAAGAATATGAATTTATTTCTGATATATGAGTAATCCATGTATGAATGATCAGCATACATGCATTAAAAATGCATAGAACTGTCTAGTTGTTGGAACAAGACTGGGGGGAAGTTATTCTTTGTATGTGGGCCAGGGGGGGCCCTGATGTTAATTCTTGACAATAACTAAAAATACAATTACTAACCCACTCTCACTTCCTCAATTTTTTTTTTAACTGGAAGTCATGAAAGAAAAGTGAAATTTCAGAGATGAAGAATCTTCTCATCTCACCCCTATGATCAATATCTTTCCCTTTGATCTCCAACCCTGGGAATGTCATTAAGGACACTGACAGGCTTACAGAGGATACTCTCACTTGAGACTTTGTGGTTATCGAGGAATAGACACGGTCAGAATTAGTTAGAGGTAGGACAATAGTCACTGCAGTAAGTGTGATGAGCTTTTCACTATTTCAGAGGTAAGATAAGAGAACTGAAGTGGAGGTTACTAAAATCACTCATTGAGCACAGGTTCTGCCTGGACTGAGTGATAGGAAATGAGGGTCAGCCTGAGAAACAAGAATCGCTAACTGGAAAGAAACTTGAAAAAAAAGTTGCACAAATACAGTGAGAGAAAATCCCAAATTACAAGTATGTTCATCGGGCACTGGGCTAAGAGATACAGTAACTAGAAACTTTGAGTGTCAAATATCATCAGTTAAACTTGTGCTTGAGAAACAGTCTCTATTTCTCAGTGTTTTGTTTGTCTTTCAAGTATGTCACACACACACTGAAGTTAGTATTCTTCCTGTCCTTACAAAAACATGTAAATAATATCAGGAGAAGCTCTTCAAATTACTCCGAATTGCAGACATTAAGAAATTCCTTTACAGGACATTGCATCTTTGGACAGGAGAGGTAGCAGCCTTCGTAATTTCATGGAACTCATAAAGGGGCTCTAACCTGTAAACTGTACTTTGGTTGTCATAGCAAATTTGTATTCAACTATAGTATATTATATCCTTGGGTAGTGTGACAGTCATCATCCTAAGGCCTTGTTGGGAACATTTCCAAAAACAAGAACCTTCAGTTTTGTTTTCACATTCACAGAAGGGAATTAAAAAGAACCAACTGTAAAAATCCTGTCCTGATAATAAGTGGACCATTTATTAAAGCCATTCTAAAAGTAACAGAGTATAAAAACAAACAAAAATGAATAACTTCTGTGAGATATCCCAGGCCTCACCTAAGTAACTTTCAAGAGAGAATTGCAATTATTTGCTGTATCTTTATATTAATCTTCTAAAAATAACTGAGGATGCTAAGAGATTATATTGAGTAGCACCACTGATTCTAATAAATGGAGTAATAATAGAAAATATTTAGTGTATTAATACATGTAGGTTAAATCACTTGCTTAACATCTTACAGCTGTTAACACACATGGTTAGGTTCCAGAATCTGGACTAACTCTGAATGTCATGAAATTAAAGTGTTCTAAGACTCCCTCCCAGGTATTCTGAGGCCAGATTCCTATTTTTTTGTAAGGAAACCCCTACTGATTTTTTTTTTTAACGTTAGCTCTAGGCCCAACATAGGCTTGAACTCATGACCACAAGGTCAGGAGTCATATGCTTTACTGACTAAGTCAGCCAGACACCCCAAGGAAATCTTACTGATTTTAAATGTGGGATTGTCAAATATTCCCTGAAATACTCAGACTAATCTGAGGATCTCATGGGAAGAACAAGGGTGAAGAGAACAGCCATACTTTTGGGGAAAAAGCATTATCCACTGGGCTTTTTAACCTTGGAACTTCTTTAAAAGATAGAAGCAAATTAGTATAAAGTAGATATTATAAAAACAGACTCATGGAATTTGAATAGATGGCAGCCTAATCTGGTCCAACCGTATAACACCTAAGGGTAAATTCTATTTAACCCATATTTCAAGCACACCTGGGAAGTCCATTCTGTACTTTCTTGGGCAATACAAGAAGTATAATATGTCATAATTGACAAAGTCCCACAGTAGATAAGATGAGGTCCACAAGATGAGAGCCTTGGGCAAAGAGTCTCTGAAATCTTGCCTGATATTCCTTCATATGCTGACAACTCCCTGGAATTCTCCTCTAAGGTGGATGATGGCTAATAAATGGGGACAGAGGCAACAAACAGAATACCTATTGGCTGAGGCACAATTATTCAAATGCACCACCTTCTCTTCCCTTCTCAAACTTGGATACGCAGCACTTTTATCTCAGCTTCAAACAGATGAGCTCTAAAAACCCTGAGAATGACGACATCCTGAGCCTTTGTGGGAAGAAAACAGTGATGACAAACAGGAGAAAAAGCCCCCTTATTTTTTCAATAAATGTAACTAAATACGATAAATCATCTTCAAAGCTATACCTATTAGAAATGTATTTCCTGTTTAAAAATAAAGTATGTGTTTAGGAGGAGTTAAAGTGGCAAAGAAGTAGGAGGACCCTGGGCTTGCCTCCTCATTTGAACACCGTGGTATTGAGATCCGATCACTTGGAACACCCAGGAAATCAATCTGAGGATCAGAGGAAGGATCTCTGCGGTTGGAGGGAGACAGGTGGCAGGTGCAAGGTGTGTGGAAGTGAACTAGGGGAGAGAAGAGATGCCCTGTTTTGGAAGGGAGGGAACCCCTTCCATGGGGAAAGAAAAAGAAGAGAGGGAGAGAGGGGTTGAGAGAGTGTGGCATCGGGTGGCACAAGGAAAAAAACCTCTCTGACCACAGACTAGGGAGATCGGGACCTGAGTGGCACAGGTTTTTTGCCAACAGTGAGTGGAACGACTCAAGCTCTGAGGTTTTGGAAGTGCATGATTGTACACAAGCAGAGCTACAGTGTCCCCTCCTGGGGAGAAGGAGGGCTCTGGCAGGGAACACACACAAAGTGGTGTGGGGATCTCCTGGTTCGCACTGGGAGAGATCAGTCCCCTTCCTAGAGTATGTTTGGAAGAGGGCCTACATCCTCTCCAAGGACAAAAGACCCTGCAGGTGCCAGCAGCCAGCCTCTATCCACAAGGGACAAAGGTGCATAGAGAGGGTGGATAACCTGCTCACTGCTTCTCACTGTGACTCACCATAGATTTTGCACACCACTCAGGCAGGGTACTGTTTTTCTGGGACAAAGGGCACTAATCAGAGTGCAGGGAAGCTCTAATCTGGAGGAGGGGGTGGATCTGAGTGGTGCTGGCTCCTTTAAGATTCGGAGTTTTGAATCCCAGCCCTGGGCCAAAGATAAAATGCTGGAGAGCTGGGCATCTGGAGTAGGGAAGGCCCTCGCTTTTCTGCGTGGTCTTTCTGAACAGCAGGGGATGAGATCTGTCCTAGGACTAGAGTGGAGTGTCACCATTTTATCCCTGTTACCAACACAGTGGGCCATCAGAGAGCAACACAGCAACCCCCAGTGAAGGTGGGAGCTGCTAACATCAAACCCCATCCCCACACTCACACCCACCCCATGCTTGACAGGGCTTTTTTTAACTGGAGCAGGATTGACTCTGAGCCGGCACTGCAGTGGGGGAGGGGAGGTTCTCCCTGAAAGGAGCAACACAGGCAGCCCACCCCCACACCAGGTCTACTGATCATACAGTGTGTCAGTGCGTCCCCTTCAGTTCTGGTGGAAGTAGGACCAGGCTGTATTTTTTTTTTTTTTTATTCTTCTTCTTTTTCTCCCTTTGGAATCAGGCTTACAGTTTTTGCTTCTTTCTTAATTTGTTTGTTTCCTTTTCTCTTTTTTTGGATCAGTCTTCTTTTTTTCTTTTCTTTTTCTTTCTTTCTTTTTTTTTTTCCCCCTTTCTATGTCTTTGGAATCAGGTTTACAGTTTTTTAAAATCAGATTTGTTGCTGTTGTTCATTTTCCTTTTGTCTTTTTTTTTTTTTTTTTGAAGCAGGCATTTTCCCCTCCTCTCCCCCCCCCCACCATTTTCTTTCTTTCTTTCCCTTTTTCCAGGCTTTTTTCAACAAACAAATCAAAGCACACCTAGTTAAAGGTCCAAATACTCCCCACCTACAAGCAAGCAGGACCTCTCTAGAGGGTAGACCATTAGGAAAGAGCACCAAAACACAACAGCACAATGCATACAGCATATGCCAGAAACACTTCCTGAAGTGCCAGGCCCTGACAGCGTAGGACCTCTTCTTCTTCTTCTTTTTTTTTTTTTAATTTTATTTCTTTTCAGTGTTCCAAAATTCAGCGTTTATGCACCACACCCAGTGCTCCATGCAATACGTGCCCTCCATAATATACCCCAGGCTTACCCCCCACCACCCTCCCCTCCAAAACCCTCAGTTTGTTTCTCAGAGTCCACAGTCTCTCATGGTTCATCTCCCCCTCCAATTTCCCCCAACTCACTTCTCCTCTCCTTCTCCCAATGTCTTCTGTGTTATTCCTTATGCTCCACAAGTAAGTGAAACCATATAATAATTGACTCTAAGGACCTCTTCTTAATAGAGCATTACTCTGAGGTACAGGAAACATAACAAGGTTTCATAACACATAAAAGATAAAACTTAGCCAAAATGACAAGATGAAGCAATTCTCCTCAGGAGGTCAGGAAGATATCATAGCCAGGGACTTGCTGAAAACAAATAAAAGCAATATACCTGAACAAGAATTTAGATCAACAGTTATAACTACCAGCTGAACTTGGAAAAAAGCATAGAAGACACCAGAGAAACCCTTATTGCAAAGATAAAAGACCTAAAACTAGGGAGGCTGAAGTAAAAAAATGTTATAACTGAGAAGCAAAACAGACTGGGTATAATCACAAAGAGGACTGAAGAAGCAGAGAAGAAAATAGGTGATATAGAAGATAAAATTATAGAAAATAATGAAGCTGAAAAGAGAGAAAGAAAACTATTAGATCACAAAGACAGACTTAGAGAACTCAGCGATTCCATACTGTGAAATAATATCAGTATCATAGGAGACCCAGAAGGAGAAGAGCACGAAAAAGGGACAGATGATTTGTAAAAACAGATTATAGCTGAGAAGTTCCCTAATCTGGGGAAGGAAACAGGCATTCAAGTCCAAGAGGTACAGAGAATTCCCCTCAAAAATCAACAAAAACAGGGCAACACCCTGACACATCATAGTGAAACTTGCAAAATACAAAGATAGAAAATTCTGAAAGCAGCAAGGGAAAAAAAAAAGGTCCTTAACCTACAAAGGTAGATACATAAAGTTAGCAGCTGAACTGTCCAGAGACCCAGCAGGCCAGGTATGTAGGTAGGGGAACGGGATAATGGGGTGATGGGCATTAAGGAGAGCACCTGATGGAATGAGCACTGGGTGTCTTTGTACACAACTGGTGAACCACTGAATTCTACACCTATACCACTGAAACTAACAATACACTATGTTAACTAATTTGAATTTAAATAAAATCTAAAAAATAAAATAAAATCTATAAAATAAGTATGTGTACAAATATATGACAGAATCTTTTCCCTTTGAGAAATATGAAGGTATAGTTTCAACTTAAATGAGTTATAGGTCTCCTAATAAGCCAACACTTTTCAACAGTTCTTAAAGAAACAGGTGAAGAGATTGTCAACACTTAAAAGGCCCCATATCACACCTCTGTGACATTCTCTAACACACTTATCTAGTAGGTAACTCAGAGCCCTGAAGAGTCACTCCTTGGCCAGCTGACTCTCCTTCTGCTTCCACAAGAACTTTTTAAAAAGTGGCCAGTCAACATTCATACCTTCTCCCTTCAAAACCTTCCAACAGAGGTATCCAAACACTACAAAACCTAAAAGCTAAAACCTAAAAGCTGTGTTATTTTCATGGAGAAAAATATCACCAACAGAGATGAAGAAATATGTTTTGTTTTTTTAAAGGACCTGTAATCCTCACTGGCCACTAACCAGAAACCTTCTCTGATAGAAAAGACATTTGCCTGCCGCACTGAAAGACCATCACAGCACAAGAAAAGGGCAGAAGTGCACCTTTTCTCCGTGTCCAGCATGAAGGACAGAAGTGCAGACAGGCACCTCGCTTCGCAGGCTAAGTGAGTCCAAAGCTTGTTAAAAGCAATAGAGAAATAGAGAGAGTACAAGTAGACAGAGAGGCAGGCAGATGGAGAGGGAGAAGCAGGCTCTCTTCTGAGTAGGGAACCCAAAGCAGGGCTGAATCCCAGGACCCCGGGATCATGACCTGATCTGAAGTCAGACACTTAACTGACTGAGCCACCCAGGTGCCCCAAAGCAAGATTTTTAGATAAAACAAAGAAACCAAACCAAACTGAAATCTCATATTAATAATTTAGGTCGGGGGGTTGCTGGGATGGCTCAGTTGGTTAAGCAGTTGGCTTTGGCTCAGGTCATGATCCCAGGGTCCTGGGATTGAGCCCCGCTTCCGGCTCCCTGCTTCTCCCTTTCCCTGCTTGTGCACACAAGCGCCTTCTCTCTCTCCCAAATAAATAAAATAAAATACTTTTAAAAATAAATAAATAATAATAATTTAGGTCAGGACCAGGCATTCTTTCTTCATTTCCCCTATCATGTTGCTAAACCATGTTTTCTCCACCTTTCATTTCAACTAATCTTCTGGACACCCAGTTCAATTCAATTTTGTTTGATTTGGCTCATCATTCTCTCCCGCCCTCGTTCTCTGCTGCCCAGCTGCCCAGCGCCCACCACAGCTTTGGGCTGTCCATAGCGATGCTGTGGCTACTCTGACAGGGTGCATTTAACTTATGCTCTAGGATTGAGTTCCTCAGAACACTCCGAACAAAATGCAGATGTCATAAAAATATAACCTTACAAAGTGCAACTGTAAGTAATGCTTAAGTGTTGACAATGGAATCAGAACGTCGATACAGCCGCTCAAGATCTGTGCTTTGATTTGTTGTTGTTATTGTTTTGGTTTTTGTTGTTGTTGTTGCTTTTCTCTCCCAGGTTTAGTGAGAAATAACTGGCAAATAACTCTGCGTAAGGTCAAGGTACACAGGTGATTATTTGATGTACATGTATATTATGAAATGATTGCCATCGTAACGTTAGTGAACACAAGATTTGAGCTTTTGAATGCATTTACAGTCAGGTTTGCTTTAAATTTATTCAGATTAACATATATGTCTCACTTATTGATACACCAGTCAATCAATGCATCATTATTAAAAGACAATCTACTCAGTACAGTACAGTATAGAGTAACTGTGAAGTCTAATACTATATAAGTAAAAAATTAATAAATAACAAACAAGATCCTTGTTCAAGCCCAGCCTCGGTCGTAACAAAGGCTGTTGCCATTTGGACTCAACCCCAGAGGTGAAGTCAGACACTGGTTATGAGCTCAGTCACCAGGCATGAAACATGGCACATTTAATGAGGAGACAGGCTGGGAGGGCGGGGGGGCACAGCTAATGGAGGATTTAAGAAAAGGTCATTTACAAGAGAGTCTCAGTTAAAGAGATGAAAGCAGCAATGTAAAGTTAGGCAGGAATCAGAGCTGAAGACTGAGCAGGTAATCATAGGAAGAATGAGACAGAATGTATGAGCCATCCTGAATTCCATGATAGAAACAACCAGCCATTCAGGAACTTAATCCACCAAAACTAATTAAGGAAAACAGCAGAGCATGTTAAGGTCGCTAGCTCTTTAGTACCCAACATGTTCCAGTAATTTACCTGAAATGGGAAGACCTGATGTCACACTGGTTATGACCATACAAGAGCCCCCTAGGAACAAGGAATCCTGTAGGCCCTGGAAGTCCCAGCACGCCTGCTGAAGTCAGGAAGCAAGGCCACCTGGTACAAACGTACCCACAACGGTCACACCTTCAGCGGAGTGATTCCTGACAGACACTCATACAATTTTAAATTAAGAGGAAAAAACAATCAGATGACATTAATTGTAATAATATTTTTATTTAATTATAGCTCCAAAAAGTATCACTTAAACACATAATCAATTAAATCACTATATCACTAAAACATTAGATATTTTACCGTTTTTTTATACTAAGTCTTAAAATGCTGGGTGCATTTACATTTATGGCCTGTGTCATTTGAACTAGTCGCATTGCAAGTGTTTATTAGCTAATGTGGGTAGTAGCTACCACACTGGACAGTGCAGAGCTGAACTATCTTCAAATATGCCTATTATAGCCTTTAAATGATATGTAAATAAAAATAAAAAATAAGGACAACTATCACTTGGAAATCACATTACAATCTAAGGAATGCTTTCACTATTTATCTCCTAGAATTCAAAACAATAACCAATGGGGTCGGTATGCCAAATATTATTATTATCTACCTCTAACTGGCAGATTAGGGATCTTTAAACTTAAGATCTTCATAAGATCTTAAGATCTTTACAATCCTAGTAATAAATTTGAATCCAAATCTTCTTCTATCCAGAAGTTAGGGTACCTCAGAGACATTAAATGAATTGCCAAAGGCTAGCAGCATATCAGTTGCAGAATATGAAATCTAGGCCATTTACTCCCAAACCAGTGCTCTCACCACTGCAACAACACTGCAGATGCCCTCATACTTATAGATACAATTCTCAAAACTCATTTTCCCTGCAGTTGGTCTGCAAGTCAATACTAATCACATTACTAAATCTTAACGTTCTTCTTACTTGAACTACTGACCAGGGCCTATTCAAAAGAGAGATAGAATTCTTCAGCCCTCCCTCTTCATTTATATGACAAAATTGTCTCTGGAGTGTTTTAAAGGGTTCTTTTTTTTTTTTTTTTTTTTTTTTTTTTTTACACGGAAAGAGCAGGAACCTGCAATTTAGAGAAGAAGCATTTGAAACAAATTGCTAAAAGTATCCTTTTAAATAGTGAAATGCGGGGTGCCTAGGTGGCTCAGTCGGTTAAGGGTCTGCCTTCAGCTCAGGTCATGATCTCAGGGTCCTGGCATCGAGCCCCATGGGCTCCCTGCTCAGTGGGGAGCCTGCTTCTCCCTCTCCTCCCTGTTCCTGCTCTCTCTCTCTATTTCTGTCAAATAAATAAAAACCTTAAAAAAAATAGTGAAATGCACAAACCTAAGCATAATGTGATTTTCCACCACATTTTGTGATTGTGTGATTGCATCACATTATGTGATGTGCAAAACACATAATGTGTTTTGCAAAACAATCAATGACAAGGTATCCTTCTATAACTTTATATTTAGATACATATAACATGTTTTATAGGTCTTTATAATTATAATATGTACAGAAGAAAAATGTAGGAAAAGACAAAGCAGATGGTTACTTTGGGGCTAGGAGAACTGTATAGTAATAGGTGAAGATAAGGAGGGAAGGGAAAGGCAAATAAAAAATAACAAAGTGGGATGCCTGGGTGGCTCAGTGGGTTGTCTGCCTTTGGCTCAGGTCATGATCTCAGGGTCCTGGGATCAAGTCTCACATCAGGCTCTCTGTTCAGCAGGGAGCCTGCTTCCCCCCACCCTACCTGACTCTCTGCCTACTTGTGATCTCTGTCAAATAAATAAATAAAATCTTTTAAAAAATAAAAAACAAAAAAATTATAATAATAACAAAGGGAAAAAAACTGCATCTACAATATGACCCTGTTTAAGTAAAATAGTAATATTGTGTATACATATATATACTCTATGTGCATATAAGTGTATATATTTTGTGTTTAATATTATATAAATAAAGAAATGTTACATTTTTTTAAAGATTTTATTCATTTATTTAACAGAGAGAAAGATCACAAGTAGGCAGAGATTCAGGAAGCGAGAGAGGGGCAAGCAGGCTCCCTGCTGAGCAGAGAGCCCGATGCAGGGCTCGATCCCAGGACCCTGAGATCATGACCTGAGCCGAAGGCAGAGGCTTTAACCCACTGAGCCACCCAGGCGCCCCCCAAATGTTACATTTTTAAATGATATCTTTACATGATCTTACATGATCATGATCTCTTTAATCTCTTACATGATCTCTTTAAATGATCTCTTCACATTCTCATGTCATGTGAATAGTTCATAGCTAAATACTGAAACAGAAGTAAAGAAATACTTAGAAACAGGTTCCAGGACACTATTGCTTTCTAAAAGTACAAATTGATATAATTTGCAATTATACACACCACCAACAACAAAAGCAATTAAAAAAGAATCAGACCTCCTAAACCACAAGGCTGCTCTTCTCCAATAGGAATTCTGGGAGGGGGTACAGCTCAGTCGGTTAACCATCTGCCTTTGGCTCAGGTCATGATCTCAGGGTCCTGGGATCGAGTCTCACATTGCTCAGGAGTAAGCTTCTCCCTCTGCCTGCAGCTCCCCCTGCTTGCTGTATATTTCTGACAAATAAATAAATAAAATCTTAAAAAAGAAAAAAGAAGAATTCTGGGAAGAAACTGGTCTGGATGGTGAATAAATCATGTAATTTCTCCAGCCTATATCTGTTATGACACATTTGCTGCTCATTTCCTAGACATAGATTACTGCTTATATCTAAAATCTCTATATTCTCAAATGTAAAATAAATATCAAAAGCCTGTTAAATTTGAGGAGGAGGCAGCAAAAAAGAAAATAGAATAAGCAGCCAAAAAAAAAAAAAAAAAAACCCAGACAGAAGGGGACACCCAGGCTCTTGGCTTTGGCTCAGTTGGTGATCTCGAGGTCCTAGAATGGAGTCCTCTCCGGGTCTCTGCCACTCATTGGGAAGTCTGCTTGAGGATCCTTTCTCTGCCTCTGCCCCTCCACCTGCTCTCCCACCTCTCTCTCTCATTAATATATAAATCTTTTAAAAAACCCAGAAAGATGTGGTATACATATTTTGATTAAGCAAATAATTTCCTTTAATAAAAAGTTAAATTGACCATTAATTCTGTGAATTTTAAGTGATGTAATGAGAGTTCCTATATTTATGTTGAACAAATTAGTTTTCCAAATGTAAAGGTCGTCATTTCAACAGCTGGATTTTCTGACTTTTCTCAATTACCAGAGCAACGCATGCGGAAAATAAGAAATAATAAAATCCCATTATTGTAATGTTAAAACGTATCACAGGAAAAGCAAGAAAGAAGTCTCATGGAAAAGTCAATAAATAGCTTAATTAAATATTACAGTTGTGTTACTGTGTAGGCAATATATTTTTTATTTTTTATTGTTTCAGTGTTTTTTTTATTATGTTATATTATTTGGAAATGGGAAAACATCTCTAAAGACAGTTTATTTTTTAAAGATTTTACTCAACAATTGACAAATAATTAAATTTACAGTGGTATATGCTCATCCAAACGTTCTTAAAGGTGGAGAGCCCCACTATCTGCCCTATACACCATTTGGAATCAGAATGGCTCTTTGGGAATTATGATGACCACATGCTGCCAGGCTGCCCTCTTCATCAGGCAGGTGGACGACTCCATGAGTCACAAAGGACCTGATACGCTTAATACAATCAACAGTTTGGGAGTATGCTCACATTGTAATACACATGCACTGAGTTTTTCATATAAACAGAACTCTAAAGGAAATTTACTGAAAAAATATGTCAATAGTTAGTGCTAGGAATATTATTCTCTTAGATCAGTAAGCAAACATGTTTCTCCTAAGTCAAGTATTGTTTTTGGTTTTGTTTTTGTTTTTAGGATTTCTTTGCTTTATTTGAGAGAGAGCAGAGGGAAGGGGCAGAGAGACTCTGAAACAAGCTCCACATTCAGCGTGGGACTTGATCTCACAACCCTGAGATCACAACCCTGAGATGCACCTGAACCAAAACCAAGAGTCGGAGGCTTAACCAGCTGCATCATCCAGGAGCCCCCTCATAAGTCAAGTGTGCTACAGCTCAGGCAATACCCAGTTCAAAAGCCATGGCCACATATGACATGAAACAAACTGAAGTATATTCCTTGTTTAGAAATGCAAGAAGTTTACAGTACTCTAAAGGGGAGAGATAAAATCCAAGTAGTTATAAAATCATGTGATTACAGTAGACTGGGCATTTTGTATTATCTTAACTGCTCTTTAGTGGGGCAACTTTATTGTTGGGTCAGAAAAACTGAAGAGAATAATGAATGTGAATTGACTATCAAAAAGGCAGAACCCCATTTGAGTTATGGAAAATGTAGGGTATTTAAAGTTTACATCCTCAAAGTACCTAAGCGCAATCAGGACGCCCATGAATATGAACTGGACTTAAAAAGCCAGTCACTATCACACTCTCCATCCTGTCGTAGTCAGACAAGCATTAGCTAAACCTACCTCTGTCTTCTCTTCCCTCTCTCTCCATGGCTGCATGTGGCCAGCATGTCTCCATGATCTCCTGTGTCCCGTGCCCACCACTGCTTATTTGAATCCAACTCTCAGGACTCCATCTCCAAATTCCAGACTTGACTTGGCTCAGATGTCCATCCATGGTCCAGTCAGCCATAGTGTGGAATGAAGTCATGTGATACAGAAGACTGCCCCTTCTGGGAACTAGAGGAAAGCAGATTCCCTAAGGAAAAGGTGTGTGAGGGGAAGGAATGACTGGTATCCCTACCACAGAGGCATTCATTCTTCACCATCCCACATGTCCTAGTCTTTGCCTTTATTCTGCGCGCAGCACACCAAAGTGTCTGTCAACAATCAGCTCAAAGGTGAACACAGTGGTACCAATCAGCCTTGGCATTGCCTTAGGAGTATAAGTTACAACACACCTCCATCATAAGACTGTGTGTTAGTTGGGATGTGTGAGGTCACAGAAGGCTCTCTTTTAGGGACACCTGGGTGGCTCAGTGGGTTAAAGCCTCTGTTTTCGGCTCAGGTCATGATCCCAGGGTCCTGGGATTGAACCCCACATCAGGCTCTCTGCTCAGCAGGGAGTCTGCTTCCTTCTCTCTCTCTCTCTCTCTCTCTCTCTCTGCCTGCTTTTCTGCCTACTTGTGATCTCTGTCTGTCAAATTTTAAAAAAAAAATTTTTTAAGAAAGAAGACTTTCTTTTAGACTCTGCTACTGGTATGAAATTCTTACCATATCCCCTATAATCATCTCAATGGGAAATCAAGTATCTCACATTCTCAAGTCAGCCTTCCTAAAAGCAAAAAGAAAAAAATAAAAAGCTCTGCTACAAGCAGAAGAAATTACACAGTTACCTATACGCAGAATAAAAACAAATAGGTGTATGTCAATCAGTATATTCTATTCCTATATTCTTTAGTTAGTATACTGCCTCTGAATATCTCTGCCCAGCCACCTGAGGTCAATTTTTCTTCTATCATTCTGAAGTCTGCACTCCCTCAAGACTCCCAATACTTCTATTCTACATCTGATGTGAGCTGACTTTCTCTTTCCTGTCCCTCTTGATCTCTGCTGTTTCTGACAATTCTGACTGAGGTCTTTTCTAATTTCCAGGTCCTCATACAGATCCTTGAGTTCTCCTTGAGCCACTATTCCTAAGATCCAGAGCCATCTTCCTCCACTGCATAAACTAATCAGCTTGTTCACTTATTTACTACAACTACTATTCACTGGCGGCAATAAACACTTTAATACCAGTAGTAACACTGGGAGTAACTAAGCACCTGATCACTGGTCCAGAGAATAACTACAATGGAGAAATTCAAATTTTGTCTTTAATTTATCGGTACCTCTTGTTATAAGGCAACATCACCATAAACGGCTCTGAAAACATTTTGTTATAACAAATGTGAGGGAAGCCTGGGTGGCTTAGTCAGATAAGTGACTGCCTGCAGCTCAGGCCATGATTCTGGAGTCTCATGATAAAGTCTTGCATCAGGCTCCCTGCTCAGCAAGGAGTCTGCCTCTCCCTCCGACCCTCCCTCCTGCCGCCCATGTTCTTTCTCTCTCTCTCAAATAAATAAATAAAATATTTGAAAAACAAATGTAAGCATCATATTCTACTCTTCTTAAACATTCAAGCAACAAAATTCTTTAAACTACTGGACCAAATAAGAGAATAAGAAGACAAAATATCTTTTTTTTTCTAAATAGAATTCAAGAAAGAACATCTGAGATCAAATAATAGGTATGGTATCAAGAAATGGCAAGTAAGAAAATAAGTTACTTTCATATGTCAAAGCAATGCTATTATATTCGGCACATCCAATAATTGTGATTTAAAACAGAGCAGAGTCCATTTATTCATAAACACCATTTATAAATGCCTACCTTATGCAGATGCTGTGCAGGACAAATTAAAATTAAAATAATAGCCCTTGGGAACTTGAACGTCTAATTGAGAACTGAATGCATAATGAACAGAAAGGGTCACTCACCACTTTTTTATCCTGAATACATTCTATCACATTTTAACCAGCTAAAAGCATTATGCCTTTTTCTCCATGGACTTGATTGATAGCTTAGCTGAGCACAGAACTCCAGATTGGAAATCATTTTGATCAGAATTTTGAATATGTCACTCCATTATCTTCTGGTATTCAAGGTGGCTCATGAGAAAATGTGTACAGTTTTGAACCTTGGTCAGTTTTCTTCTTCCTCAGAGACTTTTCTCTTTGTCAATTTTCTGGAATTTCATGATAATATACCACCATGGGGATCCTTTTCTTATCCTTTGTTCTGTGCTCCCTCTGGGGTCCCTATCAGTCTGCCCATCCGTAACCTTCAGATATGGTATAATTCTTCCCCGTTTTTATTCCCTTCTGTGTTCTCTATTCTCTCTGCTTATTCTATTTTCTTGATAGGGGAACTCTAGAACTTAATTTCTGTTGCCTTTAATTAAACTCTAAATAGAGAACATATTCTTCTACAAACATAATACTGAAATGTCAGTGAACAAAATAGATAATTATTTGGCAAATGCCTAGTAAAGGATGGTGTCAGCCAAGTTCATCCATGGCGTTGAGCAGCAGCATCTACATGGCCAGGGCATGGTCAGTGTTTGGGGACAGAGGTAAACATCCGTAATCCGTGCATCCCTTTGATTTCTTCTTTCAGTGCCTGCTTTACCATCTGGGGCTGCTGGACAGTTTTCTTCTCCTTAAACTCTTCTGTCTTGATCTGGATTTCATATATCGCCCCACAGCCTCATGAAATGTCGGTGAGTTTGGTGGTTGTAGCTCCAGAAAACCTTGAGAATTTGGGTCACTTTGGGCTTCCCCTCAGTTTTTGAGGCAAACATTCACTGGGCACAGTGGAAAAGAGGAAGCCCGTGGATCCCACAGAGCAGCGGCGCTGCAACAGCTGGGTTCCACACCACCATGCCTATCTTTCCTCAACTTTTTCACCTCTTCGGTTATTTACTTGTACAGTTTCCTCAAATGTATCTTTCAAAGGGTCTATTAAATGTTTGATTTCCAGTCCCATAGTTTTCATTTCCAAGAATTCTACTTTGTTTATTCAATGTGATTGAACAGTTTTTATTCCTAAGAATTTTACTTTATTTGATGGCCTTTTCTGCTTCATTTGTAAAATATATTTTCTCAGTTTAGGGGTCAAGATGGCAGAGAAGTAGCAGGCTGAGACTACTTCAGGTAGCAGAAGATCAGCTAGATAGCTTATCTAAAGATTGCAAACACCTACAAATACAATGAGAGATCGAAGAGAAGAAGAACAGCAATTCTAGAAACAGAAAATCAACCACTTTCTGAAAGGTAGGACTGGCGGAGAAGTGAATCCAAAGCTACGGGAAGATAGACCGCGGGGGGAGCGGCCAGCTCCCGGCAAGCTGCGGAGCAACGGAGCACAAAATCGGGACTTTTAAAAGTCTGTTCCGCTGAGGGACATCGCTCCAGAGGCTAAACCAGGGTGAAGCCCACGTGGGGTCAGCGTGGCCTCAGGTCCCGCAGGGTCACAGAAGGATCGGGGGTGTCTGAGTGTCACAGAGCTTACAGGTATTAGAACAGGGAAGCCGGATACAGAGACAGAACCAAGGAGTGAGCTCACAGCTCGGGGTTACCTTGAACCGGTCGCAGGCTCCGTCAGCTCGGAGCGCGGCCAGAGGCCAGGGAGACTGGGATAAATGGGCGCTGTTCTCTGAGGGCGCACTGAAGAGTGGGGCCCCGAGCTCTCGGCTCCTCCGGGCCGGAGACTGGGAGGCCGCCATCTTCATTCCCGTCCTCCGGACTCTACGGAAAGCGCTCAGGGAACAAAAGCTCCCGAAAGCAAACCCGAGCGGATTACTCAGCCCGACCCCAGGTAAGGGCGGGGCAACTCCGCCTGGGGCAAAGACACTTGAGAATGACTACAACAGGCTCCTCCCCCAGAAGATCAATAAGAAATCCAGCCAGGACCAAGTTCACCTACCAAGGAGTGCAGTTTCAATACCAAGGAGAGCAGCGGAATTCCAGAGGAGGAGAAAGCAAAGCACGGAACTAATGGCTTTCTCCCCATGATTCTTTAGTCTTGCAGTTAATGTAATTTTTTTTCTTTTTCAATTTTTTTCTCTCTTCTTCTGCTAATTTTTTTTAACTTTTACCCTTTTCTTTTATTTAAAGTTTTTTAACTAGTTTATCTAATATATACATTTTTTCTTTTTTATATTTTTTCTTTATTCATTTTCTTTTTTTTTAATTGTTTCTTTCTTTTTTTTTTTTTCTTTCTGAACCTCTTTTTATCCCCTTTCTCGCCCCTCATTATTTGGGATATCTTCTGATTTGGTTAAAGCATATTTTCCTGGGGTCTTTGCCACCCTTTTAGTATTTTACTTGCTCCTTCATATACTCTTATTTGGACAAAATGACAAGGCGGAAAAATTCACCACAAAAAAAAGAACAAGAGGCAGTACCGAAGGCTAGGCACCTAATCAATACAGACATTGGTAATATGTCAGATCTAGAGTTCAGAATGATGATTCTCAAGGTTCTAGCTGGGCTCGAAAAAGGTATGGAAGATATTAGAGAAACCCTCTTTGGAGATATAAAAGCGCTTTCTGGAGAAATAAAAGAACTAAAATCTAACCAAGTTGAAATCAAAAAAGCTATTAATGAGGTGCAATCAAAAATGGAGGCTCTGACTGATAGGATAAATGAGGCAGAAGAAAGAATTAGCGATATAGAAGACCAAATGACAGAGAATAAAGAAGCTGAGCAAAAGAGGGACAAACAGCTACTGGACCTTGAGGGCAGAATTCAAGAGATAAGTGACACCATAAGACGAAACAACATTAGAATAATTGGGATTCCAGAAGAAGAAGAAAGAGAGGGGAGCAGAAGGTATATTGGAGAGAACTATTGGAGAGAATTTCCCCAATATGGCAAAGGGAACAAGCATCAAAATCCAGGAGGTGCAGAGAACCTCCCTCAAAATCAATAAGAATAGGTCCACACCCCGTCACCTAATAGTAAAATTTACAAGTCTTAGTGACAAAGAGAAAATCCTGAAAGGAACCCCGGGAAAAGAAGTCTGTAACATACAATGGTAAAAATATGAGATTGACAGCAGACTTATCCACAGAGACCTGGCAGGCCAGAAAGAGCTGGCATGATATATTCAGAGCACTAAACGAGAAAAACATGCAGCCAAGAATACTATATCCAGCTAGGCTATCATTGAAAATAGAAGGAGAGATTAAAAGCTTCCAGGACAAACAAAAACTGAAAGAATTTGCAAGCACCAAACCAGCTCTACAGGAAATATTGAAAGGGGTCCTTTAAGCAAAGAGAGAGCCTAAAAGTAGTAGATCAGAAAGGAATAGAGACAATATACAGTAACAGTCACATTACAGGCAATGCAATGGTACTAAATTCATATCTCTCAATAGTTACCCTAAATGTTAATGGGTTAAATGCCCCAATCAAAAGACACAGGGTATCAGAATGGATAAAAAAACAAAACCCATCTATATGTTGCCCACAAGAAACTCATTTTAAACCCAAAGACACCTCCAGATTTAAAGTGAGGGGTGGAAAAGAATTTACCATGCTAATGGACATCAGAAGAAAGCAGGAGTGGCAATCCTTATATCAGATCAATTAGATTTTAAGCCAAAGACTATAATAAGAGATGAGGAAGGACACTATATCATAATCAAAGGATCTGTCCAACAAGAAGATCTAACAATTTTAAATATCTATGCCCTTAACGTGGGAGCAGCCAACTATATAAACCAATTAATAACAAAATCAAAGAAACACATCAACAATCATACAATAATCATAGGGGACTTTAACACTCCCCTCACTGAAATGGACAGATCATCCAAGCAAAAGATCAACAAGGAAATAAAGGCCTTGAATGACACACTGGACCAGATGGACATCACAGATATATTCAGAACATTTCATCCCAAAGCAACAGAATACACATTCTTCTCTAGTGCCCATGGAACATTCTCCAGAATAGATCACATCCTCGGTCCTAAATCAGGTCTCAACTGGTATCAAAAGATTGGGATCATTCCCTGCATATTTTCAGACCACAATGCTCTGAAGCTAGAACTCAATCACAAGAGGAAATTTGGAAAGAACCCAAATACATGGAGACTAGACAGCATCCTTCTAAAGAATGAATGGGTCAACCAGGAAATTAAGAAGAATTCAAAAAATTCATGGAAACAAATGATAATGAAAACACAATGGTTCAAAATCTGTGGGACAAAACAAAGGCAGTCCTGAGAGGAAAATATATAGCAGTACAAGCCTTTCTCAAGAAACAAGAAAGGTCTCAGGTACACAACCTAACCCTACACCTAAAGGAGCTGGAGAAAGAACAAGAAAGAAACCCTAAACCCAGCAGGAGAAGAGAAATCATAAAGATCAGAGCAGAAATCAATGAAATAGAAACCAAAAAACCAATAGAACAAATCAACGAAACTAGGAGCTGGTTCTTTGAAAGAATTAATAACATTGATAAACCCCTGACCAGACTTATCAAAAAGAAAAGAAAAAGGACCCAAATAAATAAAATCATGAATGAAAGAGGAAAGATCACAACTAACACCAAAGAAATACAGACAATTTTAAGAACATACTATGAGCAACTCTACGCCAACAAATTTGACAATCTGGAAGAAATGGATGCATTCCTAGAGACATATAAACTACCACAACTGAACCAGGAAGAATTAGAAAACCTGAACACACCCATAACCAGTAAGGAGATTGAAACAATCATCAAAAGTCTCCAAACAAAAAAAAGCCCAGGGCCAGACGGCTTCCCGGGGAAATTCTACCAAACATTTAAAGAAGAACTAATTCCTACTCTCCTGAAACTGTTCCAAAAAATAGAAATGGAAGGGAAATTTCCAAACTCATTTTATGAGGCCAGCATCACCTTGATCCCAAAACCAGACAAGGATCCCATCAAAAAAGAGAACTACAGACCAATATCCTTGATGAACACAGATGCAAAAATTCTCACCAAAATACTAGCCAATAGGATTCAACAGTACATTAAAAGGATTATTCACCACGACCAAGTGGGATTTATTCCAGGGCTGCAAGGTTGGCTCAACATCTGCAAATCAATCAATGTGATACAACATATTAATAAAAGAAAGAACAAGAACCATATGATACTCTCCATAGATGCTGGAAAAGCATTTGACAAAGTGCAGCATCCCTTCCTGATCAAAACTATTCAAAGTGTAGGGATAGAGGGCACATACCTCAACATTATCAGAGCCATCTATGAAAAACCCACCACAAATATCATTCTCAATGGAGAAAAACAGAAAGATTTTCCGCTAAGGTCAGGAACACGCCAGGGATGTCCATTATCACCACTGCTATTCAACATAGTACTAGAAGTCCTAGCCTCAGCAATCAGACAACAGAAGAAAATTAAAGGCATCCAAATCGGCAAAGAAGAAGTCAAACTATTACTCTTCGCAGATGATATGATACTATATGTGGAAAACCCAAAAGACTCCATTCCAAAACTGCAAGAGCTTGTACAGGAATTCAGTAAAGTGTCAGGATATAAAATCAATGCACAGAAATCAGTTGCATTTCTCTACACCAACAACAAGACAGAAGAAAGAGAAATTAAGGAGTCAATCCCATTTACAATTGCACCCAAAACCATAAGATACCTAGGAATAAACCTAACCAAAGAGGCTAAGAATCTATACTCAGAAAACTATAGAGTACTCATGAAAGAAATTTAGGAAGACACAAAGAAATGGAAAAATGTTCCATGCTCCTGGATTGGAAGAATAAATATTGTGACAATGTCTATGCTACCTAAAGCAATCTACACATTTAATGCAATTCCTATCAAAATACCATCCATTTTTTTCAAAGAAATGGAACAAATAATCCTAAAATTTATATGGAACCAGAAAAGACCTCGAATAGCCAAAGGAATATTGAAAAAGAAAGCCAAAGTTGGTGGCATCACAATTCCAGACTTCAAGCTCTATTACAAAGCTGTCATCATCAAGACAGCATGGTACTGGCACAAAAACAGACACATAGTTCAATGGAACAGAATAGAGAGCCCAGAAATAGACCCTCAACTCCATATATGGTCAACTAATCTTCGATAAAGCAGGAAAGAATGTCCAATGGAAAAAAGACAGCCTCTTCAATAAATGGTGTTGGGAAAATTGGACGGCCACATGCAGAAAAATGAAATTGGATCATTTCCTTACACCACACACGAAAATAGACTCAAAATGGATGAAGGACCTCAATGTGAGAAAGGAATCCATCAACATCCTTGAGGAGAACACAGGCAGCAACCTCTTCGACCTCAGCCGCAACAACATCTTCCTAGGAACATCGCCAAAGGCAAGGGAAGCAAGGGCAAAAATGAACTATTGGGATTTTATCAAGATCAAAAGCTTTTGCACAGCAAAGGAAACAGTTAACAAAACCAAAAGACAACTGACAGAATAGGAGAAGATATTTGCAAATGACATATCAGATAAAGGGCTAGTGTCCAAAATCTATAAAGAACTTAGCAAACTCAACACCCAAAGAATAAATAATCCAATCAAGAAATGGGCAGAAGACATGAACAGACATTTCTGCAAAGAAGACATCCAGATGGCCAACAGACACATGAAAAAGTGCTCCATATCACTCGGCATCAGGGAAATACAAATCAAAACCACAATGGGCTATCACCTCACACCAGTCAGAATGGCTAAAATTAACAAGTCAGGAAATGACAGATGCTGGTGAGGATGCAGAGAAAGGGGAACCCTGCTACGCTGTTGGAGGGAATGCAAGCTGGTGCAACCACTCTGGAAAACAGCTTGGAGTTTCCTCAAAATGTTGAAAATAGAACTACCCTACGACCCAGCAATTACACTACTGGGTATTTACCCTAAAGATACAAACATAGTGATCTGAAGGGGCACGGACACCCAAATGTTTATAGCAGCAATGTCTACAATAGCCAAACTATGGAAAGAACCTAGATGTCCATCAACAGATGAATGGATAAAGAAGAAGTGGTATATATACACAATGGAATACTATGCAGCCATCAAAAGAAATGAAATCTTGCCATTTGCGACGACGTGGATGGAACTAGAGGGTATCATGCTCAGTGAAATAAGTCAATCAGAGAAAGACAACTATCATATGATCTCCCTGATATGAGGAAGTGGAGATGCAACATGGGGGGTTAAGGGGGTAGGAGAAGAATAAATGAAACAAGATGGGATTGGGAGGGAGACAAACCATAAGTGACTCTTAATCTCACAAAACAAACTGAGGGTTGCTGGGGGGAGGGGGATTGGGAGAAGAGGGTTGGGGTTATAGACATTGGGGAGGGTATGTGCTATGGTGAGTGCTGTGAAGTGTATAAACCTGGTGATTCACAGACCTGTACCCCTGGGGATAAAAATATATTATATGTTTATAAAAAATAATTTAAAAATAAATTTAAAAAAATATATATATATATATTTTCTCATCTACTTAGTGATATTAATTACAGTGTTCATTATATGACTTCGTTCTTTATATTTTTCATCTACCCTCTGTTCTTTATTTCTACAGATTTGGTTTACATTCCAAAAGAAACTGCCTTAAATATCTATGGGTCCTTTGTTGCTGATTTTTAAGAATGAGGTAAAAAAAAACTGAGTAAATGCTGTATGTGTAGACAGGACTTATTGACTGCTGCATTGATGTGGATCTGATGGGGTCATCCCACTGGACCCCTAATGGCCCACATCTGTAGACATTTTCTCTTAGATGTAAATTTCAAGAGAGAAATCCTCCAGCTCTTACCTAGGAGTCTGTCGGTATCATGAGAGCTCACTTAGGAAATGAATGGAAGAGAATTTCACGGTACAATATGTAGGTTTTAATTTAATACCTTTGTTTTCTCTCTGTTTGTCTTGCTTTCAGTCGTGCTCAAGTCCAAAGTCTGCTTGATTAACCTCTCTAGAAATTAAACCTCCGTCTTCTTTCAGCATGGAGAAGAACTTCAGCAAACTGTGGAAGTGAATCAGAAGACCTAACTGCTTTTACACAGACTTTCAACCCATCCTTACTTTTTGGCCCTACTTGTACCACCTCCCTCTTTTCAGAAGTACCTGCAATTGCTAAGCCTAATTTTCTAGGGCTCTGAGGCAGATTCAGCTGACCTCTGTGTTTCTCTCACTGCTAGCCTGAGTTTCAGATTCCTCGCTCTGAGTCTGTTACTATCCATATAGATAGGCAATAAAGATGGCCATAATTTTTTTGGCCCATTCATTCTATTGAAACTACTACTTTGACTAATAAAATATGGCAGAAGTGGAGCTGTGCCAACTGTAAGACCCAGGCCCTGAGGGAGAGCCTCCATATCCCAGCTCCTGGACATTCACTGTAGGGGCCCTAAGCTCCTGGGTAAACAATCCAACCACCCTGCAGGACAGGCAACATGTAGGACCCTGACTGAGACTACATGGAAAGAGAAGGAGATCCAGATGGGCTCAGACTCTAGCTCCCTGCTCAGGTGTATGAGTAAAGCCATCCTAGACACACCAAATCAACCCAACTGCCAGATAAACAGCCCTCAGGGATCATAGTCAATGCCATGTGAAGTGTAGGAATTGTCCAACTGAAGCCTGACCAAAGTTTTTGTAGAGTTTGATAAATATTTGTTTTAATCTATTAACTTTGGGGGTAGTTAATGATGTTAGCCATAAATTACCAGAAGAATCTGTTTTTCCCTTCCAAATTATGTTGTATTCTTCTCCCCTCCTGATCTTTCTGTCCTTAAGACTTGCAGCTTTTTTTTTTAAATCTCTACATTGTTATTTTAGGGAGCGTTCAGTGGCGGTGGTACAGAACGCGCATACGCTGTCCACCAAGCCTAATGAGAAGTCCCCTCAGTTATTCTTTCATCTCTTTTGTGTTCTGAAGTATGATTTATTTTTGGTATATTTCTTTGTTAGGGTTTTGTCATATTTTCAAAACATAAATGGAAAAGCCTAATGGCATAAGCTATCTCTTCCATTAATTATACCTCTACAAACCAAAGTCATTCAGATAAAACAATTACATTCCTTCTGGTCTACCAACACATTTGCGATATTAAGATTGAGTCATATTTCTAACAAAGTTTAGCATTCATTATTCTTCCCAGAAAAGCCAATGACAGATAACAGCAATGAATGTAATGCCACATGTCAACTCATTTTACAGAACTAAAGAGACTGTCCTTCGTTTAAATCTTTTTTTTAAATAGTTAAGGAAATGTCTAATCTCATCTTTTAGCCCGATTCCTGACAGGATCCATCAGGACTTGGTAAAAACTGGACCAAATTAATGCTTTCTGGCATGCATTAGCAGCCAGCAAGGTCGTTCATTAGTGTGTGAAATAAACCCAGCATTTTAAAGAGACAAAGGTGCCATATGAGAAAACACACTAGAGCTTCATCCCAATCACCCCTACACCCCAACCTAAGTTGTAACACATGAGCCTCTTCGAGAACATGGTATTAGGTGGGAGCATAACCAACAACAGGCACTCTGATATTTCCTTAGAAGTCAGTGTTCTCCTGACATATGGCTAAACAGCCATCAGAGTGACTTAGGGATTTACATGAATCTGTGACTCCTGCGACCAAAAGCTGGATTATAACCGAGAATTAGGGAGTGGGGGAAGATGAAGGAAAGGTAACCCTAAAAATGTCTGTATTTCAAAGCGAGTGCTCAAAAGACATTAGTTTCCTGACCCGTTCTCTTGTCCCCCTGTGGAACTATCTGATGAACATTGCATGTGGACTCACCTCAGGAGAAGGGAAAGAATAGGGATTCTGGAGAATGGGATGTACAATGTCCTATAGTCCAGTTCTTCTCAGGCTACTGTGCATACAAATTATTGAAAACATTGTTAAAATGTTAAAATGCAGATTCTGATTCTCTAGGTCTTGTTAGTGCTGAGAGTCTGTCTTACTAATAAGATCCAAAGGCTTCTGGTCCACAGAACACACTCGAGAAGTGAGACTACAATCAAATGTTGCTTTATTTCTCTTCTTTCATTAAATTTCAGACCTCATCCTCCTAGTATACCAACAAAATTGAGAAAAGTTTTTACCAAGGGTATAGGGCAAAAGAACACAACATAGCCACTTAAAAATTAGGCCTATTATGAACCCTTATATATCTCACTCTTTTAGTATGCTTTTTTTTTTTTAGCTTTATAAAAAATGTTATCATCTATAATCTTCTGAGACTTACTTTTTTTCACTGTATTTCTAAAATTTACCCATAAAGTTGCAGCTTCAACAATAATGTTCTGATTCTTACCCGGGAGGTGTGTTCATTAAGTGTTCATTTTACTACTATGCTTCAAGTTTAAACATCACTATATATTCTTTTATATGTATCAAATGTTACATTCCTTTTTAATTTTTTAACTTATTTATTTGAGAGACAGAAAGTGAGCAAGCAAGAGAGAGGGAAAGAGCATGCGCACAAACTAATGGAGGGGCCGAGGGAGAAGCAGTCTACCCACCAAGCAGGGAGCACAACGTGGGGCCAGATTCCAGAACCCTGGGATCATGACCGGAGCTGAAGGCAGATGCCCAAATGACTGCGCCACCCAGGCACCCCTCAAGTATTACATTCTAAAAATATTTCAACTGAATATTTGCCATCTCTGCTCTTCAAGTTCCTAGACCCATTGACACCGCCAGCAGCACCTTAGTTCTGACCATCTACTCCATGGAGCCCAAAGACCATGTCCCTCAGCTCCAACCCCCCTTCCTCTTTCCTCTCATTTGCTTTCCTCTAATTGAAGCTCTTAATCCTTCAATCCCTATACTGATCTTTCTACCTGTATTACCCAACTCGAACTTGTGACAGACCACTGCAGTGTCTCAGCAACTGTATTCAATAATATAATATTCCTGCTCATGTAAAACCCAGAGCTGAAGTTCATGACCAGGAGATCTTGCAGGCAGTTCTTCTAAGCGTTCAACTCTGGACTCGGGTTATTTCCGTTGTGTGTTCTGCCATATCAAAAGTCTTCCATTACTGCTGTGTGGTTAGAGGGGAAAACACAAGGGCTTTCTATGGCCCAGAAGTGGCATATGCCACCTCCACTCACCTTCCATTGGAAGAGCTCAGTAACACTGTCCACTGGACACAAAGGGATACTGGGAAATATATTTTCTCCTGTGTGCCCAGGAGAAAAATAAAATAATTTTATAAACGAAGACGAAAAACAAAACTTACCCACTCTCCCTGCCACCATACACAGTGCCTTAAAAACTAAATACTGGGTAACATTCATGAAATGAATTGGCAGGGATAGTTCCTTACCCATGTAGAGTGATATAATCTGACTGCGTACACCTGGTTCCTTGAGTAACTGCTAAATACTTTGAAGCTCCATTTTCTTTTATTGGTTAAAAAATATGTTCCTATATATTTGAAAATCAATAAAATATTCTTTGAGAACTACCTTAGGGCCAGAAATTAAATTATAGTCCCTGTTCTCCAAAGGCTTACAATCCAGTTAGGAAAAAGATACCAGCTGTGGAATAATATAGACTCTAGATATCAATTTTAAAATAACACAAGGCCAGTTGCCAAATGGTTGTTGCAAACTCTATAGAATATAAATTTTGATAAGATGTAATAAAGTATGGCTGGGGAAATCTAGAATCCTTTGAAAAGATAGATGATAGGTGATTGACTGTTTAATGATAGATAAATAGGTAGATAGATAGATAGATAGATAGGATAGAACCTTTTCTCCAAAAGATACAAGACACTCTTGTGATGCACAGAAAAGTACAAATAGAATTTAACGTATTTTATTAGCTTGACCTATGCTGAAATAGGCCCATTTATCCTATAGCTCAGTTCCTAGTATAGTTTATGTCCCAGTGAAAATAAGATACTATAATGTTCTACTCTGTTATGATTCCATTTTATATTAAACATTCCCTTGGTAATAAGGAAACAGGCAGGTTCATTCATCCCACAGGGCCTCTAAATTCAGTAGACAACATCCTGTATTGCCCTTAAAATTAATCACATCCCAGAGTGCCTCAAAATGAACTTTAGCAAATAATGCAACTGTGATAAAATTTGCATATCAGATTTACAGTGTGTTCAAGGCTTCTATTTTCCCCCATCTCAGCATTTCTACCCTAAATGAAATTGCACATATCTAGTAAGAGCAAAGATGAAGTGTGCTGCGAGAAATGTCAACCTTTCTAAAAGAAGTAGATCTGTGTGACTTGTGCTCTGGGACCACAGTAACAGTGTTTAAGCAGATGGCAAAGCTGCATGTAGATTTGCAGTTGTGGTTTGGAGCAGGACACACAGGTTATCTAGCAAATAAGATCTTCTCATACTGGTAGTTTCATAACAGGAAGTGGAGCCATTTAGAATTATTAAAGGGAATAGTTGTCACTCACATTAACGAGTGTGGAAAATACACCAGGCATTTCAAAAAGATAGAGGAGCCATCCCAACCCCTTTTTCACCCCAATCCAAGTTGTAAGACATAATCCTCTTCAGGAGCACGGCATTAGGTGGGAGTGTAACCAATAACAAGAGGTCCAAGGGATATTTTCCTAGAAGTCACCCGGCTACTGACATATAACCAATTACAGAAACTTAGGAATTTATATGAGTCATATAAATTCACTTATAAGAATTCTCACATATCCAGGACAAGCCAAAGGAAAAATCCAAAGGGATTCTCACCCTAAACTTTCATTCCCATGACAAACTTTTCTCTCCTGCCCCTACTACAGACTCCTGATGGCCTCCAGCTCTCTTCCTCCATCAAAACGTTCTCTTAGAGATCTGCTACCAGCAAGCTGCCTATCAGTACCCTAGGGCTGTACTTCTCAAATAAGAAGCATGGAGAACGTGGGGCCCCTGCCAGGGAGCGGTGTTCCTGTGAGCACACAACATCTCAGAATAAAACAGGCCATGCATTGAGAAAGTCAGCTTGATTCAAGGTAGAAGACTTTTCTATTGTTAAAAAACACACAGGGGCACCTGGGTGGCTCAGTGGGTTAAAGCCTCTGCCTTCAGCTCAGGTCATGATCCCAGGGTCCTGGGATCAAGCCCTGCCTGCATTGGGTGCTCTGCTCAGCAGGGAGCCTACTTCCTCCTCTCTCTCTGCCTGCCTCTCTGCCTACTTGTGATCTCTCTCTGTGTCAAATAAATAAATAAAATATTTAAAATACACACACACACACACACAACTAGGGTTAAATTTATGTTTAAATTAATTCTAAAGATAAACTCTCTGTTTGTGGCAGGTTGGCTTCCTAATTCATATGGATCTCAGGTCCAGACCTACATATTCACCTTCTGCCCTGATGGATAATTGGGAGGAAAATTTTGAGAAACACTGTCTCCACACTTATACTATGTTTAGATCTACTTTAATTTTCAACCCAGTCTTGTTACTTTCCAATGAGTTGGGAGTTATATCGGTAGAGGAAGCTTTCTTATCCACTTTTTCCTTCATGAAAACACCTGAGGATAAGATACACTAGGATGGCTAAGACAGAGAGTGATGTTCAACAGAGTATTAGAATCTTGGCAAAAAACTGATTATGATCCTTTTCTCAGGAGGGGATACTCTATTACCTCACCCCATACTTCTACCTTATTCATTGAGCCAATAAACATTTAAAGTCAGTTTTCTGTAAGTCAAATGATATGCAATCATTAAGAAACTTACATATGATCGAGGCTGGGGATAGGGAAGGTCAGGAAACTTTATTGTAACATACTGCAAAGATCAAAACTCATGGACTTTCGAAATGACCTTAGACCTTAGAAATGTGTCTAAAAATCAAGAGAATAAGAGAATAACAACCAAAGCGAACCCAGGGATGATGCAGATGTTGGAGTTAGCACTTAAGTCCCCTTCCATTTTTCACTGTTGCCTCTCTTTTTCTCAACTCAGCCATGAGCAAGTCCAGGAGACCAGGACATACAACCTTCAGGACTCAGACACCAGCATATAACAGAGAGCAGCATATGCCAGAGGAGGAATCTGAGGACAGACTGTCCCAGGATTGACAAAGAAATCATACAGAATAATGACTGCAGAATGGTTACTAAGTTTGGCAAATATAAAGTCAATGATGACTAATCTTTGAGATAACTAAGAAGTACTTAGGAAGAGTTTGTGAGTAAGAAAACAGAGAGTAAAGCATACAGTACTAGAGCAAATAGAGAGTAGATTTAAGAATACAAATTTAAAAACTAACCTTGGTGGTGAGCATATGGAGAAAGAGGAACCCTCCTACACTGTTGGTGGGAATGCAAGCTGGTGCAACCACTCTGGAAAATAGCATGGAGATTCCTTAAAAAGTTGAAAACAGAGCTACCCTATGACCCAGCAATTGCACTACTGGGTATTTACCCCAAAGATACAAATACAGTGATCCAAGGGGTACCTGTACCCTAATGTTTATAGCAGCAATGTCCACAATATCCAAACTATGGAAAGAGCCCAGATGTCCATCAATAGATGAATAGATAAAGAAGATGTGGTGTATATATATACAATGGAATACTATGCAGCCATCAAAAAATCTTGCCATTTGCAACGACATGGATGGAACTAGAGGTTATTATGCTAAGCAAAATAAGTCAATCTGAGAAAGGCAATTATCATATGATCCCTCTGATATGAGTAATTTGAGAAACAAGACAGAGGATCATAGAGGAAGAGAGGGAAAAATGAAACAATGAACTAGAGAGGGAGAAAAACCATAAGAGACTCTTAATCTCAGGAAACAAACTGAGGGTTGCTGGAGCAGGGGGTGCTTGGAGGGATGGGGTGATTGGATGATGGACACTGGGGAGGGTATGTGCTATGGGGAGTGCTGTGAATTGTGTAAAACTGATGATTCACAGACCAGTACCCCTGAAACAAATAATACATTATATGTTAACAATTTTTAAAAAGAGGTAAAAGAAAAACATTTAGAACAACACAAATATAAACTAAATAAAAAAAATACATTAATAAAGATTTTAAAATAAATAAAAGACTAAACTTGGGAGAGCACCTGGCTACAGCATGTGACTCTTCGATCTCAGATTCATGAGTTCAAGCCCCATATTGGGTCATGGGTTTAAAGCTTACTTAAAAAAAATTAAGTGGGAAGAGGGCACCTGGGTGGCTCAGTGAGTTAGGTGTCTGATTCTTGATTTCGGGTCAGGTCATGATCTCAGTGTTATGAAATCAAGCCCCACTTCAGGCAGGCTCTGTGCTGGGCATGGTGCCTGTTATTGATTTTCTCTCTCCCTCTCCCTGTGTCCCTTCCCCCTGCCCCCGCTTGCTTGCTTTTTCACTCTGTCTCCCTAAAAAATAAAAAAGATTAATCTTGGGTGACAAGTATCAAGATTTGCACCTTCCTACTCAAATGTGCAAACAAATATTTTAATGTAAATTTACTTTTATAACTAACTTCATTCTGTTTTGAGGCCCCATTTCTGTATAGTAGCAAAACAAAACAAAACAAAAACTCTCATTTGTCCATTTACAATATCTCAGTCTTTTCTTTAAAATTAATTCAGGCTCAGGCCCCTGGGTGGCTCTGTTGGTTAAGCATCCACCTTCGGCTCAGGTCATGATCTCAAGGTCCTGGGATCAAGTACCGCATCATGTTCCTCGTCGGAATCTTCGTCTCCCTCTCATATTCCCTTCATGCTTTCCCTCTGTCTCTCTCTCCCTCAAATAAATAAATAAAATCTTTTTTTAAAAAAAAAAGGAACCTTAAAAAAAAGATTAATTCAGGCTCTTTTAGATTAGTCTTTGTGGGCATAATCTCAGGGATCTCTTACTTAGGTTCTCTGTTTCCTGCTTGACCTAAATCCTAGGGAGCTTACTTATCATTGTGGCAGCAGTGTAAGGGATGTCCGGGGTACATCTGGCCCTCTTTTTCAAATACTCATCACCTTCTTGAATATGTCGCTCATTTCATATGCTCCCCTGTGACTGCCATGAGCCCAAAACACAACAAAAAAATAGAACACAGACATACTGAGGCACAGGTAGGAATGCCTTTATTGCCACTAACATGCCATGCCCCCACCCCCACAGAATAATGGCTTCAGCAGAAGAGAAGGGCTTGCGGTTTCCTGTCTCCTCTGAACTAGTGTTCTTAAATTCCCCATAGGCAGCACTGACGACAGGATCTGTGCGGTAGCTCCTTAAGGAACAAGGGAGACATCTCATAACTGCATACGTTCACTTACGTACTTTTCTGATGGACATCATTTACACACTTGCTTACTAGGCAACCACAGTGAAAGCAACTTTGAGCCATTTCCAGTTCATCATTCTGGCGAGTCTTTAGCTAATGGCGACTCTTATAGCCTTGCCTAGGTCAGCTTCTCCCGCCACTGATCCTCTGCCACTCCTTCTTCACATTGCCCCTTAGCTTTCTTCCTCCTTAAAACTTCAATTTCTCAAATAAGAACTCTTCCCCTGAACCATATCTTGCAATTTCCTTCCTGGCTTGCCCTGATCCCTGCTAGGACAACTTTTCCCTTGGATAACATCCCACAGCCTCTCCTCCCCCCTGTTTCCTAGACTCAAAGGCGGTGCAGGCCACCTTTCTAAAGACATTTGTATCAAAAGAAAAATAATTATGCAATCAACCACCTTAAACTAAATTTCAGGAATTTCTGGCCTCAGCACGTTACAAATAAGGCTATGCTTGCAATATTCCCTTATTCTACCAGTGTGTATAACTACTGTTGTTAGTTGCCTATGATCGCTGTGACCCCAAATGTGGTAGCTGAAAACAACATGAATTTATTCTCTTAGAGTTTTGGAGACTAGAAGTCTGAAGTCAGTTTCACTGGGCTAAAGTGAAGCTGTTGGCAGCACTGATTCCTTCTGGAGCTCTGGGGAGAATTCATTTTCTTGTTTTTTCCCCAGCTTCTAGAGGCTATATGCATTCCTTTGCTCTGGGCAACTTCTCAGCATCACTTCAATCTCTTGCTACGATCGTCTTCACGAAACTCCCTTCACAAAACATCATCTTCCTTTTATGAGGTCTCTTGTGATTACATTTAGGGCCTCCCCAGATAATGCAGGATAATCTTCTCATCTCTGGATCCCTTTTGCCATAGAAGATAATAGTCACAGGTTCTAGAGATGAGGACACAGATGTCTTTGAAGGAGCCACTATCTACGCCATCACAACTATGAATATATAATAAAAGAAAAATGCCAAATGTCAATACACCATGGAAATAGAAGAGAATACTTCAGTAACAATAGGAAAAAATAACTTTTGTAACAAAACAATTACTGGTGGTAACTAGATGGCTCAGTCATTTAAGCGTCTGCCTTCATCTCAGGTCATGATCCCGGGGTCCTTGGATCAAGCCCCGCATTGAGCTCCCCGCTTAGCAGGGAGTCTTTTTTTCCCTCTCCCTCTGCCCCTCCCCCTACTTGTGCTCTTGCTCTCACTCTCTTTCTCTCAAATAAATAAATAAAATCTTTAAAAAGAAAACAATTACTATAACAGTCATTTTTTTTAAACTTTCATAATATTATCAAGGGCTTTCCATTTGAATAATTTAAAGAGCTTCAAAATTTTTTCATTCAACACCCAAGTGAGGTGGGCTTCATAAAGAAATCATTTTTCTCTTCACTCTTAAAAAAAAAAAACTAAGCTCACTCACAAAAGGATTAATGCAACAATTTCTACATAGACCAGGTATAATTCAAATAAAGCCATGATGAAATAACAGTAGGTCAATACACATTGTCTAACATCCTAAAGTTTAAACCTTTTTTTCCCTGCTTTTTGATTATTATATAAATAAAGTGGATACGTCAATAACAAAATAAGGTGGATATTATCAAATTAAGGGTCATCAAGTAGCAAGGAAAAGTAAATAAAGTGCTTTAAATATCATTCAAAGATGTCTTTCAGAAAATTCTGTGCTTAGGTATACACATTTTGTTTTTAAATTGCATCTTTATCTTTATAGTGGGTTAGCTTGTCAGCAAAATGTTAAGTACAAACTTTCATCACAGCATTAAAAGACATATTTCATGAACAATATTACCTGGGCTCCTACAGGGTATAAATATGTACTCTTCCTTAACAACTTGCCAAGCACTGTGAATAACAGTCCTTCCTCAAGATTCATGGTGCATATTCTGACCTAAGAGCAGTACCACCATTAATTTCTCTGTGCTCCAGTTTGTTCATCAACAGTACCTAGTGCTTAGGGTTTTTGCACAGATTAGATAATACAATACTAGATAATACTAGAGGAGTACCTGGCAGACAAGTTCCCACTCCATTTCAGCAAATTCCATTTTCTCAGCTTTTGGATTCACCACTTTAATTATTAAAAACAAGAACAATCTAGAATGACCATAAATTAGTGATCTTAAAAATAAATTATAATGAGGCACCCAGGTGACTCACTGGGTTGAGCGTCTGACTCTTGATTTTTGGCTCAGGTCATGATCTCCAGACTGTGGGATCAAACCCCTTAACGTGCTCCACACTTAATGGGGAGTGTACTTAAGATTCTCTCTCCTTTTCCCTCTGCTCTTTCCCCCTCCCACGTGCATGCGTGTTCTCTCTCTTTCTCACTCTCTCATAAATCAATAAATAAAATAAATAAATAATGAATCCATGCAAAGTACATACACTCATCAAATTAGATCCCAAAAAGAGACTACCTTAATAATAAACACACAGATCAATGAAACAAAATAAAGATCCCAAAATGGACCCACATAAATATGTTTCACTGACTTTTGAAAAAGCTACAAAACAGTTCAATGAAGGAAAGATGGCCTTTTCAACAAATGAGGGTGCAGCAATTGGACATTCATAGGCAAAAAAATAAATAAACCTTGATTTAAATCTTACAGTGCGTACAAAAATGAACTCAACATAGATCACAGACTTAAATATAAATCCTGAAACTGTGTAACTGTTAGGAAGAAAAATACACAGGGGAAATTCTTTGGAATCTAGACTTAGGAAGAATTTTTAGAATTGACACCAAAAGCAAAAGCCATAAAAAGAGAAACTGATAAATTGGGCCTCATCAGAATTTAAAATTTTGCTCTGTGAAAGCTCATATGAAGAGGATATACATACAGATGGCAAATGAGCTCATGAAAAGATGTTCAACACCACTAGCCATCAAAGAAATAGAAATTAAGACTGCAGTGTGATTTCAGTACACACCTATCAGAATGGCTAAAATAAAAAAGGGCCAGCACCGAAGGCCGGCATGGCTGTGTTTAGAAACTGGATCATTCATTTACAGCTGATGAAATTGTAAAACAATACAGCCATTCTAGAAAACAGTTTGGCAGTTTCTTATAAAACTAAATACTCCACTACTATACAACCCACAGTTGTACTCCTGGGCTTTTATCCCACAGAAAGGGAAATTTACATTCACACAAAAACCTGTACATGAGGGGCGTCTGGGTGGCTCCATCGTTAAGCGCTGCCTTCCGCTCAGGTCATGATTCCCAGGTCCTGGGATCGAGCCCCACATCAGGCGTCCTGCTCAGCGGGAAGCCTGCTTCTCCCTCTCCCAACCCCCCTGCTTGTGTTCCCTCTCTCGCTGCCTCTCTGTCAATTAAAAAAAAAAATAAAAAAAAAAAAAAAAAAGGAAAGAAAAGAAAAGAAAAACTGTACAGGAAGGCACCCAACAGCTTTAACCATCATAACCAAAAACTGGCACCAATCCAGATGTCCGTCAACAGGTACAAGGTTGAACAGACGGCAGTACACCCATATCATGGGATACTATAGCAACTGAAAGAAGAACGCACCATACACACAACCTGGATGAAACTCCAGGGAATTATACTGTGTGAAAAAAAAAAAGCCAGTTTTGAAACCCAACTGTGCTACGTATGGTTCCAACAACATAACGTTCTGGGAAAGGCAGAACTATGGAGACAATGAAAAGATCCGTGGTTGTAGGGGTTGAGGAGAGGAAGGACTGAACAGGTAGAGCACGGAGGATTTTGGGGGTAGTGAACTATTTTGCGTGATAATGTAATGGTAGTTATATGTTACCATAAGTTCGTGCAAACCCATGGAATGTAAAACACCCAAAGTGAACCTGATATAAAACATCGAAACTATGGGCTTTGGGTGATAACGTGCTGTCACTGTGGGTTCATCAGTTTTAATATATGTAGTATTCTGGGGGCGGTGGGGGGAGGCCATGCATGTTTTAGAGCAGAGAGATACGGGAACTCTCTGTATTTTCTCTTCCTCTTTGCTGTGAACCGATAACTGCTCTAAAAAAATAAAGTCCATTTTTAAAAAAATGTTACCTCAGGCATGATTCTTTTTATACAACTTTATTGACATGGCAAAATGTAGCAATAGGAAACAGATTAGTGGCTGTTTAAGGAAAATGTGGAAGCAGGAGGAAGGTAGGTGGGGTTATAAAAGGATAACACAGGAGATCTTTCTGCTATCAGACCTGTTTAGAATCTTGACTGTAGTAGCGGATACAAGAACCTCAGTGATGATAAGACTGAACAGAACTTAACATACACCCCTACATAGAATATGCACGCATACACGCATGCATGAGTGTACAAGTAAAACTGGGGAAATTGGATTGCATCCATGTCAATATCCTGGTTATTTTCACACAACAGTTGTTAAACACTGGGGGAAACTAAGCAACGGGTACAAGAGATTGCTCTGTATTATATATTACATTGGTATGTGAATTATAATTATTTCCATTTTAAAACTGAACTTCCTATCCAGCAGATTTTGAGGATGTCCTAGAAACTTGCCATACCCTTCTTAGTTTTGCTATTTATAGCCAAAGTTCACGCCCGCTATGGTCATCAGCAAATGAACGTAACATGCTTCCTCTCTTTAAGAACTGAAAGCTATTCTAGCTTTAGAAATTGTCCAGTGTTGTGGCATTGGAGGCTTGTCTCCCCTGCCTGTGAGGTTGTGCAGCCCTACCTTCCAGAGATTAAAGGAACCACAGTCCATGGAGTCAGGCCCTGACAGTGTTCAGTAGCTCACAGGCTTTGTCGACATCACTGAAATATCTGTGAAAATGATCTGCTCAAATAGATTAAAACGGCAACTTACTGGCTTGGGGAGAAGAAATTTATGCCACAGAAAATTGTATTATAAAGATGTAGCCAGCCACCAACAAACATATTATGACAGAAGGCAGGGGGCAATGAGAATATTGGAAAGACCTACAAAGAGAACTTCTTCCTCTTCAGCAACCATCAGAGTATACTTCTGGCATTTTCTCCAAAATAAAGAGGATCAAACTAGGTGCCTGTAAGCTTATCACTGTTCAAAACTTAATTTCATTTGAACCATGAAATCCTATCTTCTGTGTAAAATTTAAAATGCAAAGATTTTGTTGGGTTCTAATTGATACCATCTGATAAGAAATATCAGATTTTGATACCAAGAGAAGGGAAATGTTAAATATTAAACAAAGAAACATCAGAGTCAGAGTATTGAAAGACCACATACTGAGCAAGGGATGAAAGCAGACTGGGAGACTGGTTTACTGTTTGCTTTTAATTTTTTTTTCTTTTTTGCCTTTCCTTTTTCTTCTACTTATCCCCTACCTCTTCTTCTTCTTATTGTTTGTTTTGTTGCATTTTTTAAAGATTTTTCACTCAACTTGATCTCCCAGGTTCTAAGTAGTTCATTTCTGGGCTTCTGACATGTCTGAATTTTTCTGATGGACTTAGGAAAAGGGGTGGAGGAGGGAATATAGAAATACAGTTGCATTCAGAACTGAGAAGCAAACCCATCAGGAAAGAATGTATCCAAAGAATATAAATAACTTGGCCAAATGACCTTAGTCACCAACAAAGAGAAAGCAAAGTGTTTATCATAAGCCATCTGTCCTGACCCATTCACTCAATCCTCCTTAGGTTTAAATCACTATATATATATGTGTGTGTGTGATCTTTTCACTAAAACCTAAGGCATCCAAACAAGGCAGCACTGGTTTGGTATTTTCATGACAAAGCAAAACTCAACGTGGGAGAGGGACACCCTCCTACCTCTGCAGGGAGGGGGGCCGGGTGTGGCTGAAGCCCCATGTTTCACTGAAGGTCCCACACAGCATGGGAGTGCGTTAGGACATCTAAAGGCAGCACTGGCACTGGATGGTGGTACCCAGTGGCTGTGTGTACTAGAAAGCTGTGGACACCAGAAGCAGCTAGGAAAAGCCTTTACATAGCAACTAAAAAGACATCTTTGTAAGAGCACAGGAGACAACCCTGCAGATGCCCAGAAATGTGTAGAAGAGATATAAAGGATAATAGGCTAATAGAAGTCATGAAATAGTAGATGGTTAAAAAAAATCCAGAAAAAGAAAAACACAGTTTACTATAATTAATAGAAGTACATTTTTAGCCTTAAATTGGTATAGCTCGGGGAAATCCAAGTTTCACGTATATACAGTTTGCTATCATTTAACAAAGAAAGTACTCAATTGGAATCAATTGATTTCTGGTCTTCTCTCAGATCTACCTGAGTAGATCCTATGTATGTCTTTTTATTCTTTATATAATTAGTTAAATATAACTTTCTCCAATGACAAGTTTTTAAGATGTTATTTATTTATTTATTTATTTGAGAGAAAGAGAGTGCACAGGTGTACATGGGCTGGAAGTGGGGGTGGGGTTGGGCAGAGGGAGAGGGAGAAGCAGGGTCCCCACTGAGCAGGGAGCCCAACACAGGGCTCTGACCCAGGACTCTGAGATCATGACCTGAGCCAAAGGCAGACACTTAACCGACTGAGAAACCCAGATACCCTCCAATGACAAGTTTTTACACCAGCATATAAATAATTGAAAAAGTGATCATTATGATTAGCTGTCAGGGAGATTCAAATCAAAACCTTACACAAGTTAGAATGGCAAAAATTGACAAGGCAAGAAGAAACAAGTGTTGGAGAGGATGTGGAGAAAGGGGAACCCTCTTACGCTGTTGGTGGGAATGCAAGTTGGTGCAGGCTCTTTGGAAAACAGTGTGGAGATTCCTTAAGAGATTAAAAATAGAGCTACCCCATGACCCTGCAATTGCACTACTGGGTATTTACCCCAAAGATAAAGATGTAGTGAAAAGACACTACATTGTCTTTGGGCTATCTGTACCCCAACGTTCATAGCAGCAATGGCCACAATCGCTAAACTGTGGAAAGAGCCAAGTTGCCCATCAACAGACGAATGGATAAAGAAGATATGGTCCATATATACAATGGAGTATTATGCCCCCATCAGAAAGGATGAATACCCAACTTTTGTATCAACATGGATCGGCCTGAGGAGATTATGCTGAGTGAAATAACTCAAGCAGGGAGAGTCAAGTATCATATGGTTTCACTTACTTGTGGAGCATAAGGAATAACATGGAGGACATGGGGAGATGGAGAAGAAAAGTGAGTTGGGGGAAATCGGAGGGATAGACAAACCATGAGAGAGACTGTGGACTCTGAGAAATAAACTGAGGGTTTTGGAGGGGAGGGGGATGGGGGGTTGGGTGAGCCTGGTGATGGGTATTAAGGAGGGCATGTATTGCACGGAGCACTGGGTGTGGTGCATAAATAATGAATCTTGGAACACTGAAAAAATTAAATTAAAAAACAAAAAACAAATTACAATGAAGATTTGATCATTGCATAGAATGTTTAATATGTAGTTAAACATTATGAAATAAAAATGCCGAAAAAATACTTGTAAATAAAAATTTCAAAATGCAATTTCATGTATACAACAATTGATTGTCATCAATGAACTAAATGCAGCTTATAACATACTATCAACTGCCCAATAGATGTGATCATTTACCTCTAAGCAAGCTAACTTTAACATATACTCCAAGATATAAAATAAAAGTTCTTCATGAAGGAACATCTAGGTCACACTTGCAACACATTTCAATTTGTTCTGTGATTTTTACATAATATCTAATAAATTCCTTCTTCCTAAATGGAAAATTCCACGGCCACCTTTGGTCATTATTTCCACATCTGAACTTCATTCTCTCAATAATATGCATTAAGCGTCAGTCCCTTCTTTGTTCTATTTCATGCCCTCTTGCTTTTAAACTATTATATCCTTGAAGAGTTTCCTTTCATATATCTTTTTTGTCTTCCAAACTTTATCTGCATTCGTCATGTTCACCTTTCATTTCCCTCTCAAGAATAAGCACTGACCTCATATTTTTAGTCTCCACGATCTATGACCTAAAGATCCTTTATCATCACAGCTGTCTTTATTGATGCTTCATTACCATTCCTGTCATACAAGGTTCAGAATCACGCACAAAGCTCCAAGTGGGGTGGATTCCCATCCTTTGAAATGCTTTTATAATGATGTGAACCTGAGTCCCATTAGCTTTCCTGAATATTAAGATGCTATTGCTCTCATTTTGTTTCATCTCAGCCATAAGTCTTGTTACTAATATACCCTTTAAAAATGTTATTCTAACATATATTTCTTTGCAAGCCTTGGCCTAATTCTTTTCTCCATTTTTCTAAAATTCTTCTGTGTGGTTTCTTTTTTTTTTTTTTTTAAGATTTTATTTATTTAGGGGCACCTGGATGGCTCAGTGGGTTAAAGCCTCTGCCTTTGGCTCAGGTCATGATCCCAGGGTCCTGGAATCGAGCCCTACATCGGGCTCTCTGCTCAGCAGGGAGCCTGCTTCCCCATCTCTCTCTGCCTGCCTCTCTGACTACTTGTAATCTCTGTCTATCAAATAAATAAATAAATAAAATCTTCAAAAAAGATTTTGAAGATTGAGCAGAGAGCCCAATGAGGGGCTCAATTCCAGGACCCTGAGATCACGACCTGAGCTGAAGACAGAGGCTTTAACCCACTGAGCCACCCAGGCACCCCACTTCTGTGTGGTTTCTAATATGACATACAAGCTTTGTGCAGTGGCAGTATCATAGCCAATGAGGTTTATCTAAGGTGTGATTACTGTTAACTAAAAACTCTTCCAATATGATGTACAACAAGTGCCATGACAAACACATTCTTTAGTACAAAAATCAATAGAGTAAATGTGTTTTCCTAATTAAATCAATTTACATGAATGTTTTATCTCACCAAAATACCACTTAATGTCCTTCTACATGGTATTTGTCACAAAAGGAAAGGAAGCCAGGTGAAAAGAGATGAATGGAAAGAGTAGTATAGAATTAATTATTCCTGCCACTGAAAGAGGAACACAAGAACATGTATTACCTATTGTGGACTACTTGAGTCAGCTGTTTATGAAGAGCATATTTTTGTGGAATTTTCTGGAAGTATTTACATTACTTGAAAGTATTTACAAAGCACATAAAAGACAAAACTTTCAACTAAACAATAACCTAAAAACTCAGAGAACCTATACTTTTTTTCTATCAGCTTTGGTTTTCGCTACTTTGATTGACTCCATTTTGGTTTTCTTTTATTTTATAAATCTGAGATTAGGTCGTAGAAAAAATGCCCAAGCACCAATTTGTTCAAGTCACCTACAAAATGATTATACAACTGGAATGAGGGGACAGAGCAGCCACGTTTACACTGCAGATAATCTTTTGCCTTATTACCTTACAACACTCTGCATTTTTTTCTTTCCCTATTTCACATTCCAGGAAAAGTGACAATTCGTGAACTCTGAGATGTGCCACTTCCTTTTTCCTTCCTCACCAGTATCCCAGAAACTAACATGTTCAAATGTGTCTATCACATCCACATCTTATCTGCAGTGTCCAGAGCAGAGGAAAAAGAAATCATTTGACACTGCCTCAGAAAATAGAAATAGGCCACCAGTATAGGTAAAATAGGAATAAATTAGCAAATGGTGAAGACAATCCTTCTCCTTTTTTTTATATTGCTTTCTTTTATATATAATTCTCTTTTTCACTTATATTTTCTGCCCCAAACTGTTTACCTAAGAAAGTTCCTCCAGAGATGTACATCTGTTCAACGGAACCCACATCTACCATTCTGGGAAACTTTGTGCTAGACTCCAGAAGTGAGCATTGGAGGAAGGAGAGCATGTCTAACTCATATGTTTTCCTGCTGCATGTAGCAAAATACTTACCAAATAATCTGTACTCAGAAATGTCAAATAAAGAAAATATAATGTGAGCATGCTATACTTTACTTCTGGATTGTGCATACATTTGAGATCTCACTGCCAAACTATAACAAATGATACCAAATATATTATGATTTCTCATTTCTCCCCTCAGAGTTGACTATCATGTTTTATCATTAAGGTTTTGATCACTTGGGAGACAACAAACTCCAGAGAAACACAAGCTGAATTATGCATGGTCTTTTGGTTAAAAAGACTGACTCTGGAGCCAGGCTGTCTGGATTCAAATTCCTCCTCCACCACTTACCAGCTGCAGACATTAGGCAACTTAATTAATGATTCCATGTCTCAGTTAATCAATCTGTTATAACGCTACCTACACTTCATCAAGTTGTGGAAGTATTAAATGAGCTAATATTTTAAACCTCTTAAAATAGTGTCTGGCACATGATAAGGATTATATAAATGTTTGTTTTGAAAAAGTTGTCTTCTGGGATACTACCATCAGTTGGTCAACTAAGAATAATTTACTATTATAGGAAAAAATGGTGGCCTATATCTCTGAAAATATTCCCTGCTAGATGTAATATTTTAATTGATAAAGCCTATCAAGACCTCAGAATAAAATTGGTTGCATAATGATGATATAAGTCATAAAAACTAAACTTTTCTGGGACGCCTGGGTGGCTCAGTTGGTTAAGCAGCTGCCTTCGGCTCAGCTCATGATCCCAGCATCCTGGGATCGAGTCCCACATGGGGCTCCTTGCTCGGCGGGGAGCCTACTTCTCCCTCTGACTCTGCCTGCCATTCTGTCTGCCTGTGCTTGCTCTCTCTCCCTCTCTCTCTGACAAATAAATAAAATCTTTAAAAAAAAAAAAACTAAACTTTTCTTTTGCATCTTCCTCTCCCTGTTCATATGTCCCAAAAAATTTTAGAGTAATATTTTCTCCCCAAATCTGGAAATCTTTAAAGCACATTGTTTCTCCTTGACAGATGGAGGAGGCTTTGGCCTCTGGCAATACAGAGGATGAGCTATCCTGAAAAATCCTTCCAGACAAAACACCAATGTGAGATGGCTTGCAATAAAGAATAAAGACTCTTTAATAAATAGCTAAAAATACGAAAAGTAAGAAGTCCTCAGGGGCCACAGAATAAAGAAGAAGCAGGACTCAGTGTGATAAATTGGTACTCAAATGACTCCTGCCTAAAGGCACATGCTGGCTCCTGGAAACTAGAGTCTTCCAGCTTAAGGCTACATTGGATGGATCAGATGGAAAACTCTCCACAAGACAGAGACGCTTACTATAAAGCTAGAGTAAGTGTGACTGTTTAGTCATGCTTCAGGGATAGACAACCAGATCAATGGAACAGAAAAGAGTGGCCAGTGGGGCACCTGGGTGGCTCAGTGGGTTGAAGCCTCTGCCTTTGGCTTGGGTCGTGATCCCAGGGTCCTGGGATCAAGCCCCGCATCAGGCTCTCTGCTCCTTGGGGAGCCTGCTTTCTCCTCTCTCTCTTTGCCTGCCTCTCTGCCTGCTTGTGATCTCTGTCTGTCAAATAAATAAACAAAATCTTTAAAAAAAAGAAGAAAGAAAAGAGTGGCCAGAAATAATACACACATATATTAATATGTGATACATGACAGAGGAATTATTACAAATGAAGGGAAAAGGGGAGTTGTTATAGATTGTAAATAGAAGATCTAGGGTAATTGAGTATTTTCATCTTTTTTTTTTTAAAGACTTAATTTATTTTAGAGAAAGCAAGCACATGAGCTGCGGGGCAGATGAGGGGGAGACAGAGAGAGAGAGAGAACCTCAAGCAGACTCCCCATTGATCACGGAGCCCGATGTGGGGCTTGATCTCATGACCCTGAGATCATGACCCTGAGATCATGAGCCAAGCTGAAATCACGAGTCAGACATTTAACCAAATGAGCCACCCAGGAGCCCCAGGTAACTTCATTTTTGAAAAAAGCCCTGCCTCCTGCCACAGAATAATATCCCTTCAAGGTAAATTAAAGACCTATGAGAAGAGCAAACCGTAAAGCTTTTGTAAGAGAATATAGGAAAATACCTTCAAGATTTCAGGGGAGGGAAAGAAGATATTTGATATGTAAAAATTACTAACCATAAGGAAAAAATGATAAATTTAACTACATTAAAATTAACTCTTCAGGGCACCTGGGTGGCTCAGTGGATTAAAGCCTCTGCCTTCAGCTCAGGTCATGATCCCAGGACCCTGGGATTGAGCCCCGCATCGGGCTCTTTGCTCAGCAGGGAGCCTGCTTCCCTTCCTTTCTCTCTGCCTGCCTCTCTGCCTACTTGTGATCTCTGTCTGTCAAATAAATAAATAAAATCTTAAAAAAAAATGAACTCTTCATCAGAAGACACCTTAGAGAAGGAAATGAGCGACAAAGTGGAAAACAACATTTGTGACACATATAATTGATAAAGAACTGGTACAGAGAAGATATAAAGAACTGTTACCTTTGCACCCCTCCCAGGTTGCAAAAATAGTTGAAGCCAAACAATACCAAGTGTTGGTGAGGATGGAAAACAAAGAAAATTCTTATGCACCACTGATAGGAGTACAAATGGTAAAGCCATTTTGGAAAACAGTTTGTTATTGGCTAGAAAAGTGATGATGTACATATTATAGATGAAGGGAAAGAAGAATCTTTTTTTTTTTTTAAAGGTGATTTTATTTATTTACTTGACAGACAGAGATCACAAGTAGGCAGAGAGGCAGGCAGAGAGAGAGGAAGAAGCAGGCTCCCGGCTGAGCAGAGAGCCCGATGCGGGGCTCGATCCCAGGACCCTGAGATCATGACCTGAGCCGAAGGCAGAGGCTTTAACCCACTGAGCCACCCAGGTGCCCCAATAAGAATCTTTTTTTAAGATTTATTTGTTTGTTAGAGAGAGAGAGAGGGAGAGAGAGCACAAGTGGGAAGGACAGAGGAAGAGGGACAGAGAGAATTTCATGCAGATTCCCTGCTGAGGGAGAAGCCCAGTGCCATTCTTGATCTCTCAACGCTGAGGTCACGACCCTGAGATCATGATGTGAGACGAAACCAAGAATCAGTTGCTCAAACAACTGTGCCACCAAGGCACCCCGGGGAATTGGAATCTTAAAAACATTTATCTCCTCAAAAGAAGTACAAAAGTAGAAAAAAATCATATATAAGGACAAAATAAAAACTGTAAAATAAGGTGGAGGAACTAAACCCAAACATGTCATAAACTGCATTAAGTATAAAATTCAAATTTAAATAGGGCGCCTGGGTGGCTCAGTGGGTTAAAGCCTCTGCCATCGGCTCAGGTCATGATCCCAGGATCCTGGGATCGAGTCCCGCATTGGGCTCTCTGCTCAGCGGGGAGCCTGTTTCCCTTCCCCTCTCTCTGCCTGCCTCTGCCTACTTGTGATCTCTGTCAAATAAATAAATAAAATCTTAAAAAAAAAAATCCAAATTTAAATATTTAAATTTACCAATAAAGAAATATTATCCTATTGTATTTATAAAAAGTATTCAACTATATACTACTTACAAGAACATCTATATGATACAAAGATAATACAAAGATACAAAGTTTATATTAATAAAAATATATAGCAGATAAAAACCACACAAAAATAGGTGTGAAGGCCAAAAGAACGATCAGGATTCACTGTAACAATAACATTTTTCATTTAAAACATTTCCAAATATGTATCCTCCTAAGAACACAGTTTCTTAGGGCAGACAAGCCAGCTAGTCACCAAACATGGGACTGAAGTTAGGCTATATCTCTTATCCTCCCCTTAAGCAAGACCATTTATCTAGATCTCACCAATGAAATATGAGTGTTCAGTTTCCATATCAAACAGATGGTCCTATACATACACAATCATTTATTTAGTAATTCACATTTATTCAATGATGACTTTGACTGTTTAGAGATACTGAGCTATTAAGACAAAGTCCCGGGACACCTGGGTGGCTCAGTCACTTAAGCGTCTGCCTTCAGCTCAGGTCACGATCCCAGGACGCTGGGATCGAACCCCACATCAGGCTTCCTGCTCATGGGGAGCCTGCTTCTCTCTCTCCCTCTCCCACTGCTCATGCTCTCTCTCTCTCAAATAAATACATAAAATCTTTAAAAAAAAATAGACAAAGTCCCAACTCTCAAAGAGTTTCAAGATTCTGAGGACATGAGTATAGAAAGAAGCACATACAGTGGCAGAAGGAATTGCTATAACATATTGGAAATATGTACAAAATACCAAAGAGAAGGGAGTGCTGAGTTTACTGGGGAAGTCAATCATGGCTTCCCATCACAGAGGGACTGACACAAGCTGACTAACGAAGGCAAGTACCATGGCTAGTCTGAAGAAAAGCAAGGAATTCAACATGACCAGAGCACATGACCGTGTGGGGGAATGATCCAATCTAGGGCAGTGGCAAACAGTTCGGAGAGGAAAGACTCTTCAGCAATATTGAAGAAGTACGTAAAAATGGATGACTTACTGAGCAGTAGGGAGAAGGTGGCAGGCGGGATCTCTCACAAGCAGACTGCAATGGCATTACCTGAAAAGGAGATCAGAAAAGCGGTTTTTGAAGCAGTTGGGTTTGAATCGGACAAGACTGTTTCAACTGAGGATCGTTTATATATATTTGGTAGCCAGGACAATGGGCCTACATAAAGTAAAAAATACAGCATGAAGGATAGTCTAGTTTTGCCCCAGATGCTTAGTGACCTGGTGCTAAATACCAGGAGAATTTGAGGGTCTCAGTTAGGTGGCCAAAATTCTAATTATTTGTAAAATTTCTCCTCAGTAAACTAGTGAGCAGTCTGGAGAGGTAAAGTCATTTCTAAATCTTTGCTACCAAAGTCTCTGGGGACATGTTAATCTTTTCTCATAAAACAATCTGGACCAGGGAAAAAGAAAATGCATTTTCTGTTTTAATTTTTACTTAAGACCCAGTGTAGCAGAACTGTCTACTCTATGCAGATTATTGAACTGTGCTTGGGCTCAATCCTTTGTGGAACCTTCCAAATCAAGCCTGGGAGATGTCCCGGCCAAGTTCCTCCTCGCTTCAGCCCCTCTCGTGGCCCATGTTCTTCTCCTCAGAGGAAAGTGCCAGAACCATTTTGCATGGAAAGAAAAAAAGAACTAAACTATCAGGGAGCTCAAACAGCTCTGTCACCTGAGCAAGTTTGAGATATAAAATCTAAATCTGAGACAGACCTCAGTTTATCTTTTAATGGTTCTTGTGTCAGAAGAAGGAACTGAAGGAGGCCCTCTGACAGCTTCCAGGAGCAATGAACCCCCAAATGAAGGAAGGTGGGGAACTTCTTGAGCTCCCTGCTTTCTCACTGTCTCTGGAGGTGATGGGCAAGTCTCTTTCAGAGTCCAGCTCTGCAGCTTTTGAGTTATGAGCTTTAAGACTTTATTTGACCATTTCTTTTTTCGGACTGGGTCCAGAAACTGGCCTGAGTCAGACTGGGTCTGGCTTCCACCTGGACTAGGCCCACCGCCCGACTGGGTCTGACTTAGAAACTGTACTGAGTCTGAGGTGGGACTAGGTCTCATTTAAGCCGGCAATGTAAGGCCTCAGGTGAATTAAAAAAGAATAATAATAAAAAAATAAGGCTGAATAAGCAGGTTAATCTTAGATAATCTTGAATTGTAATGACCACCGTGGAGAACTTTTAACCTAGATGAGCTTATCCATTTATAAGGAGTCCTAGAGAAAAAGGGGTCTCCGCCAAGCACTCACCATAAAGGGTAGAGGGAAAATTACATCCCCCCGCCCGAGCTTCTGTTGACCAGCATGAGATCTGCTGGAGGACCCCACTAGCTCCAGAGCCTACAGACAGGATCCTGGGAAAACCGGCAAAAGCCAGAAAGGGGTGAGAATTCTTACCCAATTTAGCTCTCCCAGATCTCTGTCTGTAGGGCCTGGTTGAGAGGGGAAAGTAAAATTTTGCATTTTTCCTTTTGCATTTTTCCAAAATGCATTTTGCACTTTGTAATTCACACTGCCAGGCAAGAAACATTTGTAAGAATTCTGTCTTTGAACTGTGACTTGTAAATTTGCTTTTGGCTACCCATTGGTTGCTGATCCTTACTCTCCCAGGGCCTGCTATTGCCTTCTTATTTGTCTCATGTTGTGTGCAAAGATCTTGGCTTGGCAACCCTCAGGTTGGGGCCCCAAAACATAGTTAAATAGAAATGCAGGTTGCACCCCATTTGGCTGGACAGAAATGTGGGCTGTGCTCCATTTGCTCCTGGTGTTTTACCACCATTGCCTGCTCTCAGGGCAATTGTCTCAGTCTGTCCTTCTTTGGTTATCTCTGGGAGTGGCTCTGGTTCTTGCAAGGGGAGTATCTTTTGCACCCTCTTTGGGGATGCCTCTTGAGTCCAAGGGGTTTTGTTCCATTGCTGCCAGGAGTATTTACTATTGTTAGTGGAAGCCTGACCAAGACACTTGAAAAATTTTTCTGTTCTTGTGTTTTAGGTGAAGTAACTCTATGGTCAGAAGTTGGCCAAATTGGAAGCTGATATTCAGAGCCTAATGGGAATTTATTTTAGACCTTTTCCCCTAAACTAAAACGAAACTGCATACTCAGCGGGAAACACTCTGAAACCCTTGTGGAAGGATTTATCAAAACATTCCAAGACACACAACTCTAAATCTAAAACATAGGATCTTTCTCTTCTCCATTAATATAAAGAAGCAAACTTAAGATAATATAGTTGGATGGGTGGTGGGTCAGCCTCTGGAGATCCTTCCGTTGGCAATCCAGTTCTTTGAGGAACTAAAAACAACTGCACTTGTCTTAACAAATCTAGTCTTTATAGGAACAGAAATGTGACTCCAGAAACAACTCAAAGCTCATCTGTCCTATTCACCAATCTCAAACCCCCCCCCCTTCATTTCAAAAGGCCCAAAGACACTGTAAAAACTCTAGACTTAGGGAACAAAAATCATCTTGGTGGAACTTGCTTCTTTCTTTGTGCTTTTTGAGATGGAAGCACTCTATTGGTTTTCCTAGAAAGCAAGGTAATTCTTATCAGAAGGAGAAAAAAAGAAAAAGTAAGGTTGTTTTAACAATGAGGGCTGTAAAAAGTCTTAAAAATCTTTTACACAGATACTAGTAAAAATCTTTAGCCATCTGTCATATGAGGGAGTAAACTTAACTTATTCTATCTGCCAGAAACACAATTTGAATCCAACTGTTCTTTTACAAAAAAAAAAAAAAAAAGAGAGAGAGTATTGCATTATTGAAGCTGTCTCATGGCTAAAATTTTAAAATAAAAGCTATATCTGTTTGCATTTGTCTGTATGTTCACATATGCATGTATGTTATAAACATGATTTTTTTTCTACCTCCAGACTGTATTGCCAAAATTGATTTGTAAAGACCTCTATTTACTTGGCTTAACTACAAACAGGTATTTATATAAATCAAGTATATTCTCAGAAATATGGAAATTAACCAAAATATTTTCCAATTTCATTTGATTGAGGATAATTTTCAATTTAAAAAAATTTAAAAAGCTAGTTTAACTTCATTAGTTTAACTAAAACAGGCATGTTATTAGCATTAATAATAAATTTTTTCCTACCTAGGTTTACTAAAAGTCAAATAAGCTCATTATCTCTACTACAGACTTTGTCAACAAGAGAGATAATTTAAAATAATGGTTAGCTATTAAATGTCTCATAAAATTTTCATGACTAATCTAAACATAATTGATAAGAACAAGTTAATTAAATAGAAATTAAGATAAAAGCTTATAAATGAACTTTCCAATGATAATTATGTTTTATGGTATACCAACTTAAAAAGTTTCCATAATTTTTTTGGTAACTTGAAACTGTAAAGTTATACTGAGATAAGTTAAATGATGGATATTATTGAGTACCTAGATCATTTCCAAATAAGATAAAGTACTGAAGTATTAATTATTGAATACAAATTTATATTCTTTTGGTTTCTCACTACAAAGGAACTAAAGATATTTGGGTCAATCCGTTAGCATATCTTGTGCTACACTCAGTAATTTGAGAAAGAATATAATTCTAGAAATTATGAAATGTATTTATAAATACACCAATCCAGAGAATGCTAGTGTAACAGACCTCCACAATCGCTTATTTTTTAGTTTTCACTAAAAATAAAGGATTCTACATGTAAGGAATTATAATTCACATATGTAATTAGAACTACTTAGAAATAAGTGTGAAAGGAAAAAATGTGTATGAAAAGTAGGTAAAGATAGTAAAATGAATGATTGTTCCAGAATGAGAAAAAAAAGAAAAACTGTAATAAATCTGAATGGATATAAATAGTCATAGAAATTTTGTTGGGAAAAAAATTGTGCGTGTGGTCAAGCTGGCTAAGATTAAAATGGACTTAGTTAAGTTTTAAAATGAGTTTTTAATATCAAAAGTACACTGGTGCAGAATTAGGATTTGGTTTTCTCTCTGTTAGAAAGACAGTTTTTTTATTATTATTATTGGTCTGCTCTTGATAAGAGATTGTGAAAGGTTTTGTTTTGTTGTTTTATGGGTGCAAGTTATTGATAATAAATATTCTAAAAAATTGTATGAAATTCCTAAAAATCTGATATGCCCTGATATAATGTTAACAGTAATATTAGTTATTATCTTAAAATATTATATATCACAGAAATAATCAAATTTCCTTGTCAATTCCCTTTTAATGAACTCTTGTTAGATCTTTAACCCTGGGCATTTAAAACTCTTTCGTCATTTATAGTTCCTATTTTACTCTGATACTGTTTTTTTTTTTATTAATTTCTTTTCAGCGTAACAGAATTCATTGTTTTTGCACCACACCCAGTGCTCCATGCAATACGTGCCCTCCCTAATACCCACCACCTGGCTCCCCCAACCTCCCACCCTCCACCCCTTCAAAACTCTCAGATTGTTTTTCAGAGTCTATAGTCTCTCATGGTTCATCACCCCTTCCAATTTCCCTCAACTCCCTTTTTTAAGTGACATTCATAGAAAGGACCCTACCAAGGACTCCTGACCACTGACAATGCTTCCAAATTACACGGTGTCAAAAGTCGGGTCAATATTTCACTACTGGGATGCCTGGGTGGCTCAGTCCATGAAGCGTCTGCCCTCTGCTCAGGTCATGATCCCCGGGGTCCTCCTTGGATCAAGTTCCGCATCTGGCTTCTTGCTCAGCGGAGAGCCTGCTTCTCCCTCTGCCAGCCGCTCCCCCTGCTTGTGCCCTCTCTCTCTCTCTGTCAAAATAAATAAATACAATCTTTAACAAAAATATTTCACTACTGAAGAAGGCTCCACTTGACAGCTGGTCTCGTGCAAATGCTGAAGGCCCCGAAATCAAACTCACCAGGGAGAGGAGCAGCTGACCTTGATGCAGACTTCTTCCTCGAAAGATGTGGAATAAGAACATCTCTTCCTAGTATTCCTTTCCTTTTGGACCACCCCTTTCCCAATTTTTATACAGGAAGATCATTATGATTCTTTTGTCTACCTTTTCCTTGCTCTGGCCTGGGAAGAGAATACCACTGTTCACGTATCTCGGGCCGTTTGCAAAACGGGATAATCCAACTTCGAGACAAAGTTGGTTTCGCCACAGTGCTGGTGATCCAGTAGTTCTGCCCATCACAAGCTTCTCCCGGATTTCCAATACTTCAGTTTCTCCAGAACAAACTCAGGCCCATCTCTACCATGTCCAGCTCCCTAACCCCATGGGTCCATTTCCTTATCTGTAGTTAACAATCCCAAACCTGAGAAACTTGACATCCAGGATCTATACAATGAAAGGGACACAAGGTAAGGGTGGTCTACAGTCCCTTATATTTTACAGGCCTCCACTGCCGTCTCCTTTTCAGTAGTTAACCACAGATCCAAATGGGAATGGCCAGGAGACATTTATGATCAAAATCCACCCCCCCTTTTTTTTCCAGAACTGTACTGCCTGGCTAGAGTAAGTTCAAATGAGGCTAAATGATCAGGAACTCAAAGATGTTGCAGAATCTGCTGCTGAAGAAAGAGCAGCCCAACAAAAATCCCCACACTCCAGCCAAAGTTGTTCATGATAATAGGATAGCCCTTAATTGTCTCTTAGCTAAGCAAGGAGATGTCTGCTGTGACCAAGAGCATTTGATGCACTTAGATGAACATTTCTGGGGAAGTTGATACCCAACTCCATAAGATCACTGACCAAGCCAGTTGGCCTAAGAAAGTGACTCCTTCAAAAAGGTTTTTTTGATTTATCCAAGTCTGATTGGTTTGGGTCTTGTGGACCATGGCTGTAAAGTGCACTCCAAACACTGGGAATGATCCTGCCCATAATAAACATAGTAGTCTCCCTGGTGCACTGTATTCTCTCAAAAGATTCAAATGCACGTTCACAGCTGCTAACCACCAAACACATGACCTTCCCAAGAATAGAACATCATAGAAGGAACAAAGAGAATGACCAACTTAAAGAATGTGAACCCAACAGTGTGACCTGGCAGTGACACAGATTTAGCAGAAACTGCAAGAACTCCAGAGTGGTAGCTGAGAATAGAGCTAAGACCTTGGGTTTTTATCAAGTCTCAGACTGAGTCCAATCAAAGGTATGGAATTATTTAAAAAAAAAAAAAAAAAGACCCAAAATAGAATTATGTTAAGCCCCACATCACCATACTAAGACTTAATTACGGTTTTGGCTCTTCCAGAAATGGCATTTTAAACCGGTCCATCAGGAGTCACCTGATCAGCACCAGGTAGGTAATCTGCCAGACAGATCCTTGCCATCCCCTAAAGGAAAGTAACCTTGCAATAATCAACCCGGTTTTTGTCGAGTATTACCTGCTCCTGCTGCCTTCTGCCTACAAATCTTACACTTTGTAAAGCTCCTCAGAGTTTCTCTCTATTGGCTATACTGTACGCTGTCTGATTCGAATCAATTTTTGCTCAAATAAGCACTTAAAAACTTTAACATGCCTCAGTTCATCTCTTAACTGAAACACATACACCACCACCACCTTGAGCTGCCTGGAGCTTTAAATTTGTGGTGACTTCATTCTTCTACTTACGTTCGCAGCTCTTCATGGGAAGCACCTGCCATGCAGCCCCATGGCAAGGGGTGGTAATAGTCTCCCCCTTGTTAATAGTCCCAAGGGGGTTCCCTTACCACCCCCGCCACCCCCCAGTGAATGTTCTCTCCACCTTCCCCACTACACATACCTTGTGTTTCCTGCTCAGATCTTGAGCAATAGAACCTGTGTGAAAATGCACTTCACCAAAGATAATGAAATAAAGCTGAACTAGGTCTCTGTTCATGAACGGGCATGGTTCGTTTTCTTGACCAGCCAGTGTATAGAAAGAACTCAAGCTTCTGACTCCAAGAGGATGAGACATAGAATAGGCATGTTTTGATGAATGCATAAGTAAAATGAGTTTGCTGAGAGCTCACGGTGGTGAACCTGGAGCAGCTGGGGATAGCAAGAAGAGCAGCAGCTGGGAGAAGGGACTTCCCAAAAGCAAATGGGAAAGTAGAGAACCATTTATTTTGATTCCCACAGAATACCAAAGACAGGAATTAATTCATCACTCTGCAGTTTTGCCTGGGGCTAAATTTATTTATCCCTTAACATTTCCTAACTTTTTAAAAATATTTATTTATTTATTTATTTATTTGAGAGAGAGCACCGGGACTGAGGGCAGAAAGAGAAGCAGACTCCCTGTGAATAGGGACCCCAAGTCGGGTGTTTGATCCCAGAACCCTAAGATCATGCCCTAAGCTGAAGGCAGACACTTAACCTATGGAGACACCCAGATGCCCCTCCACTAATTTTTTAACTCAGTATCCAATTATTTCAATTAATAAAAATTATTGTTTTTTTTAATTAACATATAATGTATTATTTGCCCCAGGGGTACAGGTCTGTGAATCACCAGGTTTACACACTTCCCAGCACTCACCATAGCACATACCTTCCCCAATGTCCATAACCCAATCACCCTATCCCTACTCCCCCACCCCCCAGCAAACCTCAGTTTGTTTTGTGGGATTAAGAGTCTCTTATGGTTTGTCTCCCTCCCACTCCCATCTTGTTTCATTTTTTCCCTCCCTACCCCCCACAACCCCCCGCCCTGCCTCTCAAATTCATCATATCAGAGAGATCATATAATGGTCTTTCTCTGATTGACTTAAAAAATTATTGCTCTTTTTAAACTACTTTATTTTTTTCTTAAACTAAGAGCTTAATGTTTCATTACATGTATTTCCTAAGTAAAGATCAAAATTCACATTCTCCCCAGTGTTTCCCAGATTATTGTATCTACATAGAAAAGTAAGCTAGGGTATAGGTATAGATCAGCTATTACACATTCTATCTGATAAACTATTTTCAACTTGCATCTCATGCCACCTAGTGTTATAATTTGGTTTTACAACTTAACACTACCAAGGATTAGGATTTCACCTCTGAAAAACACAACTTCAAATTTTTGGATTCCTATTTAATGATTCTAAGGAAATTTCTTTATCATACTATACCATCATGTGGTAAAAGTCTTCCACAGAGTGGTACTGGATGAATATCTGCATTTTGGGTTTTTTTTGTTTTGTTTTCTTTTAAGAATTAAAGCTTATTAGGGGTGGCTGGGTGGTTCAGTCGTTGTGCATCTGCCTTCAGCTCAAATCAATCTTTCAGCTGCCTTCAGCTCAATCCCAGGGTCCTGGGATTGAGCCCCTCCTCAGGCTATCTACTCAGTGGGAAACCTGTTTCTCCCTCTTCCACTCCCCCTGCTTGTATTCCCTCTCTCTCTCTCTCTCTCTCTCTGTCAAATAAATAAATAAATATCTTTTAAAAAAGGAATTAAAGCTAATTAAAAGTAAATGAAAAATAAAAACATTTGTGGGGTGCATGGGTGGCTCAGTCAGTTAACCTTCTGCCTTAGGCTCAGGTCATGATCCCAGGGTCCTGGGACTGCGTCTCACATTGGGCTCCCTGCTCAGTAGGGAGTCTGCTTCTCCCTCTGCTCCCTACTCATGCTCTCTCTCTCACTGTCTCTCTCTGTCCCTCAAATAAATATCTTTTTAAAAAATTCCATTAAATTAAAAAAATTTTTTTAATTAATAAAGCACAAACTTTTCTCTTAGGACTCTATCTACCTCCTTTCTTCCCTTAGTGTAAGACCAAGAGCCATTCAAGTAAACTGAAGGCGAACTTGTTTGAAATCAGCATTACAAACGTCTCTGAGCTGCCTCTACCACAATTTTCTTTTAACAGTGAAGAATTCTCCAGGTCTCCTGACAAACTATTATCAGCCCCCTTTCATTTAATAAATTACTAAAAAGGTTTAAATCTGATTCTTTAATTGAGAGCAGAAGCCCACATTTTCTTTTTCTATGTACAACAACAATTTTTGAAATTTAACAAATACTTATTTTGTGCAAGGTACTGTTCTAGCTTAATGAATTCAGATGGAAAAACAGACACAATTTCTGCCTTATGTTATTAATTATATTCTTGAATACTCTTAGAATTATAGACTGGTGGGGCGGGCTCAACCATACCATCTGCCTTCGGCTCAGGTCATGATCCCACGATCTGGGGATTCAGCCCTACATGGGGTTCCCTGCTTGGCTGGAAGCCCGCTTCTCCCTTCACACTACCCCTGTTTGCGTTCCCTCTCTTCCTGTCTCTCTCTCTCTCTCCCTCTGTCAAATTGATAAATAAAATCCTTACAAAAAGAAGAAAAAAAGACTTGTATAGTTGGAAGGTATCTTAGAGATAAGTTCATCCAACCTAGTTGTTTCATGTAGTTCATTACTTAACAAACAGGAAGACATACACTGGTATCTCTGAGTAGTCACAATACTTTGAGTTTATAACAAAATTATAGTTTTAACCATATCTGGTCCTTATTATACAAGAATAAACCCTGAATGTGGACTTCAAGCCACAGATTGCCAATTCCCATCCCTGCCTTACACTGGTCCCATCTATATTGGACTCCTGCCGACCACCATCCTAGGCTCTTCCCTGTGAATCTATATACTTTACTAATCTGTCCCCAGCATTAGGTATTATGCTAAAAACCACCTGCCTGAGTAGGGCCCTAATGTCCCCGTGATTCCTGCTAGTCCTCCCATAGTTGTGGGGTCAGATTCTGCTGCCTATGAGACTTAAGGGGATCTCCTGATGAGCCAAGAAAGAATTCCTGCAACTCCTGAGTTTGAATGATACTGACCTACTCAGCTTGTGAATTCATTTACCAGATCCTGATACTGATACTTCACAAACCACACTATTTCTTGAGTTTTAGAGAGCAGCCATTGCACTTAGAGAAGTAACTTCGATTCCATTTAATTTTCCAGTGGCTTTTCAGTAAGCTCAATCATATTATGAGATTTGCAAGGCATAGGCATATAGGTGATAACAGAAGTTAAAACAGTGAACACCATAGCCCAGGGATACAATGTAAAGAAACAGGAAGAGAAAATTCGCAGTATCTCTTTGGGAGCCCATCCTTCTCCCATTCTCAGGCCATGTGCTTCAGAAAGAGATAACGTCCAAAATCCCAATTCCAGGAGTGGGTATGTGAGCCAGGCCCAGTAATTCGAAATCCTCCCTTCCCTTGGCAGTAGTGATTGACTCAAGGATGATGACAGAACCCAGGCGAGCCAGTAAAGTTTACCTCAGACATCTACAAAATTATCAGAAGAGAGACATTCTTTTTTCCCCAGGCTTTTTAGCCAAAATGATAATATAAGCCTAGAACTGTGAGTGGTCAACTTTGCATCCACATGGGCCCCCCTATGAGCCCTATATAGGGCTCACAGAGTCTAATGAAAAGATTAATGGCTATGAAGAAGGCCCACTGTCATGTTCTTGTTACTGCTTATATTGGTATGAGTTGGATTTTGGTTCCTAGGAACTGAGTACAGAGCTCAATTAGCACCCCTTTTGTTGCTGCTGTTGTTACATATGAAAAACAAGAATCAATGAAATAAATAACATAGGAATGGCCAAAAATGTATAAAGAAAAGCAAGGAAGCTAAAGGGAGCTAAGAAAAATGAGATTGGGTTATGAAATATAGGATGGATCAGCAAAGTTAAATGTCAAAGAAAGGTCATGAGGTCATATGGTATGAAGGTAAAGAAAAATTATTGGATGTGATAATGAGAAGATAACAGGTTACTTCTGAAGTAAAAGAGCTATGGAGATGAGACAGTAGGAGAAGGGTTTGGAGATTTCCTTCTCTGCTATAAGAGAAAAAGAAAGTTTACATAAAAATTAAATACAATTTGGGGCACATGGGAGGCTCAGTTTGTTAAACATCTGACTCTTGATTTTGGCTCAGGTCATGATCCTGGGATCCAGCCCCACGTTGGTCTCCACACTCAGTGAGGAGACTGCTGGAGATTCTCTCCTTCTTCTTCTACCCCTCCGCTCCCCGACTAGTGCATTCTCTCTCTCTCTAAAATAAGTGAATAAATCTTTAAAAAAATTAAATACAATTTGAAGTTTATTTTTTTATTATTTTTTTTTAAGATTTTTATTTATTTGACAGAGAGAGATCACAAGTAGGCAGAGAGGCAAGCAGAGAGAGAGAGAGAGGAAAGCAGGCTCCCTGCTGAGCAGAGAGCCCAATGCGGGACTCGATCCCAGAACCCTGAGATCATGACCTGAGCCGAAGGCAGTGGCTTAACCCACTGAGCCACCCAGGTGCCCCTACAATTTGAAGTTTAAAAAAACACAGAGAAAATGAGGGAATTTACATTTAAGAGGGCCTGTATTTTCAGTGAATGAATCAGAAAATATTCTACTAATTAAAGAGCATGTTGGATGTGAAAGAATTCACAAATATATGGGTTTGATGCATTGATCATGGATAATGAAAGAGGAAACAAAAGAAAATCATTAGAGATTATGAAAAGAACATAATTGCATGTCCTTAAATTCAAAAGATATTTTAACAAATCAAAACCCATTGGAGCAAAATCTAGTATCTTGCATAAGAATAAAAAGGGAGAGCAGGTTGTGAAGCCATTGACCTGCCAAGCAAACAAACAGAGCAGACTCCACATTCAAAAATAATTAGCACAGGGGTGCCTGGGTTAAGCACAGTGGGTTAAGCATCTGCCTCCAGCTCAGGTCATGATCCCAGAGTCCTGGAATCGAGCCCCACATTGGGCTCCCTGCCCAGTGGGAAGCCTGCTTCTCCCTCTCCCACTCCCCATGCTTGTCTTCCTTCTCACACTGCATGTCTCTCTCTTTCTGTCAAATAAATAAATAAACGAATCTTTTTTAAAAATCCATATTCACACAAAAAGTTGGTTTAAAGAGCCTACTATATGCTAAATACTATAGATAACTGGGGATTCAACAGAAAACCAACTAGAAACATCCCTACTCATATGGAACTTTCATTCTAGCAGGGGAAACAGACCATAAAGCATACAAGGCAATATCCAATGTAATGTCAGGTAGCGAGAATCCTGGAGTTCAAGGATGAAAACCACACCTGGGTAAGAGGATAGAAAGTGTCAGGAAAAGGGAAAGTTTCTCTAAGATGGCAAAGGAGTAGCTAGCTCAATAAGTAATGTAGAGGACCATGTGAAATCTGGCAAATGTGCAGTCTATACAGAACAAACAGCAAATATGAAAAGTGCAGAAATAGGGAGGGACTTGGCATGTTTGAGATGCAGCTAAAAAGTCATGTGGCTGGAGTACCCAGAAAAAGAGGTTGAAAACGTAGCCAGAGCCCAGGTCACGAAGAACCTTGCAGGTGAGAAGTTTACTCTCTGTGTCATACAGAGGGTTCCAAACAGAAAAATGGCATAGTACCCGTCATGTGTCAAAAGACTTGAGCTGCTCTATGTATGTAGAGGTAGGAGATACATGGAAAATCTCTGTCTCTTCCACTCAATTTTGCTATGAACCTAAAATTTAAAAAAAATAAAGTCTATTTAAATGTTTATGAATATATAAAAATACATATACATTTTTATATATGCATAAATATATATATTTCATATTATATATATATATAGGTGTGTATATATAGATCTCTCTAAGATATAAAGTAAAATAAAGATACGACAGGGGTGCCTGGGTGGCTCAGTAGGTTAAGTGTCTGCCTTCTGCTCAGGTCATGATCCCAGGGTCCTGTGATCAAACCGAGTCAGGTTCCTTGCTCACCCAGAAAATCTGCTTCTCCCTCTCCCCCTCTCCCTGACCCTGCCCCTGTTCCTGTTCTCTCCCTCTCCCTCTCTCTCTGTCTTTCTCATGTGCACGCTCTCTCTAATAAATAAATAAAATTTTTAAAAAATAAATAAAGTAAAATAAAGGGAGAATTAATATCCTAGAAAACAAAAACAGGAATGGATTTCCCTGGTCACAGTGTGAAGCAAGGACACCAATTAGGAGATTGCTAGAGAAACTGAGGCAGAGATGGAGGTTTGATATGTGGATGTGAACCCAGGCAATAAGCAGCAATGAGATATATACATTATTACCATAGAGATGATGTTGAAAACCATGGGACTGGGATGAGAAAGTATAGAGGGAGAGAAGGTCTGAGGACTGGGTTGGGGTAGTCCATCATCTGAGAAGAAGACCTCTGAGAGTAACAAAGGATTAAACAAAGACGGGGAGGTGGGGAGGGAATGCAAAAAGAATTCAAATAATTCTGAGTCTTTTATTTCCAATTAGCAAGTCTCTTAAGAAAACCAGCAGTTGACTTTATACGCTATAGCAATCATATTATCACTGGCAGAAGACCATTGGGATCTTGTCTATGATCAGTGGTTATAAAAGTTCAAATGAGCTATATGGTAAGAAGTGATATAAAATTGACTTGTGCCAACTACGCTATTAACCACAGTTCTTTGCAGTTGCTTCTCTCTATTTGTTTTAAAAGTCCTCTTTCACACCTCCAGCTGTTTATTCACCATAGTACTGACAGGTGTTTATTATATGTCATTATCCCTGATGTGAAAACTTAAATGGATCCACTGCCCTTAGGAATAATGGACTCTTCAAAATCGTTTCATGATATAAACAGATAAATAATCCCCTTCACAATTAGTTCTATTCACAATGGCCAAGAGGTGGAATCAGCCAAATGTTCATTGACAGATGAATGGATAAATAAAATACAGTATATATAAATATATATGTATTATGCAGCCTTAAAAAGATAAGAAAATTTTGTCACATGCTCCAAAATGGGTAAACCTTGGGGCATTATGCCAAGCCAAATAAGCCAGTCACAAAAGAACAAATATTATAGGGATGCCTGGGTGGCTCATTCAGTTGAGCGTCTGCCTTTGGCTCAGGTCATGATCTCTGGGTCCTGGGATCAAATCCCACATTGGGCTCCTTGCTCAGCAGGGAATCTGCCTCTCTCTCTCTCTCTGCCTGCCCCTCCCCCTGCTTGTGCTTTCTCTCTCTCTCTCTCTGGCAAATAAATAAATAAAAGACTTTTTTTTAAAGAACAAATATTGTATAATTCCACTCATATAAAATGTCTAAAATAGTCAAAACCATATAAACAGAAAGTAGAAAGTTGGTTGCCAAAAGCTGGGAAGAAGAAGGAGGAAAAATTAGTGCATAGTAGGTGTACAGTTTCAGATTTGCAAGATGAAGAAGTTCTACAGATCTGTTGCACAGTGATGTGAATGAATATACTTAACACTACTAAACCATACACTTAAAAAGGGTTAAGATGGTTAATTTAACATTATGTATTTTTGCAACAATAAAAAGAAATAATAACCCCCTTCACGCTGGCATTGGTTCTTAGAATAAAACAAGATTACAGGTTTCCTTGCTTCCAACATTGACAGGTAAATTTTTTTATCCATCAGCCCCTGTATTAGTCTGACCAGGCTGCTAAATCAAAATACCACACATCAGGTGGCATTAAAAAAAAATTATTTCTCACAATTCTGGAGACTAGGAAGTTTGAGATCAAAGTTCCTGGGGATTTGGTTTCTGGTGAGATTCCTCTTTCTGGATTTCAAAGAGCCACCTTCTCACTAAGTCCTCACATGGCAGAGAGAGGAAGAGAATGAGATTTCTGGTGTCTCCTCTACTAAGGACACTAAACCTATTGGATTTAGGCCCCAACTTTATGACCTCGTTTAACTGTAATAACTTCTTTATCCCAAATAGAATCATACTGGAGGTTAAAGCCTCAACATATGAATTTTGGGGAGACACAATCAGTCCACAGCAGCCCCATTGATTGATACATAAAATTCTCTTAGAGGTGTGTACACACACACATGTGTAGTGCTTTGGGTATATGGTTGCAGAACAAATATAATTCCTGGAGCTGAGGTTTTAAATTTGCTGATACAAACACCAACAAAATTTATCATACAATCACAGATAAACTAATTCATGACAGTAATTTTAATATGACAAAGAAATGAAAATGGGGCTCCTGGGTGGCTCAGTCAGTTAAGCGTCCGGCTCTTGATTTCCACTCAGGTCATGATCTTGGGGTCGTGAGATGGAGCCCCACACCCTCTGTGCTGGGTGTGGAACTGGCTTAAGATTCACTCTCTCCCTCTCCCCACCCCTCCACTTTCTCTCTTTTTAAAAATAATAATATTAAAGAAAAATGTTAAGATACACCAGTTTGACCCTTCCCTTTAGAAAATGAAGTTCAAGTCAATAGCCACAGAAGATAAGACCTTAGATAAATGACAAAAGAAATAAGCAAAAAACTTCATTTCATTCAATAATTTGACATCATCTTTTCTATGGACTTCCACTTCTCTTTGATGAAAATGGCTAATCTTCCCAAACAAAACTGTTTTTAAGAAGGTATAATGAATGCTTATCACTGCCATATTTTGAGTTTTCTCTGGTCCACCCACTAAGCTTTCAATAAACCACAAAGTGGACAGTGTATGAAGGAAAACAGAATTCACAAAACTTGACTGTACAGTCTTCAAAAGAAAGGATAAGTCTTGTTTAGCACTGTTGTATTTCCATGACTAGCAGCATGCCTAGCAGATGATGGTAGACTCAGTCTATCATCTATCTATCTATACATACCTACATACATGTATTTAATTATGACATCAATTAAGGAATGAAAAAAATAACTGATTCATACTGGTAACTCATTAATTAGATAATCTACCTCTGTTCGAAATTCAACTATGATATGGCATCACAATTATAGGACCATATTTTATAAAGGTTATATCTGTTAACTCTCATTTGTTTTTGTATTTTTACTTTGTTTTAAAATGTGCCCATGACATACCAAAGATAAACAACGTGGTGAATTAGAGCTGAAAAACATCAGGTGATGAGAGGTTATTTACAAATCTGGCAGTTTCCCAAGGATTCTGAGTGTGTTGAAATGTCCCGTGTTCCCAGGAAACTATTAGCATCACAACAATTAAAGCACTAATCTTTGACATTTGACCCTCACTGACTGTAGTCCATCAATGCCAATATGTCTCATAATGCTTTAATTGAGCCCAGAATGCTCTAGAAAATAATAGACTCTTCCATGCTCAGGTGCTTGGAAAATATAAACTGATCTACTTTGGAGTTTTATAATGCCTGTTAGCATAATAAAAACTTTAAGAAATCCCAAATTAATTTTTTAACCTGTGTTTAGTTTTGTTAACTCCTGTGATTCAGATTATCTGTTAGCAACTCAGTACCATGCCTTGCTCTCTTGTGGAGCAGGGACTAAGAGCCCAGGAATACTACTACCGGAATCTCTATAATCTACCAGGGAAAGGCACTCACATGAGATTGGCAAGGCAAAAGAGAGACAGAAGTAACTGTCTTGCTCTATGATCAGTGTGGGCGGATGCATGAGCACTGGAGATATAAATCCCTAAGAGTTTCACTACAAATCACCCATTTCTCTTTGAGGGCCTCAGGCAGTAGTAGTAAAAGGAAACATTATCATCATCATTATCATCATCGTCATCATCATCACATAAAACATTTATGAATCTTTACTATGTACCATCATTTTCTAAAGATTTTATAAGCACTAACTCATTTAACCCTCACAACAACCCTTTGGGGTAGGTCTTATTATTTAGTTGATAGCTACTAATATTTATTATAATGGAAATTAAAACTGAGAATTTCATTCATTTTAGAATGAATGTTTTAAGAAATTCATGTAAAAAACGATAAAGTTAATAAATATAAACACGGGGGCACATGGGTGGCTCAGTCAGTTGAGCATTTGCCTTGGGCTTAGGTCATGATTCTGATGAAGTTCTAGAATATAGGTGAGGTTCAGCGGGGTAAGTTCCGGAGCCGATGACCAAGAAAGAATTCTTAAGACATCTTTGGTGCAAAATGGTGGCTTATTAAAGCACAGGGACAGGACCCATGGGCAGAAAGAGCTGCTGCCTCGGGTTGTGAGGGGTAGCACGTTACGTACCACGCGGGTGGGGGAAGTAAGGAAAAGGGAGGTTTCAACAGAACTTTCATATGCTAAAGAGGACCTACAGGATACTGGATACCAGAGGCCTTGCCATTGCCAAGGTCACTTCACCCTCTAGCAAGGTATTAACCTTAAGATAGTTGGGAAAGTCCTAAAGAATGTCACATAAGTCCCACCCAGGAGTAGGGGTGGTGGAAGGTTGCAGGGTGTTAGCTTTTGCTTTGTCCTCAGCCAGCCTTCTGTACCCTCACCAATCCCAGGTTCCTGGGATCAGCCCACATGCAGCTCCCTGCTTAGTGGCAGTCTGCTTCTCCCTCTACCCCTCTGGACTTAACCCCACCGCAACTCGTGCTCTCTCAAATAAATCAAATAATTTTTAATTATAAACACAAATTACACACAATGTATAAAAATAATTACATTTTCCAAACAAACAAAAATGTAGTGAGGTGAGTGCTATTGTTTCACGTTTTTTACAAATCTCTATAGCAGATGACTTAGTAAGAGAGAGTTGTAGCCTCACATCTATTTCTGCATTCTATCTGTTGCAATATGCTGTTAAGATTGAAGTACATGAAGAAAATCCAGCCTCACACAGATATGTAGTTTGAAAAAGGGAATACTTTAACAGGCTTTTCAGGTAATTATGGATACTTTTCCTTAATATTACCAGCAAAGCACAACCAGTTTATTTCTTTTCCTTTTTTTCTTTTTTTTTTTAAACCGAAGGTTACGTCTTAAAGGTTAGATACAATATGGATTCTGAAACCGTATCAGTGATTTTTCTGAATATAGGTACATTAATTTTCATTGGATTATCTCAAAATTTGAATGGATTTTCTTTTTACATCTGCATTATTTTGTAACATCATATATTGTTTACTTGGAAAGTATTACTTCAATGAGTTATACAGATCTTCCAAATGTTGACAAATTTCATCCTATTAAAAAAAAAACTCATTTCTTTGTATTAGTACTGATCTCATCAGAAATATCTCTAAGTATTGGAAATCTATCAACCTCACTGTGGCAGATAGAAGTTTTCCAAAATTCTAATTATCATCTGAATGCTCAAATTTTGTCATTGGCGACCATACTGTTAGCTGTTTCTTGTGAAATAAAAGACTCACTTTGTTTTTGATCAGATTTATTTTTTCCAGCTTTACTAAAGTGCAATTGCAAAACTAAACATGGTACAGATTTAAGGCATACAACATGATGTTTTGAAATACACACACACACACACACACACACTGTGAAATTGTTTTTCCAATGAAGCTAAGTAACCTGTTCATCACCTCTCATATTTACTTTTTGTGTCTGTTGGGTGAGACCACTTGAGATTTACTGTCTTAGTGAATTTCAAGTACATAATACAGTATTATTAACTACACTCACCATGCTATGTATTAGATCTCCAGGATCATTTGTTTCTGAGAACATGTCTACCAAACACTTAATCTGAATGACCACAAATAAAAATGATGTTTCATTTATTTTTTAAAGTGGCTAGGTCAGATTACCACAAAATAAGGGCACTTCCTTGAAAAAAAACCATATTTCAATATGTAAAAGAGTGTTTTATGCATACTTCCCATTTTGTCACAAAGAACACTAAAAAGGTGTGTACTCAAGGGTTGAGATTTAACAAAATTAAACATTATTACCACCTCATAGGGACATTCTTTTTTTTTTTTTTTAAGATTTTTATTTATTTCTTTGAAAATGAGAGAGCACAAGTTTGGGGTAAGAGAAAGAGGGAGAAGCAGACTCCCTGCTGAGCAGGAAGCCTAACAGGGATCCCTGATCCCAGGACTCCCAGGATCATGACCTGAGCTGAAAGCAGATGCTTAACAAACTGAGTCACCCAGGTTCCCCCTTAGGGACATTCTTAAGCAAAACTGGCCCTGCAAATGTGTGGTGATAATCTGACTTCTAGTTCAGTGTTGCCACTTTGATTCACAAAGAGGCCAATAGTTACACCACCATTGCTTTATATCATCAATGCAAATATCAACATGGTGAACCAGGTAAATAATATTTTAGCATTATTATGAAAATAGTTTTGACCTCACAGGTCCTGAAAAAGATGTGGGGGATGCCCAGGAGCCTGTGGACCCTACTTTGAGAACCATGGCTCTATTCTTCCTGTTACAATTACATTTTCCTAAATGATTGTTTTCCCCCAGGTGGGTGGTTCTCCATCACCTACAGCACAAAACCCAAGCTTCGGAGCCAGGTTTTAAAGGACTTATCATTCTCTGGCATCCGTCTACCTTTCCAATGACACCTCCCCAAATCCCTCTACAGTCACCAAACCTTACTCTAAAAGCAGGTCTGATCTATTCCCTAGATTTCTACTTTCCTTCACTTTAATTTTGCCCACACTATTTGCTTTTGTGAAACATCCCACTCCTTCCTCACTGACCATAAACTCACAACCAGCTAGAGTGTCTTCCTCAATAATGGTGCCCCTCTGACTGCTCCTCCCCACAGTAATTAGTCAAGTTCATCCTGTGCACACAGCATTTATGTTCTGTATCATTCCTTCAGCACTTTCTGCATTGCTTTGGTTGAAGATATCCTTTGTGGTTCCTTTTCACAAATCACACTTTTATAGGCCGAAGCCTTGGCTCCCCAGGTCCCTCAGGGGTGAGACCCTGTGTAACAAATCTTTGTACCTAGCACAAAGGGAGCTATCTAGGCCCCAAAATAGGTTTTAGGTGAAAAGCTGTGGTTGCCCAGTTAGTCTACTGAGAGCCAACTCCTGACCGTCTTTAAGAAATAATCAATAACTATCTTTCATGGAATGTCAAAATAGAAAAAAAAAGGATCATAAACTTCAGCTACAATTTTGTAGACTCCTCTAGTGGGGTCCTTAGGGATACAATTGTAAGCTTGACAAAAAAACATGCACATGTTAATGAAATTTCCAGTGGCCAATCCTCTTGATGACAATTTGTATTTTCCCCGCACAATGGGGAAAAAGAAAGAGACTAATTGGTGCTGATTGTGGTTTGTGTGCTCTTGACTACAGATCTTGTTACTAACTGGATGTCTAAAAACTGTTTCTGGGTATAGGCTGACAGCTTCCCCTGTCTGAAGGTTTATTATAGAAGAAACAAAGAAAAGGATGCTCCAGCTACTGTGAGTGCTGAAAATGTTTTGTCTCTCACTTTCCAGGCGACAGGATTGCACAGTGTATTAAGCAAATTCTATTGAGAAGCCTGGAATACTTGGAGCTTCTCATCATGGATATTACACTGAACACTGGAAGTGTGTCTTTGAGTCATCAGCAAAATGTTTTGGGGGAACCTCGGTGGCTCAGTAGGGGTTAAAGCCTCTACCTTTGGCTCAGGTCACGATCCCAGGATCCTGGGATGGAGCCCCGCATCAGGCTCTCTGCTCAGCGGGGAACCTGCTTCCTCCCTCTCTCTCTGCCTGCCTCTCTGCCTACTTGTGATCTCTGTCAAATAAATAAACAAAATCTTAAAAAAAAAAAAGTTTTTATAAGCCTAGGTCATAAAGTGAGCAATTGAGGCAGAGATAAACATTCTCCAAGCTGGTTTTTGTTTCTCATAAATGAGCATTAGAAAACCACCATGACGGGGCACCTGGGTGGCTCAGTGGGTTAAGCCACTGCCTTCAGTTCAGGTCCTGATCTCAGGGTCCTGGGATCAAGTCCCACATCAGGCTTTCTGCTCAGCAGGGAGCCTGCTTCCCTCTCTCTGCCTACTTGTGATCTCTGTCAAATAAAAGGATTTTAAAATTTTTTAAAAATCTTAAAAAAAGAAAATCACCATGACAATGGTTTGTAAATTCCATGCAAGGTCTAGAATCCTGTGAGTGAGCAAGATTGAGTGCATGGAAGGCCTGAGTGGGTACTGAGGGTAATAGGAGGGAAAGTATTGAGACAAATCTGGAAATGCAAACTTTACGTCTGAATGTAATTTAATTTCCCCAGTAAAGTATATACACATATCCATACCCTCTTTTGTATAGCTACTATGAAACAGACAGGGGTTGGCGGTGTCAGCAAATCTTTACCTAGGCTTTTAGTCTTATGTTTAAGAAGCTCCTGACACAGAATTGAGTTTGGCCCACTTCCTAATGTCATGATCAATTCTGAAGGATTATCCAATTAAATAAAAATATCCCATTTAAATATATGCATTTATCTGTTATTTAAAGACATACTTTAAAAAGGGTTAATATATAAATCTTAAAATCTGCAAAGAAACCTAGAAAGTCCTCATAGATTATTTACTCCAAACCATGTGATTTCATAAAGGGAAAAACAGAAGTTCAAAGAGGTTGTGATTTTCCAAAGCCATATAGGTGATTATAAATAGAGGTAGGGCTAAATACCAGGCTCGTGGTTCTTGGTCCAGGACTCTCCAGCACACAGTCTCTTTCATATCACATTTGCATAACCACATATGCCCAGGGGTGATGGTTATTACAAATGCCAATATTTATTGTTATGCCCGAGTTTTCGCATCCGAGAGACCACAAAGGATCCAAGTACAGATGCAATCACACGTGGGTTTATTCGACAAGCTTAAGTTTGGGCCCAAGTATACCTGACACAGCAGAGTAGGGACTTGGACCCCGAGCTTAGTTAAAGCAGGAGTATTTATGGGTTCCTGTTACTAAAGCAGGGTGGGGGTTTCTGGAACCAAAGCAGGGTGGGGCTCTTTAGAACTAAAGTAGGGTGGGGCTTCCTGGGACTTAAGGAAAGTTCAGCCCTTGGGCACAGGGGTCTGAGATGGCTGTACTTATGCTAAGGCTAAACCTGAGGTGGAATGGCCTTGATTTTTCTCGGCCTCCACATTTCCCCCTCTCAGAGGATCCTAAGGAAGTACCCAATCATGGGTCCAGGCTGGTCTCAGCAACAAGGTCCGGTGGTTGGTATTGCTGTCTGAGTACCATGAGGTGAACTGTACTGTCTCTGTCTTTGACAAAAGTAAGCAACATTAGTGGGTAAGTGAGAACAGTGCAGTCTTAGCTTTAGGGGATTGTCCTTATTGGGCTGACTTTTCCGTTTTGGGACAAAGTCCTTGAGAACAGCGTGTGAGTCAGCTGGCGGGAGGTGGATGTAGTGGACCCAGGGAGTAATCCCATCAACCTTGAGAGCGGTGGGAGTGGTCAGGATCACGATGTAAGGTCCCTTCCAGCGAGGCTCCAAGTTTTCCACTTGGCAGCAGTGCATCCAAACCAAGTGTCCAGGTTGGTAAGGATGTGGTTCCAGCTCCGTCTCTGTCTCAGTGTGGGCAGTTAAGATCTCTGCGTGGGCTAGACAGACTGTAATGCCTGCAGTGACTGGAGTACAGACTGATCAGTCATTGTTAAGGAGGAGTACCTGATACCCCGTCACTCCAGCGTTCGTCATCCACCGGTCTGGTGGAGTCCGGAGAAAGCCCTCGATAGCGTGAGTGGTGGTCAAGATGAGATTTTGACCCAAAGTCAATTTACTTGCATCCTTGACCAGGAGGGCCATGGCAGCAATTATGTGGAGACAAGGGGGAAACCAGCTGCTCCTAGATCTAGTTTCTTGCTAAGATAGGCTACTGGCCTTCGCCAAGGCCCCAGAGTCTGAGTCACAACTCCTTTGGCCACCCCTGCCTCTTTATCCACATACAAGTGGGAGGGCTTGGTAACATCTGGGATGGCCAATGCTGGGGCACTCAGTAAGGCTGTTTGTAATTCTCAAAATGCTCCTAATAGCTGGGACTGACTGACTGGCAAAAGCAAGACCGTCTAAACGAGCTATCGTGCAACTTCTCTGAAGTTTACCTCAAGTTGTCTAGTTTAGGCAAACAAACATTTAAAAACAATTAAATCTAGAATTTAACACCCATAAAGGTGGGTTATTAAAACACAATTTTTCTCTCTAAAATAACCCTCATTTCCAGAGATAGCCAAATCAGGACTAATTCACTTGAAAAACAAGTCCAGTTTTAACAAATTTGGCCTAATTATTTAACATAAGCTCAGCAAGAACAGTGAATAATTATATAGATCGTCTAGAATCTGCTTTGCTGGAACTTCTTATAAGGAATCTCTAGGTTGAACTTCTAGTAGCCTCTCTGGGCCAGAAGCCAAGCCACGTACTTGCCATCAGACATGCCTGCAATACCTGTTGACTAGGGCAAATTCCTGAGGTGCCCAGAGTATCTGGAGGCTCCCACCTGCCAGGGAGTGACATCCTTTATTTACCCGGTGAGGCTGCTGGGAACTCTAAGCAAGGTATCTGGCCAACAGTTCCAAAGGGCTTTATGGCTCCAGGTTTTGTAAAGTCAAGCTTAGTTCCTTTAAACTGTCTGGTCATATCTGAGTCTTTTCAAATATGACATTCCAGTCAAAGCCTTGGTAAAGTAACCAGAGTTTCCAATGGTGTCCTGTTACAGGGAGAACAGATTCTTATTGTACTTATGCAAATGACTAATTGCCAAGGAAGAAAGAATACTTACTGAGACTTTTTGGTTTCAGAGGGTTCAGATAGAGAGAAAAGTTGAATGCCTTGATTCATTTACCATCTCTGTTAAGTTACAGGTAACTTAAGAAAAAGTTTCCCTAGTCTGGAGGAGCAAACATTACAGAACCAGTCATGCTTAAAATAAGACAAAACATACAACATTACAATTTTTTAGTTCATTTAGTCCCATGTCACTAATTCTGGTTTAGTCTGAATGCAGCTTTTACTTCTGGAAATTCTTACCCATTTCAGTTCCAGGATTTTAACATATCAAAGACCTGTATTTGTCCTGAAAATCTCCCATGTGAATTTTCTTTAGGGCGCAATCTATCTTACAAGAGAATTAAAACAATTACAAATGACAAAAACTCAGAATAGATATGGTTGAATATCAAGTGATGACCCTTATCAAAACATTAAAATTTCAGGAAATGTATAGAACCTCTAGAATAGTTACAGCATTTACCCAAATGTAACCCAAGGTTTATCATTGGTTTAGCAGTACTCCCTGAGTAACTTAGCATATCAAGGTAAAAGCCTTATGAGTCAAAGAGATCTCATTTACAATTTGGGGCGGGCAAAGAGGAAACCATTTATATTTTCTTAACAGCAGATCAATTAATCTAAGAAAAGTTTGTCCTTTTAAACAGAGAGAATTTCAGTCTTATACCAATGTACATTTAAAACCCATTCATTTCAATCTTAGTCCATCCTGACCATCCTAAAATTCCATTCCTAAGATTTCCCTTTGCAAACCTTCTACAACTTTCTTTTGCATTCAGGTTTTGTCCCAAGCCATTTCCTTCCAAACAACCATTCTCATTTAAGACAAAATTACCTTCTTTTACCTTCAATAAAATGTATTCCCATTCCTTAAATCTTTCTTACATATCTTCTACTTTCCTACATAGAGTTGCTTCCTTTATTTCCATCAGTCTTACAGTTAGCAGAATTTTGTACTCTTAGAAACACCTTTAGTTATTAACCTCTAGTCAGTTATTAATCAATTGTGAATGGTTATAACAGAATTCTTTAGATGTCAATTTATGAATCAGTTAAGCACAAAACATGTTTGCCAATTTAGATATTCTTATTTTCTTTGCTGTAAGAAGTCAAAAGCACAAACCTATGTTCAGTAATCAATGACTTAGCATTTTATCCTCTTTGGAAAAGACCTAAATGTCCAACAAATTTAATTCCATTTGTTATCCAAGCAAAACTTCAAACTTTCAGGTTACCAAAGACTTTGAAAGCTATCTCAGCAACTACCCATTAAAACTTTGAGACAGACAATTAGCCATCAATTTAGTCATCTCTTTGCTAACAGATTTTAACAAATAACACGAGCTTATTTGACTTCAAGTAAGAACTCTGAAGTTTCACATTTACTACTGTTAACTCAAAAGACATGTTCATCCTAATTAACCCGACAAACTTAACTTAGTTCAAATACTGATTTACGTTCCACCTGGGCCCACTCCGCTTTGAATGTTTACCTGAGACCCGGGTGGGAAGATCCGGAGTGGGGGGTGTTAGTTAGGTCCAGGGGGTGCTCTTCTTGTTTCCTAACAGTGAAGAACAGAACAAAGTGCCACCAGAAGGCAGAGAAAGGGTACCCAGTTCTAGAGCTCCTCAGCTCCAAGAGAGGAGCAGACGCCATGCTTTCCCACCAGCAAGGGGGAGGGAAGGGCTAAGCAGTCCAGGCTGGGCCAGAGAAGACAGGAATCTCCCCGAAACAAGCAGCTGCTTGGGAATATTCCTTAAAGTCTCTGTCTCGAGTTAGATTAACCCCAGTTGGCTCCAGTTATAGCCATTAACATGGAAAATGAGTGAGGGAGAAGCCCCACATCCATTAGGAGGAACAGAGAGACGAAAGTCAAAGTCCCCTTACTCTCTGCTTGCCTCATTCTCCAAGCACAACAAACAATGCCAACAGACAACAAAAAGACAAGACAAAGACAACTGCAGACCCAGTGGCCCTCCCGGGGCCATCCAACATTAAAGGATGGTTATTCAGACATGCAGAAAGTCCGAAACTTTCCCTTTCCTACGTCCGTGCTCAGGTTATGAGCTCTTTCCCTAACATCCGAGAAGTGGTCAATCATCAGAGACAGAGGGTTCCTCTGTGTCTGTGCCATCACGTCCTCAGTCCACAACAAGACAAATACACTTACAACAATTAACAAGAACACACAAAGACAAATGATCTGGCACAGCCGTGGAGACAAAACGAAGGAAGTTAAGGGAGAATCCGGCCAAGCTAGCAGCTGGCTCTCTTCACAGTTGAGGACCTTGTCCTCTGGGCCCGACCATACCAGCAGCCAAGCCTCCAGATGAGGACCTTGTCCTCCGGGCCCTACCATGACAGCGGCCGAAGCCTCCAGGCAGGGCCCAACCAATCAACAAAAACGAGTGCACTCACCAGCCCACATAAAACCCTCCGAATTGGGGTCCTAAAAGTCTCCCAGATCTCAGTGGAACCTCCAAATGTTATGCCCAAGTTTTCGCGTCTGAGAGACCACCAAGGAGCCAAGCACCGATGCAATCACACAAGGGTTTTTTTCGACAAGCTTAGGCCCAAGTATAACCGACACAGCGGAGTAGGGACTTGGACCCCAGCTTAGTTAAGGCAGGGGTATTTATGGGTTTCTGTTACTAAAACAGGGTGGGGATTTCTGGAACTAAAGTAGGGTGGGGGTCTTTAGAACTAAAGTAGGGTGGGGTTTCCTGGGACTAAAGTAAAGTAAGGAAAGTTCAGCCCTTGGGCACAGGGGTCTGAGATGGCTGTACTTATGCTAAGGCTAAACCTGAGGTGGGATGGCCTTGATTTTTCTCAGCCTCCACATTATTAACCACATTCTCAGTATTTCCTAAATGAATACAAATTTCAAAAATGGGACTACTGCAAAATGAGGAAATATCTCTCCTCTTTAGCAAAGTGATACCTAAATTAGACTAAACTGGAAGAAATATTTGTCTGAATTAATAAAATTCTGAATTATGAAGTATTTTATTTACAATATGTCTCATTCCACACAGCATTTGGAGCTTTTTATAGAAGTATAACCGCTTAATATGAATAAAAATTTATCATCAGAACCACTGAGAGAGATGGGCCAGAAAAACAATTACAGACTCTGGTGGTGTGGAGGAGGGGGGTGTGAAAGAATTAGAGTATTTATGGTAATGAATTTCTGACTGTTGCTTAGCTATCGATTTGATGCAAAGCTGCCTGACTGAGAAAATGGAAAGAAAAGCATAGTCAGTTACACATTTGACATTAAGCACTGGGATAAAATATTCTAATCCTCCAGGGAAAGTAAACATACCCTACTCATGCTAAAATTAATTTCTTACATGGATCCTATATCTCACCTATACCAAGAAATAGCTAAGTTTATCCTTAAGTTTGTAATTTTCATAGTAATTAATATAATTGATTGAGTTTGTCGTATTGTCGTAAATGTCACATATATAAAATCTAAAAATGAGTGTTTCTCAAAATGTGGTTGAGGCGCCACCATCCTCAGAACCACGTCTGTCAAAAACACAGATTTCTAAGCATGTACCTAAATTAAAGAATCTGAATTTCTCCAGGTAGCATCAGGAATCTACATTTGACAAGTTCTAAAGTTGCTTCAAACGTACTCTAGAGTTTAAGAAACACTGACCTATTCATGGGGGGAAGGGAGGGAAAAATGAAATAAGATCGGACCAGTGAGGGAGACAAAGCATAAGAGACTCTTAATCTCAGGAAACAAACTGAGGGTTGCCGGGGGAGGGTGGAGGGATACGGTGGTTGGGTGATGGACTTTGGGGAGGGTATGTGCTATGGTGAGCACTGTGAATTGTGTAAGACTGGTGATTCACAAACCTGTAACCCTGGAGCAAATAATACATTATATGTTAATAAAATAAAAATAAAATAAAATAATTTTAAAAAAGAACGACTGACCTAAACCACCTAGAGCTTTGATGAGTAACTCTCATTCCATAGGACTTCATGGAGAATCCCCAGCATAACCATATGGCTGCTAGCTCATTCCAAATGTGATTTTCATGTCATTAAAAATACAAGAGTCTGAAATCAACAATTGATCAGAGTTTGCCAATGGGAAAATACCAGATTACCACTGTAGTTCAAACAATACCTCTATCAACTGGGTCTTGAGAAAGGGTTGCAAAGTAGACCATTCTAGGCTATAGAATGTAAGTTCATAAAAGCAGCAATGTTGTTTGGTTGACTGCTACTCCCTCCATGCCTAGTACAGGGTTGGGCCCATGGAATACACTCTGTGAATATCTGTTCATTCATTTTTTGTCAAGGACCCAGCCAGTAAGTATTTAAGGTTGTCGAATATATACTTTAGCAATCAATTCCCTTTTAGAAAATATTCATTTTTACAAAATGGGATTGGGAGGGAGACAAACCATAAGAGACTCTTAATCTCACAAAACAAACTGAGGATTGGGGGTGGGGGGGCAGGCAGAGGGTGGTGGGGTTATGGACACTGGGGAGGGTATGTGCTATGGTGAGTGCTATGAAGTGTGCAAACCTGGCGATTCACAGACCTGTACCCCTGGGGCTAATAATACATTATATGTTTATAAAAAATTATAAAATTAAAAAAATATATTCATTTTTCTTTTAGGAAATTCTAGCACCACCACGTGAGGCCAAAATAGAACCCCTTACAGTGAAACTGTTTCTATTTGAGAACATGAAGTAGAGAAACGAAGGTTAAAGCAATGGCTAATAATGATTTGTAATCAGCATTTTAAGGTCATCAGCATAACAAGTAGATATTTCTAATTTTATCCTTATAATGTTTACATTAAAATTGATCCTAAAACAATGTGTTGCCTTAGATAAATACCTCATTATGATCTCATTTTAGCCTAACATTTTATAGCTACCACAAAGTCAAATTACAAGAGATCTTAGGGGTGAATTGTGAAACAAATATATCACATATAAATTACTGAGTTTTTTTCTCATAGTTTCTCTTTTATGTCAGAACAAAATAATGCTAATTAGATGCCTAGGGTTTGTTATGAAATCCCTTGACAAAATAATGATGACTGCTGATACTAATGTTATTATCGTTTAGTTGAAAAACATTTTGTTTTCCCATGGAGATAATATTAAAACCTCTCAGTTAAAGCAAGAAATTAAAGCAATACATAAACCATGATACCATTTTGGAGCATTATAAAAGTTACAAGCAAATTCTAAAAGGTACTGTCGTAATATACCAATGGCAACATGTCTTCTGCCACCTCTAAACATCCCAGCTAAAATACTCTGCAGGTCACATAAGGAAATTAAAAAAAAAAGAATCATTCACAGGAGCTATTCATATTACTGTTAAGTGTAATCCTGAGCGACTGCAACCTTTATAAACTGATGACTGGACATAACTCCAGTTTACATTCCAAAATGCACTGCTCATGGCCACAGAAACACAAGCAGCTCCATCAGGCTAACAGACGCATGTATGGGAGCAGTCAAGGACAAAGCAACCATCACTAAAATCACAAATAGAAAGAAAATGTCAGCTGCTGGGCGCCTGGGTGGCTCAGTTGGTTAAGCAACTGCCTTTGGCTCAGGTCATGGTCCCAGAGTCCTGGGACTGAGTCCCACATCAGGCTCCCAGCTCCATGGGGAGTCTGCTTCTGCCTCTGACCTCCCCTTTCATGCTCTCTCTCACTCTGTCTCTCTCTCAAAATAAATAAATAAAAATATTAAAAAAAAAAAAAAGAAAGAAAGAAAATGTCAGCTGCTCATGAAACCAAATGAGGCAGAGCAACTACTAATGACCAACAAAAATGGGTAACATCCCAGAAAATTCCATCTCAGTAATGGTCGACTTTATCCATCATCACTATTATGGTAAGATTACAATCAGAAAGTAGCCCTGATAGATGATGATAAACAATTAACACAATTCTCTAAGATTTAGGACTGTTTTTGAAACTAGTTGTTAGAAGATGTACTAACTACTATTGAATTAACGGACGAATCTTGGCCAACACACAAAGAGTTCTGGGATTTAGTAAAATAGATATGAAAAGCATTGCTCTAGTTCCCCCACATAGCCTAGCTATAACAAGTGAAAAATAATAATCTCTAAAGTAGGTTTGGAACTGAGTATTTATCATCTTTAAGCAAAAAGTCAAAGCTTTTATCTGGAGATTTCTTTCATTTTCCTCTGGAGATTTCTTTCCCAACTACAGATTATTGAAATGTGAAGGTATTAAGAATTAAAATAACTTAACCAAAGCAATCCTGAGAAAGAATAGCAAACAATCACAGGGAGGTATCACAATCCCAGATTTCAAGGTATATTACAAATCTGTAATAATCAAAACTGTATGGCACTAGCACAAACAGACCACATATCATTGGAAGAGAATAGAGAACCCATAAATAAACCCACAGTTATAAGACCAGTTAATCTATGACAAAGGAGGCAAGTCTATACAATGGGGAAGACAGTCTTTCCTATAAATGGTGTTGGGAACACGACACAGCTACATGCAAAAGAATGAAACCGGACCACTTTCTCAATACCAGACATAAAAAATAAGCCCAAAATGGATTAAAGACCTAATTGTGACCTGAAATCATAAAACTCCTTGAAGAAAAACATGGGCAGTAATCTCTTAGACATCAGTCAAAGCAAAGGTATGTCTCCTCAGGCAAGAGAAAGAAAAGCAAAAATAAAATACTGGAACTAAACCAAACCAAAAAGTGTTTTCACAATGAAGGAAACTATCAACAAAACAAAAAGACAACCCACTGAATAGAAGAAAATATTTTCAAATGATACATCCAATAAGGGGTTAATATCCAAAATACATAAAGAATTTATGCAACTTGATACCAAACAAAACAAAACAAAACAAAACCCAAATAATCTGCTCAAGAAATGGTCAGAGCACCTGTAGACATTTTTTCCAAAGGAGACACACAGACAGAAAACAGACACATGAAAAGGTGATGAGTCTCACTTTTACAAATTTTTAACAAAACATACCCAGAAAAAATAAAACAAAACAAAAACCATATCAAGTAAAACTTCCATTAAAAGGAAGAAAGTGGGGCGCCTGGGTGGCTCAGTGGGTTAAAACCTCTGCCTTCAGCTCAGGTCATGGTCTCAGGGTCCTGAGATAGAGCCCCGCATCAGACTCTCTGCTCGGTGGGGAGCCTGCTTCCTCCTCTCTCTCTGCCTGCCTCTCTGCCTACTTGTGATCTCGGTCTGTCAAATAAATAAATAAAATCTTTAAAAAAATAAAAAATAAAATAAAATAAAAGGAAGAAAGTGTTATCACTGTCCTCTCATCCTCCTTTATCTCTGCTAGCCTTAGGAAAATATGCATTCTCATGGAAATTACACACATTTTCAAAAACTACAAAGCAATGACAAGGTAACAAGATAAAAAAAGTTTCTCTACTGAAATCAAAGAGCCGTTGATTGCCTATACTTCCATAATTTTGTCTACCTAAGATCATTGCTCTAATAATTTCAAATATAACAACAGCATTAATAATGTGTTTCAAGAGGTGGTATTCTTTCTGGAGACTGGTTTAGAAGGCTCCCCATACCAAGAGCAGCAAATGATCTCCGACCACCCCTAAAACAATCACAGTTTAGGAACCAGTCAGCAAGGACCACGGAGGCTCAGGTGGAATTGGCAGGCTTTGTTTGGCCCTCGCCATCACTTTTACGACACTAGATGTGCAAACATGAAGAACCAACCACCACCAAACCCATGAAGCCCGCAGGAAATTTTGCAAACTAGTCAGAGAAAATACTTAATGATTCCTGAGGGTGTGTGGCTAAAAGCAGTGGCCACCAGCCCTGGAAGAGAGGCTTCTGTGAGGGCGGAGAGAAGGGGTCAACATCATGTACATTGACTAGCAAAATAAAAATGACGGGAGAATGGGAAAAAGCAGCCCCCCTGGAATTAATTACAGTAGAAATAGCATCCAGTCTCCAGTTTATGAAACAATTCCTGTAAACCCACCTGCTGATTCCCCTCCCTTCCCCTGTCAAAGGATGGGAAAGCAGCCAATCAGAAGCAGTTACAAGAGGCCACCCACCCCATGTCCGTCAGTTGTATGTTGGCAAGAGAACCAACACCCCTCTCCTGACTTTGAAGTCGAGCTTAATACTGATCATTATTTGGTCACTGGCTGAGTCCTATAATTGCTACCTCCTCCTTCTCTCTCACATTTGCATTTCAATTGCCTTCATCCTAACACTGAAATGGCCAAGCTTTGTGTTGCCTGACCTTGCGCAGATAACACACACTTCATAGTCAGTCGTTACCTACCATCTGGGTCTTCCTCAGAGACTGCCCGGGTAATGTCCTTCTCTCCTGACAGATGTTCTAAAAATAATCGGGTGATTTTTTTTTCTCGGATAAGCATGAGCGCTTATAATATCTACAGATAAAGTATAGTATCTACATATATGATATCTATAATATCAACATATAATATCAACACGCAAATATAGACGAATATCTACTGTAACATACATGCGAATGTATATGTGTATATACATATATGCCTGCAATCTGATTATATGTGCCTTTTCTTTCAAGCTGTTTGGTTGGTGATCATTCAGCTTTAAATGGCTTTACCAACAGCATATTCTCATTTTGACTAAAGAAGAGAATGTTAGTTCCATCTGTAAAGAAAGCTCTCAAACTGCAGCATATTTATATGTCGAGGCCGATAGCTGGGAAAGTCAAAGTGTGGGCTTCACGAACAAATGTGATTTGCCAAGTACTTTCACAATATTTGAGACACTAAATCAGGCACTTCCTTCAGCGAGAAAAATGGCAGTCTTTTCCCTTATCGGGCTTATAGTCTAACAGATATCACCATCTGCTATTTAGTCTTTATTTTGAACACGGTATCACAGAGACACAACAAGTTTTAACGAATTTGTAAGATAGTTAACTTATTCCAATCCAGGGTGGTGGGAAATTTTTAGAGAAAACGAGATATTTCAAAAATCCACTTTCCTTGGAAGACATTCTCTAACTTGCACTGGGGATTAAGAGCATAGACTCTGAAAGCAGATCATCTGAGTTCAAATCCTGCCTAGCTCTACCACTTGATGGCTGTGGTAGCACCCTAACGTAACTCTCATCTCCTACTTAACTCTTTGTGGGTAAGTTTCCTTATACACAAAGGGAAATAATAGCTGTCACTACTGCTCAGAGTCAAAGTTAGGGGTTAAAAGAAAGAATACATACAAGGAACCAAATTCAGGGGCACTTGGGTGTCTCCCTCAGTGAAGCATCTGACTTTGGCTCAGGTCATGATCTCAGGGCCCTGGGATCAAGCCCCGTATTGGGCGCTGGCTCAGCAGGGAGTTTGCTTCTACCTCTGTCCCTCCCATCACTCGTACTCTCACTCACTCTCTCTCTCACTCATTCTCCCTCTCAAATAAATAAATAAAATCTTAGAAAAAAAAGAAAGAAAGAAAGAGCATCCTACTTTTGGTTTTAATTCAGGTCATGGTCTCATGGTTGTGGGGTCAGGCCCCGTGTCAGGCTCTGTACTCAGTGTGAAGTGTACTTCAGATTCTCTCTCCCCTCACTCACTCTCTCTCAAATGAATAAATAAAATCTTAAAAAAAAAAAATAAAATAAACAAAGGACCAGATTCACAGTAAATACCCGATCAACATTAATCATTGTCCACGTGCTGGGAAGCCACCCAAATGGTGTATCTTCTAAATCCAATGTTCAGGTCTCCATATCCACCATTTCTGTATATTTTTATTTACAATATACAAAAATTACAATTGCAAGCCTAATGTAAGTGTGTGTACAGCAACGTTTCGTAAGTACACGTGGTGTGTGCCTTTCCCGCTCCAACAGTTAGCTGCCTATCCAATATCTAACCCCCACTTTTTCTTACCAGCCTAATCCTCTTCACTTTTGGTGATAGAAGAGATAACTCTGTTTAGAGGAGGTTCATGTGACACCATTCTGGCCAATGAGATACACATGGAAAGTTTTGGTCGAGACAGAAACCTCCTGAAAGGGAAGCAAATCACTCTCACGGAAGATTTGCTTGTACTCATCTCCTTCTTCCCACCTGGAGAGCAGAAGCAGTAGATGGAGCTCTAGCACCCACCAGGTAACCACAATAAAAGGTATACTCCAAGGCTGACTTAAAAAAAAAAGGATAGAAAGAGCCTAGGTCCTGATTTCATAGAGCTGCCACACAGCCCTGAATGACCTCTCTTTTGAGCATCTTCTCATTAGGCAGTGATAGAGAAACCCTTGTCCTATTTGAATTGAAAGTGACCCTTGTACAATGCCGGGGTTTTTTGTTTTTTTGTTTTTTTCCCCATGCTGTTCATGGATCAACTGAACTCCTATCTGGGTTTTCTATGCATACCTCCAAACATACATCCTGACGTATCCACTGATGTAAGTGGGCGTAACTGTCTCCATTCACAGATAAGGTTAGGGAATGTCATGTGATGCCACATCCTAGAGAGAACAAAACTGGATTTGGAACCTAGGCAGTCTGGGTCTTAATTACACACTGTATATGTCTTCAAAGAATACCAGTATGATTAGGTTTGGGAAACAAAAACTGACTTTTCCTCGCATCTGTACAAGCCCTTTTCTTGATCCAATTCATTCCTTTGGACAACCAACAACCACTTAATCTATTAAGTGCCAAGTACAATAGGGCAGGCACTGGAAACTCCTCACGGAAAAAGCAGACAAGATCCCTCCCCTCACAGAGCCTACATCTGTGGGGGGATATAGATAAGAACACTTAAGCACTATAAGCCCAATTTTGTGAGCGATACAAGGCACTGTAAGAGAACAAAAGAGGTGGCCTAATCAGGCCAACTTTCTCTCCCTTCCCTGAAATACTCAGTTGCTGATGTGCAGGGAAAATTCCACAATGGTCAACCACACTATACTTGAGTAGTCTCAGACATGATTTTCTACCCAAGGGGAGGAGGGCAGGCTAAAGTACTTTCCCCTTGCACCATCTTGACTTGACATGGGGATCCCAAGGCTTTTTCCACCCTAACTCTGCATTCACCCTTTCTCTTACTTAGAATCGTTCTTACTCCTGACGTGCAAAGGTGAGAAATGTCTCCTTGTTCTCCCACACGTCCATTAAATGGGCTGCTACTCTGTTACAGGTTAGTCGTGTGCACATCTGTCCACAAGCTCTGTTCTTTTTTTTTTTAAGATTTTATTTATTTATTTGACAGAGATTACAAGTAGGCAGAGAGGCAGGCAGAGAGAGAGGAAGGGAAACAGGATCCCCGCTGAGCAGAAAGCCCGATGTGGGGCTTGATCCCAGGACCCTGGGATCATGACACGAGCCGAAGGCAGAGGCCTTAACCCACTGAGCCACCCAGGCGTCCCCACAAGCTCTGTTCTTGCCAGCACTCAGAGGACATCCCTTCAGTCTAGTCTGCCACAGATCACTCACCACTACACTTGCCTTTGATCATTCCTGTCATTCCCGGGCAGGATGGCAATTAAAATGGAACAGTGAGGACCTGCCTTTTAAATCTTCAGTGTCAAATCCAAAGAAAATAATCCCCTTCTCTGAATCGTAGAGCCTGAGCTTTTCTTCTGACTCCTGAGATCTCAGGCTTTGCCTAGGGTTCACATACATAATCTAGAAAGACCTCCCTTTGTTAATCATCACGTTGGGAAATCAATTAATATAATAAACTAGTCTCTTTTGTTCTCACCTTCAATGTCCTTCTCTCTAAAGAGAGCAGGACATTTAGAATCTCCTAAGATTCTAAAAAGGAAGGCAGAATGACATTGTTAAAACCTCAACTGTGTTTTGATCTTATTTTATCGGTTAATTATCCACTCACCATTTGCCCTCTGAGTAGGAAGCGTGAAAACATGGAACACCATGGAAATACCAAGCCCTACTTAGGTCGTTTCTTCCAATGACAAGAGCTACTGTGGAGTCACTTGACAAACCTAAAAGCAAGGTCAGTGTCTAGCCTCAAATAACAATGATGAAAAAAGCAAATAGGTATTTATTTTACTGGTCCTTAGTGGCTTAAAAGCATGGCACAATCTGTGTTTGTTGCCTCAATAATGGCCCCTTTTGCCTTTCAGCTTTTTGCATCCACAGACTTCTATGCTTGCCTCACTTCTTAACACATTATCCCTGGTCATTCTATTTGTCTCTATAATTATGTGACTCGAAGGGCAATAATCTGGTGAAACAAGGACTGTGACGTCTTGTCCTAAGCCAATAACTTCTCTTGTGACCTTGTAGGAATTACCCAAGCTCCACATTCTCATTGTGAGAATGGCAATGACAATAACCCACTTCACAGGTTTATGTAAAAACAAGTAGATTTTTCAAATTATGATAAAACATTTCATAAACAAAGGGCTTTGAGGCGGCATTATCATTCTCAGACTTGTGCTGCATTTCCAATTACAGAGTGAGTCAGTTACTGATTAATCATGACTGAAGCCATAGTCCCTTTCCATCAAGTACAGCCACAGGGCAGAAGAGTGTCAAGATAAAATATGCATTCAAACATTGCTCTCACAACTTTGGATATCAAAAGATGCCATCAGATTTTTTTCATTGTCACACAAAGCACTGGAGTTCTTTGCGTCCTCACACAAAACTGAACCTGGGGAGGCTCCAGAGAGGGGAGTCAAGGATGAGAACATTGATTTCCATCATTTATCCTTGCCACCTTGGAGGAGAATCCATAATGAGCATGATATCGAGGCTGCTCTCTTCCAGTCTACTCACCTGTGCTCAGTGCCTGACAGTAGCTAGGTTTAGCATGTCAGACAGAAAATGCAGATTCAGGGGACAAAATTGTGCTCCTCACAAAACCCTGGTTTGCCAACCCTTTTGAATCTCCTTGTCCCCTCCTTCCAGCATCCCTGGTCCATTCATGACACACTGACTAGATTTTTATACACTGTAATTCTTGCTCAGCTCCCAGGTGTTGAGCCTTTTCCCTAGCCCCAGAGTTCCAGGAGATATTTCCACTTATAAGAGCTTTCTTTATGGTAAATATTTACATTTATTCAAGGCAAAAGATAGTAGCAGCCATTAAACTTAAAACTCCATTGGAATACTCGGAATTTTCCTGTGCTTTCTGCCTCAATACTTCCTGTTTGTTCTGACCCTGCCCACTTCTGTGAGCTCCATTCACTTCTCTCTTGATTTGTAATCCCTTCAGAGTCTCCAGGAAGAGCTTGGGGTAGGATGGACAAATTAGAAGCATGAAGGACAAATGCCAAGCTCATGTGTCCTTGCTTCCACACTTGGCCACCCCCTGCCTTCATACCTTTCTCCATGACACCACTAGGGAAAGACATATTAGTACTGACTTCACAACATTCCTGTGAGGCATAAGAACATGTTCTATGTAAAGCAGTTAGAGCAATGCCTGACATTTACTAGGTATTCAGTGAATATTAGCTGTTCACAACAGCTGAAATATGGAAAGGTCTCTAGTAATTGTCATTACTGGGGCCATAGTCATCTCTATTCTTAACCTGTGTCTACTGTAGTGGCCAAGCCTCTAAGAACTGGCATCACTGATATTTTTATTACCTTTCAAGAAAGCTTTTTTACAACATCCCATTTCAACTAAACAAACTCAGAAAAGCATAAAATTCATATGTACAAATTATTTCAGAGTAAATATATTCCTTGGATACATTTTGCAAACCTTTGATTTGGAAAATAGAGATTAAAAAGGAGGAGGCTCTTTAAGGGAGAAGTTCTCATATCTGAGCTGTATATAGCAGGCAATGGGAAAGAGGGAATGTGGAGATAAGGGTGTTACTTGAAGTCGGTCTCCTTGAGAAGGTAATATGTTAGCAAAAAACTTAAAGAAGGGGCAGCTGAGTGACTCAGTCGGTTAAGCATCTGCCTTCCACTCAGGTCATGATCCCAGGATTCTGGGATCGAGCCCCAAGTCAACCCCCTATGAGGAGCTCTGCATTCAGCAGGGAGTCTGCTTCTCCCTCTCCTGCTACTACTCACCCCCCATCCTGCTCGCTCATGACCCTGATTGTGCACATTCTTTCTCTCTCTCAAATAAATCTTAAAAAACAAACAACAACAAAAGAGACCTTAAAGAAACTAGCTGAACATCTGAAAGAAGACAACTCTAGAGAAAGAGAATAGTTTAAAAAAGCCTCTTGTATAGAAAGATGCCTGATATGTTGGGAGGACATCAAGAATGCTAGCATGGCTTTCTTCATGGAGTGGAATGGGACAGTAGGAGCGTGAGTGGGTCAGGTCAGGATGGTAACAGAGCCCAGAGTGCTTAGGGCCTCGCAGACTATTATAAGGACTCTGGGTCCTAGATATATTTGAAAGCAGAGCCGAAAGATATCTTAATGGGTTGGATATAAACTCCTGTAGCAAAATGAAGTCAAAGATAATTTCAAGAATTTGGGTCTGAGCATCAAAGCCTGAGGGCAGAATTTCTGTCAACCTAAATGGAAAAGGCTATGGGTAAAGGATGAGGGATTAGTAGTTTAGTCTTTAACATGATGATTTTTAGATGTCCAATAGATATCCAAATGAAGATGTCTAATAGGAGGTTGTCTATATGAATCTGGATTTCAGAAGGAAAGTCTGGACTTAGGAATCATGGGCTTTATACTAGATGACAGCATTGACTGAGTATAGATAGAAAAAAGAAGATCAAGGAACGAAGAAAAGTACTCAATCCTAGATTACTATAACACGGCAAGCTCAGAGAGAAGAAGAGTAAGAGACTGAGAAGGAGTTAACAGTGAGGTACAAGGAAAACCAAAAAAGGATGATGTCATGGAAACCAGAAATTCAAAGAAAATGGTGTGATCAACTATGTCAAATAGGCTGATAGATATGAATCACCATATTATACACCCCCAAAAATATGTGCTGATAGATAAAATAAGATGGGGGCTAGGCATTGGCCACCAGATGTAGTAAGTAGTAATATGAATATCATTGGTTACCTTGACAGGGGTCAATTTTTTAGAGTACTGAGGAGTCATCCTAATTGGAATGAGTTGAGGAGAAATTGTAGATAACCAACACAGACAACTCTTCGCAGGAGTTTTTCACTAATGGGGATTAAAGGAAAGGGTAACTAGTGAGAGAATAGGCCAAGAGAAGACTTTATTATAGATGGGAAGAAGTACAGTATGTTTGCATGTTGATCAGAAAGATCTAGTAGAGAGCAAAAAATATATGTAGATGATCGAAGAACTGCTAAATGAATGACTGTATAGCAAGAGAGAAAGGGATCAAGTGCACAGGAGACTGACTCCAGACAGACCATGGATAGCTAATTCGTACCAACAGGCAGAGAGACGGAGTATCAGTTTTTAAATACGGGTAGATATGGTGATGGATATTCCAGGGAAGTTCTCTTTTCATTGGTTCAATTTTTCTGGTGAGGAACTTAAGAGTGATGACCGGGAAGAAAGGATTGTGGGTTTGAGGGTAGAGGAGAAATGTTAAGTAGTTGTAAAGGACAATGGGAGACTGAATGGGTCACTATGATGGCCTGGCCCCAGTAAGGGCCCACTTGAGGTTTATATATTGAATTTAAATGAGACCAGTCAACATGGCTCCAAGTTCTTCTCCAGCAATACTCAGCTGCATGGTTCTAACCTAGCAAATGAAGAATTTAACCCAGCTGTAGTTTCATGAAGCAGTACAATGAAAGGGGAGGTGGGGCAAGAGAGTCGAGAGTGAACATCGAGGAGATGATTATGATTGTGCATGAATGAGGCTGGTTAAGAAGCATTAATGAAGATGTCACAAGGAGAAGAACAGTTTAATATGGTAGATCAATGAAATGTAGGTCCCAGTGGAGGTTAAAGGTTGGCTGGAGGGGACCTGAGGGGAGGCACTGGTTAAGGAGTAGGATATAAGAAGTTAAAATTATGCGATATGATACACCACATTAACAAAAGAATGGATAAGAACCATATGACCCTCTCAATAGATGCAGGAAAAGCATCTGACAACATAAAGCATGCATTCTTTTTTTTTTAAGATTTTATTTATTTATTTGACAGACAGAGATCACAAGTAGGCAGAGAGGCAGGCAGAGAGACAAGGGGAAGCAGGCTCCCCGCTGAGCAGAGAGCCCAATGTGGGGCTCAATCCCAGGACCCTGGGATCATGACCTGAGCCGAAGGCAGAGGCTTTAACCCACTGAGCCACCCAGGCACCCCTATAGCATGCATTCTTGATAAAAAACCCTCCATAAAGTAGGTATAAATGGAACATACCTTAACATCATAATGGCCATATACAGAAGACCCACAGTTAAAAGCATCCTCAATGGGGAAAAACTGAAAGATTTTCCTCTCCAGTCAGGAAGAAGACAGAGAGGTCCACACTCACCGTACTATTTAATTTAGTACTGACGTGTTAGCCTCAGCTATCAGACAACAAAAAGAAATAAAAGGCATCCAATTGGCAAGAAAGAAGTCAAACTTTCACTATTTGCAGATGAGGTGATACTCTAAGTAGAAAACCCAAAAGACTCCACCAAAAAATTGCTAGAACTAATACATGAAATCAGCAAAGTCTCGGCATATAAAATCAAAGTACAGAAATCTGTTGCATTTCTATACACCAATAATGAAGTAGCAGGAAAGAAATCAAGGAATTGATCCCATTTACGATGGCACCAAAAATATCAGATATCTAGGAATAAACCTAACCAAAGAGGTAAAAGATCTGTACTCTGAAAACTATAGAAAACTGATGAAAGAGCTTTTTCGCAACGGGTTTGCCGCCAGAACACAGGTGTCGTGAAAACCACCGCTCAACCTAAACCAGAATGGGGAAGGAAAAGACTCATATCAACATTGTTGTCATCGGACACGTAGATTCGGGCAAGTCTACCACTACTGGTCATCTGATCTACAAATGTGGTGGGATCGACAAAAGAACTATTGAAAAATTCGAGAAGGAGGCTGCTGAGATGGGAAAAGTCTCCTTCAAGTATGCCTGGGTCTTGGATAAACTGAAAGCTGAACGTGAACGTGGTATCACCATTGATATCTCCCTGTGGAAATTCGAGACCAGCAAGTATTATGTCACCATCATTGATGCTCCAGGACACAGAGACTTTATCAAAAACATGATTACAGGCACATCTCAGGCTGACTGTGCTGTCCTGATTGTTGCTGCTGGTGTTGGTGAATTTGAAGCAGGTATCTCCAAGAATGGGCAGACCCGTGAGCATGCCCCTCTGGCTTACACACTGGGTGTAAAACAACTAATTGTTGGTGTTAACAAAATGGATTCCACTGAGCCACCCTACAGCCAGAAGAGATACAAGGAAATCGTTAAGGAAGTCAGCACCTACGTTAAGAAAATTGGCTACAACCCCGACACAGTAGCATTTGTGCCAATTTCTGGTTGGAATGGTGACAACATGCTGGAGCCAAGTGCTAACATGCCTTGGTTCAAGGGATGGAAAGTCACCCGTAAAGATGGGAATGCCAGTGGAACCACACTGCTTGAAGCTCTGGATTGCATTCTGCCACCAACTCGTCCAACTGACAAGCCCTTGCGTCTGCCTCTCCAGGACGTCTACAAAATTGGTGGTATTGGTACTGTCCCTGTGGGCCGAGTGGAGACTGGTGTTCTTAAACCTGGCATGGTGGTCACCTTTGCTCCAGTCAATGTTACAACTGAAGTCAAGTCTGTTGAAATGCACCATGAAGCTTTGAGTGAGGCTCTTCCTGGGGACAATGTGGGCTTCAATGTCAAGAACGTATCTGTCAAAGATGTTTGTCGTGGCAATGTGGCTGGTGACCAAAAATGACCCACCAATGGAAGCAGCTGGCTTCACAGCTCAGGTGATTATCCTGAACCATCCAGGCCAAATTAGTGCTGGATATGAACCTGTGCTGGATTGTCACACAGCTCACATTGCTTGCAAGTTTGCTGAGCTGAAGGAGAAGATAGATCGTCGTTCTGGAAAAAAGCTGGAAGATGGTCCCAAGTTCTTGAAATCTGGTGACGCTGCCATTGTTGATATGGTTCCTGGCAAGCCTATGTGTGTTGAGAGCTTCTCTGACTATCCTCCTCTGGGCCGTTTTGCTGTTCGTGACATGAGACAGACGGTTGCTGTGGGTGTCATCAAAGCAGTGGACAAGAAGGCAGGTCACCAAGTCTGCCCAGAAAGGTCACCAAGGTCACCAAGTCTGCCCAGAAAGCTCAGAAGGCTAAATGAATATTATCCCCAATACCTGCCACCCCAGTCTTAATCAGTGGTGGAAGAACAGTCTCAGAATTGTTTGTGTCAATTGGCCATTTAAGTTTAATAGTAAAAGACTGGTTAATGATAGCAATGCATCGTAAAACCTTCAGAAGGAAAGGAGAATGTTTTGTGGACCATTTGTTTTTTTGTGTGTGTGTGGCAGTTTTAAGTTATTAGTTTTTAAAATCAGTACTTTTTAATGGAAACAACTTGACCAAAAATCTGTCACAGAATTTTGAGACCCATTAAAACAAAAGTTTAATGAGAAAAAAAAAAAAAACTGATGAAAGAAATTGAAGAGGACACAAAGAAATGGGAAGACATTCCATGCTCATGGATTGGAAGAACAACCATTGTTAAAATGTCTTTATTGCCCAAAGCAATTTATACATTTAATGCAATCCTTATGAAAATGACATCAGCATTTTTCACAGAGCTAGAACAAACAATCCTAAAATTTGTATGGAACCCCAAAAGACCCCAAATAGCCAAAGCAATCCTGAAAAAGAAAAGCAAAGCTGGAGGCCTCACAATTCCAGACTACATTACAAAGCTGTAGTCATCAAGACACTATGGAACCAGTGCAAAAACAGACACATAGCTCAATAGAACAGAATAGAAAACCCAGAAATGGACTCACAACTATATGGTCAACTAATTTTCAACAAAGCAGGAGAGAATATCCAATGGCAAAAAGTATCTTCAACAAATGGTTTTGGGAATATTGGACAGCAACATGCAAAAGAATGAAAATGGACCACTTTGTTACACCATACACAAAAATAAATTCAAAATGGGTAAAAGATCTAAAGATGAGACAGGAAACCATCAAAATCCTAGAGGAGAACACAGGCAGCTACCTCTCTGATCTTGACCTGAGCAACTCCTTACTAGACACATCACTGGAATAGGGAAACAAAAGCAAAAATGAACTATTACGACTTCATCAAGATAAACTTCTGCACAGCAAAGGAAACAATAAAAAGAAAAGGCAGCCCACGGAATGGGAGAAGATATTTGAAAACTGCTGATAAAGGATTAGTATCCAAAAATCTATAAAGAACTTATCAAACTCAATACCCAAGGGACAAATAATCCACTCAAAGAAATGGGCAGAAGACATGAATAGACATTTTTCCAAAGACATCTAGATGCTTAACAGACACATGAAAAGATATTCAACACCACTCATCATCAGCGAAATGCACATCAAAACCACAATGAGGTATCACCTCACACCTGTCAGAATGACTAAAATGAACAATACAGACAACAACAGATTTTGGCAAGGGTATGGAGAAAGGGGAGCCCTCTTTAACTGTTGGTAGAAATGCAAACTGGTGCAGCAAACTCTGGAAAATAGTATGGACATTCCTCCCAAAGTTAAAAACAGGACTACCCTATGACCCAGCAATTGCACTACTAGGTATTAACCCGAAGGATACAAAAATACAGATTCAAAGGGGCACATGCACCCCAATGTTTATAGCAGCATTAGCAACAAGAGCCAAACTATGGAAAGAGCCCACATGTTCACTGACTGGTGAATGGATAAAGAAGAGGTGGTAGAGATACATGTAATAGAATATTACTCAGCCATCAAAAAGAAAGAAATCTTGGGTATTATGCTCAGTAAAATAAGTCAGTCAGAGAAAAATAAATACCACATGATTTCACTCACATGTGAAATTTAAGAAAAAATATATGAATTATATGGGAGAAAAAGAGAGAGAGAAGCAAAACATAAAGACTTGATAGAGAACACACTGAGAGTTGATGGAGGGAAGTGGGTGAGGGATGGGCTAAATGGGTGATGGGCATTAAGGAGGGCACTTGTGATGAACACTGGGTGTTATATGTAAGTGATGAATCACTAAATTCTACTCCTGAAATCAATATTACAGTATATGTTAACTAACCAGAATTTAAATAAAAATTTGAAAAGAAAAAAAAAGAAATTGAGATTATGGAATTAAGACTAACGACAAAGTCTAGGATATAACTATGAGACTAAGGGGTTACACTACACTACAGTCAAGCTCATTGAAGAAGAGTTCAGGGAACTAACAGGTCAGGATGATGGAAGGATTCTTTGTATCTGTATTAAAATTATCAAGAATTATGAGTATATTGGAGAAAACAAAAATGAACCACAAAACCATAGAAAATAAGAAGAAACGCCTAGAGAATCAGTAAATGATGGCAACAATAAGGGACAATGACAGATATATAATGAAAGCATGAGAATCAGTATTGAGAGGTCATAGACAGGGAAAAGGGAGAATCGTCGGGAAGCAGCAATAAGGTACAAGGAGACCTTCTCTACTCTTCAGTCCAGTGTGGAGAAAGCTGTCGAACAAAAACAGCCATCACTTGAGACAGATGTCAGGAAAGCAGAAACTTTGGGAGAGAGCCAGGTTTCTTTCAGAGCAAGAAGATGAAAAGAATATTCTAAGAATAGGTTGAAGAACAGGAGATTTTACTTCTAATAGAACTCAAATTCCAAAGGGCACCGTGGAAGAATTTTAGAAGTTAGATAAAGGCAGGGAAAAGAACAGAATGGGGGTATTTGGAACTCAGCGGGGATTAGAGTATAGGAGTTGAGAGGTGACCTGGATATCTGGAGACTCCTTTGGAGGCTGACATAAATAGGCATAAATGGAATAATAGAGTAGTCCATGGAGATATGGTACTGATGCTATGCTGATAAGCTGTATCAACACATAGAGAAAAATGGATTTCTTGGGCTTCCTAACAATGAAAATAAAAAGTTAGAAATAGGTGCACCTGGGTGGCTCAGTCTGTTAAGAGTCTGCCTTCGGCTCAGGTCATGATCCTGAGATCCTGGGATGGAGCCCCTGTTGGGCTACCTGCTCAGTGGGGAGTCTGCTTCTCCCTCTCCCTATGACCTTCCCCTACCTCTGTTCTTGCTCTTGCTCTGTGTCTCTCAAATAAATAAATAAAATCTTAAAAAAAAAAAACTTAGAAGTAAAATGGTCTGAATCTAATGTACCATCTCTCTCTTAGCTTCTTCTGTTGGGAAAGGAGCAGTTATATTTTAAGCATACGTGATTCATCTCGACCCCTACCAATGGACTCAAGGATTTTGGAGTACTTACCACACCAAGCTGTACCTGGTACCCCTCCTCCCCTCCTCCACTTCATTATCTTACCAAAGTAATGACTTGAATAAAGAGAATTTTGAGAGAGTTAGAAAACAATGTCATGACAGACTAGCAAGGGTAGAAGTTTAGACCAGAGAGAGTAGCCTTGTGGTCCTTCGGTCCTTTGTGAGTATGCACTGAACTTTCTGGTAGGATGAACCCTGACTTATCCTTCTCTATAAAGCCTCTGGGATCCCTTACATCTTCTCAGGACGCATAAATTCCACTCTACTTATTATTTCCCTAAATTAACGTAAGAATACAAATCCAGTGTGTATCTTGCCCTTTAAAATGTGTGCATATTTATGTGTATTGTTAATTATGGCAGATGCAGTAATTAAAATTTTCAGCTAAAGTTTTCAATATAAATGACATTATGTTTTATAAGTAGTAACAATAAACTTTGAAGGTACAAAAAGCTGATAAGCATCAACCCAAAATCTCCAAAAACTGAAATTCCCCTACTTCTGAAAGTAAAGTTATCTAACTAATCAGTTATTTACTTAGTTTTATTCAAGATCAATAAGATGCTTAAAAAAATATATCCTATAATACTCAGTTTGAGGTAAATTCTCTAAATGCGCTCACATTCAGTTGATTAACTTCTTAAAGGCAGGTGCTAATAGAGGCCCAACAAGATAGGCAAAAATGCAACTTGTGCTCCAAACATAATTTTGGGTCACCTTATCCTTAGTCCATGCTTCAAATAGCACCTATATTCTTTTTTTTTTTTTTTTTTTTGAGATTTCATTTATTTATTTGACAGAGAGAGACACCGCAAGAGAGGGAACACAAGCAGGGGGAGTGGGAGAGGGAGAAGCAGGCCTCCCACTGAGCAGGGAGCCTGATATGGGGTTCCATCCCAGGACCCTGGGATCATGACCTGAGCCTAAGGCAGAAATTTAACAAGTGAGCCACCCAGACATCTTAGGACCTATATTCTGATTCTGATTCACCTATATTCCCAACTACCAGTCATAACAGGAGATTAAGCAAAAGTATTGATCTCTGAATGCAAATATTCATCTACCAAGAAGAAAATGACGTGGGGGCCTATATCAGTCTGGTTACTCATAGACACAAAATAGCACCCCCAAAATGAGTGTTGAACAGAGCTTAAGATGCAGATAATTTACAAAAGTGTGGTCAGTGATAAGGGGAATCCAATAAGAAATAAGGAGCCACCCTGAGTCTAGGAACGGTGCGAAGCAACTACTATCCCTAAGTGTGAAAGGGCAAGAACAGGAGCAGTTCCAAGAACCTACTCATTAAGCTTTATCAACACTTGTTAAGCCCAGTAGGAGCTGTGATTCTCTGTAGAGAATTTCAACCACTGCCCAGGCATGGCTCAGCAGGGAGGTTTCCATAGAAATAAATACATCAATTTTACCTGCCTCCCACCTTCCAATATGATGCCTTCCATTGTTTAAACCCAACTACTGGAAGCCAGAGGGCAAAGAAAGCATATTTTTGTAGTCCATAAAAGCACCCTCCTGGGGATGAAGGGTGGAAGTGTATCCAGAGAGACAAATGGAGATTATCCAGCACAGAAGCCAACACAATGAGACAGAAACAGCGGGCTTAGAAAACAAAGATCTTAAACTGGCAAAGGAGAATGGAGACCTCTAAGAGGGAGGTCTCTAAGGAAAAGGGATGGGGAGGGAATTCAATATAATATTTGGTATGGATGAGGGCTTGAAAACCTCAAGACTGCGTGTATTTCTGCTCAATGATGAAACTAAACAAAGAATGAGAGACCAAACAACACTTACAAGAGAAAAAGAAACAGAAAATGCTGTTGAAGAAAGGCAGCTGAAATTTGACATAAGCTAAAACACAGCATGAGTTTGGGTAAATGACAAAAAAATTCTTCTGAACTTGACACTGCGATTATTCTTTTTCGGATGACACCAAATCCTGACTGTAAACGTAAAAGAAGGACATATCCTCACAGGGCATTATTTGGCTCAATAAGCAATTTTTTAACAGTGTGGAATATGAATGCTATTTGTTGTCCTTCAGTGTTAAGAATTCACCTGTATGTGATTCATTCTAGTTTACACATTAGATTGTAAATTTTATCAAATTAAAAAAAAATTGGGGGTGGGGGTAGAGGGAGAGACAGGATCTTAAGAGATCTTTTAAGATCTCTCTGAGATCATGACCTGAGCTGAAATCAAGAATCAGACACTCAACCTACTGGGGCACCTGGCAAGCTCAGTCGGAGTGTGGGACTCTTCATCTCGGGGTGGTGAGTTCCAGCCCCATGCTGGGTACAGAGATTACTAAAATAAATAAGTAAAAACTTTTTAAAAAATTAAAATAAAAAATAAATTTAATAAAAGCAGGACAGATACATATAGGGAGACGAAAATGGGGTGTACAGGTGACGCAAAGGAGGAAAGGGGTAGTGTTCTCACCTTACACAGTTGTTGACCAAATATATATATGTGTGTTCTTTAGGCACAAGAATAAAAAATAGGGATTAGGTATGTACTTTGAAGCTGCAGGGTGACCAGTAGAGGAACTTAGAGAGATACTAGTTTCAGGGAGAGAAGGAAGGGATGACAGGAGAAAGGAACAGAAGTGACACAGATAGTACAAAAATACACTTAGTCATCCTTTATCTTAAAACAGCCAAAAGGAAATAAGGAAAATTAAAACAAAAAGAACAATTAAAAATAGTAAAAACAGGGGTACCTGGCTGGCTCAGTTGGAGGAACATGTGATTCTTTTTTTTTTTTTTTTAAGATTTTTATTTATTTATTTGACAGAGGTCACAAGTAGGCAGAGAGGCAGGCAGAGAGAGAGGGGGAAGCAGGCTCCCCACTGAGCAGAGAGCTGAATGTGGGGCTTGATCCCAGGACCCTGGGATCATGACCTGAGCCAAAGGCAGAGGCTTTAACCCACTCAGCCATACAGGCAGCCTGGAGCATGTAATTCTTGACCTTGGGGTCATGAGTTTGAGCCCCACATTGGGTGTGGAGATGACTTAAAAATAAAATCTTAAAAAATTGTTTTAAATTAAAAAATAGTAAAAACAAAAAGTAGTAAGAAGCTATTGCCTCTGGAGAATGGCATGAGGTCTGTGAAGGGACAGAAAAGATGACTGTATCAGCTAGACTCCAATCAGGAGAAACACTACAGTAATTTGAAGATGGCAAGTTAAAGTGCTACTAACTATAATATAGGGTTGAAGTAACAAAAGACTGGTAAGAACGCAATAGTAGTCTGAAGAGCAAAGGACTAGCAGATGAAAAAGAGCAGCCATGATGTCTAGGGCTGAGCTAGAGTACCTAAGGAAAGTGCATGCCACAGGGCTGAGATCCAGACCTGGCAGAAGAAGGTACAGCTGTGGCTCACCGGATGACAGAGGAGTCACTATGGGGCCATGCCATGGAATTTTCTGGAAATCCATCATCTGGAGTTGGCTAGAAATCCACCCTCTGAGATGCCAGAAAAGCCATTCATAGGAAAGTCATTTACAGAGAGACACCAAATCTAGGAACTTGCTACAAAGCTGCCAAAAGAGACATCCAAGGAAGCTGTGAGCCCCTGTGTGCTGCAGGAGCCGTGCACAGCCCCCAAGCCAGCAGCTGGGGACGGCGCTTCTGCTGTTAGCTCTGGCCCCGACAGAAGCCATCCAGGCTGCAGGAACTGACTGGAGACACACACAGGAATCAGTAAGAGAAATCTCTTCCTCTTCCAGTGCCCTTCCAGCACCCTCTAATGGGAAAGCTTGACAGGGTCCTTGCTCCAAAGCGGAAATGCTCAGAGGGTTCATGCCCATTCTTGCAGAGCAGGCATTGAGAGTGTACTTGGAAATGAGAGTCAATACACTGGTCACACCATAATCATGATTTTTTTTTATACAATTTGATGTTGTTAACTATGGGTGCCATCTTATTCTGATAGAATTTTATTTTCCAAAATCCTGTAACTATAATGTAATTCCTTGATTTTCAGGCCTACCTATAGAGTATTTCCTTTTAGATATCCAAAAAATTTTTAAATTCAGACATGAGCCATCCTCTCCCACTGCTCCCCTCCAGAAATCCTGTTTCTGCTTCTCTTCCCGTCTCCCTTATCTCCCCTAGGAGCCCTAAGGCGTAAAAATAGGAGTTAATTTAGACACCCCTTACAGAGTTACACACACTGCCCCCCATACACAAATATACCCACCCCACACAGCCAGTTTGTCACTAAGTAAAGTCATTCAGTGTTATCTCTCTAAATTGTTGCCTTCTTTGCTTTACTACTACCTTACTTCAAGCCCTCATTATCCTAACAGCCTCTTAATGGTCCCTCTCTCATCACCCCCACACACCAATCTGTATTTCACACTGCGGTGGGGGTGGGGGCTTCGCTAAATTCACATCTTATGCTATCGCTCAGCCTTCCCTGAAATTCATTAATCCATCACCCTGTCTTGGCTGCAGAATGAAATCCAAATCCCTTAGCTTGGAACACAAAGGCCTCCAAGGATATGCCTTCGTGTCCAGCCTCACTCTCAACATACCCTTATGCTCTAATCACACCAAATTTCAGGCTTTTCTCCGACAGAGCAAGCTTTATACACGGCAATCAGACATAATCCAATCAATTAATTATGAAACCTGCTTTTACTGTGTAAACTACTGTTGATCATAAATCAATCTCTCCCTGGAATTAATAGCTCACTAATAGAGGTAGAAAAAAAAATTCATGCAGACAAAGCATGTTAACATTACTTTGAGCACATGGTCAGATGCTCTGCCAACATTTTCCTTTGGACCTGCAATCCTGGGCTCTCTTCCTCACCTTTGACACCTGTGACAAATGTAAGGTCAGGACTCTGCATCAAAAGGAACTGAGGCTGCCTGGATCAAAGGGTAAAGAAGAAAATGTTTAGTTTTGATTTTGCTTATTTTGATGTTTTTGTTGTTGTTTATAATACAAAAAAAATTAAACCTATAACAATAGAGATATCTTTGTCATTAAAATTTCTGCATAAGAAAAAAAACTCCCATTACAATCTTGTAGCCCTCTAGCCTCTTCCTTGTCTTTCCCTATTGAAGCATATCATGTTTTATAATGTGACTTTTTAATAATCGGATGCTTTTTAGGAGGGCAACCAAACAGACTATGTTTCCCTCTGTCTGGCTAACTCTGCTGGTCCTTCCTGACTTAACAAAAATATCATCATTTTTGGAAATTTTTTTCTGCTTCTTTAAGCCTAAATCCAATGTTCTTTATTCTTGCTGCCATGGCACTCTACACAATATTTCTTCTGTTGAACTTAGCACTCTATGTTCCAGTTGTTTCTTTAACTCTTTCTCTCCTGCCTGTTTAAAGTGGGAACTTGAGAGCAGAAGCCTTCCTTCATCTGTGTATCACTGTGGCCCTAATTGGTGCTTCATGCACAAAATGTTGACAATACATGTCTATTAAAAAGAAGTGACTGATGGTATGATAGCTATTAACTGATTGTACAATTGCTATTCTTCTTTATTTACAAATTATAAATGGTTCAAGAGCCCCTTCCTGAAAATCTTCCCAAGGGCTTCAAATTTCCAAGCTATAATAATTTTCTCCCAACACTTACTACTATAACTGACATGCAAATTGGGACACCATCTTATGGAAATTTCTACTTATTTCCCATCCAGGGAGCTGGACTACACTTAAACTATTATCCACCCTACCTAATAAAAAGGATTAGCTGGCACTGTCCGCTAAGATCTGATTCTCTTGCCAAACTGGGAAGACATTTAGAAATCAATAACTCATAAAACAGGCTAATAGCTTCAAATAAGCTTCTTTAGAACTGTACAATTAGTGCAAGTCCCTGGATAACGTGTACTCTATCCAGCCTCTCCCACACACGTCAAACATTAAATCACCAACAGTTTATATCTATTCATTCATTTGCTTACTCGTGACTCATACTCCAACTTCCTTAAAATAATGTTATAAGAGTGATTATAAGACTAATAGCTATATTTCAAGGACCTTATGATTCATGGGTGTGTGGCAGTAGCTAATAGTAGCTTGGGTCTAAATCAGTAGCTTAGTTTTATGTTTGCTTCCACTGGCCTTCATATCAGCAATTTTTCAACAACAGTTTGTGGATCAAGAATATTCTGGTATCACATAGCTGCGTGTAGAAAGTATGGAATGACTCTGAGTGAGTTTGTATGCACACAAAACAAAGAGAATTCATTCACTGCTTTCCTATATGACCAAATGACTAGTAAGAGCGTTCAAGAGCAAAACATTACAGAGACAGTAGTTTTACTTTGTGAAAATCAATGGCTCTAGAAAACTGCACACTTAAAATGAATCATTATCTTGTATGTAAATTATGCCTCAGTAACTTGAAAAAAAATCAGTATCTGTAGTGACAGGAAGTAGATTAGTGGTTTCATAGGGCTAGGGAGGTGAGGATGTTATAAAGGGGCATGTTCTATATTTTGACTGTGGCTGATGATTATTTAGGTGGATATATTGCCAAAACTTACCAATATAAAGAAGGGTTTATTCAATTTTATGTAACTTATACCTCAATAAAGTTGAGTAAAAAAAAAAATTAACGGCTAAGCAAAACAAAATTGTTTTTTATTCAAGCTGCACGAAATTCCTATCTTAAAGATTTATAATAAGTTAATAGTAAGTACTATATCTTTATGGTGACTTTTCTTTGCCAGATAGCTCACACACAAAAATTATTCATGCAGATCTCATTAAATGAGTAACACCATAAAATGTCTTTCTCTGAGAAGAGTAATTATTAATTTTCAATAATGTGAGGTGAGTGAATTACACATGTATATTAAAAAGTTTATAACATTCCATATATATAACGACTTACCATCTAATTCTTAGGCCTGCTCAAAAAGAAATGCAAATAGCTGATAAACTCATGAATTCACAAATACAGTTCACCCTATGGTATATTTACATGGAGAAACTGTCACTTCAGAATGGAAGAATTTGACAGCAGCTACCATTGATTAGATGCTCTCTGAAGAAGAAACCCCACCCCCACCCCCCAGGTGATGGCGAAGTGCCATCATTGCTGGGTATACACAGCATATTATAGTGGAGATCTCTCATGCATGGTCTCCTACCACCTTTGGAATATCTTCCACATTTTATGAGCTTCTCCACTGTAAGCTTTAGCTTCCCAAGAGAAAACCCAGAAAACCCATTCCACCCCCACCATCCTTGGCAACTGGGATGCAAGTGGATAACCTTGGTTCCAGCAAGCACGTGCACCCATGTGAGGTTTCAGTTCACAGCATGAGGAAATAGGCTAAGTGTTGAGCATCTACCTTCCCAGTACAAGTGGCAGCTGAGAATCTTGCTTTACTGGGGGAGCTGCAGAAGTTGCAATAAAGTCGGGTGCCTGGCATCTAGAGCAATTTGAGAGAAGCTGAGTTCCTAGCACCTGAAGCTGGCTTGTGACAGCAGTGACAGTTACAGTTCCCACAAGGGCAAGTCCTGCAGCATGCTTCTAGGGTCTGGATGTGCTTCCTGCTGATTTCACCTGATAACAAGGATTTGGTGAGCTACCGGATATTCTCTACTGAAATCTTTGCCATCTTAAATGAGCTGGAATGGATTCTGTTTGCCATTCTGACCAGTATGCACACTTACACAGAGGTTTGATAAGGAAGGAGTACTCCCAGTCTTGGCAGCTTCCTGGGGAGTTAAGAACATATGGAGAAAATTCTACTCCAGTTTATTCTGAAAAGTCAACTTTACTACAGTGGCCAGAGCGGAAATGATCTCACAAGCTCTTCCAGGGAGATATCTGCCCTATCCCTAAGTGGGCAGTCTTAGTGTTTATTCATCAGGCTAGATTATTTTTATTGGTAGATTATCCCAGTACTCTGGGGCACACGTTGAACCCCAATGCTATGTGCAATGATTATAAATTGTGTCCTTCATGACTTGCCCAATTCTATTCTCTCTCTCTCTGAATGATCCCATTAAGGCCCAGGGCTTTAAATATTATCTATACACTGATGGCTCGCATTTCTATCCAATGTGATCTCTCAAGTTCAGATTCACAAACAACTGACGACCTGCTATCTTCGTTTGGATATCTAATAGGTAACTAAAATTTAACTGGCCATTTCTTAGATAGGACTTTAAAAGCAAAAGTGACTGAAGAAGAAAACAAATTAGGCTATATAAAAATTAAAATCTTTGTGTTGCTAACAATACCATCATGAAAGTGAAAATCCAGTTCAAAGAAAGAGAAAAAAATATCTGCAAATCATTATCTGACAAGGAACAAGGGGTTTATATCTGGAATATATAAAGAAGCAGTACAACTCAACAATAAAAGGAACAATAGGGCGCCTGGGTGGCTCGGTCAGTTACACATCTGCCTTCAGCTTGGGTCTGATGCCAGGGTCGTGGGATCAAGTCCTGCATCAGGCATCCTGCTTGGTGGGCTGTGCTCAAATGCAAGCACCCGCACACACACATGCTCTTTCTCTCTCTCTTACTCTCTCACTTGCTCTCAAATAAATAAATAAATAATATTTTAAAACAAGATTTTTTAAAAAGGGAACAATAATCCAACTTAAAAATGGGCAAAAGATTTGAACAGACTTGTCTCCAAAGATATACAAATGGGCAATAAGCACATGAAAAGACACTGATCATTCTTAGCAATTAGGAAAACGCAGACTCAAGCCACAGTGAGGTGACACTTCATACTCATGAGGACGGCTACAATGAAAAACAAAGACCATAACAAGCGTTGACAAGGGTGTAGTGGAATTAGAACCCTTATTCATTGCTGGTGGGAATGAAGTACAACCACTTTCAAAAACAGTTTGGCAGTTTCTCAAAATAGACATAGAGTTACTACATAACCCAGCAATTCCACTCTTGGTTATATGCTGAAGAGAAATGAAAATATATGTCCCAATAAAAACGTACATATTTTCATAGCTACATTGTTCATAATAGCCAAAATGTAGAAACAAATGTTCATAAGCCGATGAATGAATAAATGAAGTGTGGTATATCTCTATAGTGGAATATTATTTAGCAATAAAAAGAATTAAAGTACTGATGGATAAGATTAAGTTAAATAAAAGAATCCACTCAAAAAAGACAACATGTTGTAGCATTCCTTAACATGAAATGTGAAAAGTGGAGAAATCTATAGAAACAGAAAGTAGGTTAGTGGTTGCTTAGGGCCAGGAAAATAGATACAGGTTTCTTTTTGAAGTGACAAAATGTTCTTAACTTAGATTATATGATGATTGCCTGGCTCTGTGAATATACTAAAAAAAATCCTTGAATTGAACACTTTTAAGTGTGTGAATTTTATGCTATGTGAATCATATCTTGATTCAGATGTTAAAAACAAAACAAAACACTGGGGCGCCTGGGTGGCTCAGTCATTAAGTGTCTGCCTTCAGCTCAGGTCATGATCCCAGGGTCCTAGGATTGAGCCCAGAATCCTGCTCCCTGCTCAGCAGGGGGCCTGCTTCTCCTTCTCCCACTCCCCCTGCTTGTGTTCCCTCTCTCACTGTGTCCCTCTCTGTCAACAAATAAATAAAATCCTTAAAACAAAAACAAAACAAAACCTAACAGAGCTAAATCTAAACTTGTAACTTCTTACTCCCTCAAACCCAAACTTGTTTCTCTCCCAATTTTACCCCCTATGTTTGTCCAGGCCAAAACATAGAAGTCATCCTTAATTCTTCTTTATACATTTGCTACATTCAATCTATCCACAAATCCACTTGTCATTACCGCAAAATCTATCCCAATTCTGACAACTTCACTCCTTCCCCGCTCTCATCCAGGTCACCATCATCTGTGTTCCAGTGAAAATGTGTTCTAACTGGTGTTTCAGTTTCTATATTTACCTCTCTCTGTTTCCTCATTATAGCTAGCCGACTTTTTTAAAACTGTGAATCTCCTTCTGCACAGCAAGGGAAACAATCAACAAAACTAAAAGGCAGTCTCTGGAATGAGAGAAGATATTTGCAAATGACACATCTGATAAAGGGTTAGTATCCAAAGTCTATAAAGACCTTATCAAACTCAATACCCCCAAAAAATAAATAATCCAGTTAAGAAATGGGCAGAAGACATGATTAGACTTTTCCCCAAAGAAAACATACAGATGGCTAACAGACCCATGAAAAATGTTCAACATCACTCATCATCAGGGAAATACAAATTAAAACTGCAATGAGATACCACCGCACACCTCTCCGAATGGCTAACAACACAGAAACACAGATATTGGCAAGGATGTAGAGAAAGAGGAGCCCTCTTACACTGTTGGTGGGAATGCAAACTGGTGCAGCCACTCTGGAAAACAGTATGGAGGTTCCTCCAAAAGTTAAAACTAGAACTATCCTATGGCACAGCAATTACACCACTAGGTATACACCCAAAAGATACAAAAATGCAGATTCAAAGAGGTACAAGGTTTTAGCAGCATTAGCAACAGTAGCCATGTTATGGAAAGAGCCCAAATGCCCATTGACAGATGAATGGATAAAGAAAAAGTGTGATGTATATACAATGGGATATTACGCAGCCATCGAAAAAGAAATCTTGCCATTTGCAATGGCGTGGATGGAACTAGAGGGTATTATGCTAAGCAAAATAAGTCAGAGAAAGACAAAAAACTACCATATGCCTTCACTCATATGTGTAATTCAAGAAACAAAACAGATAGATATATGGGAAAGAAAAAAAAGAGAGAGAGGCAAAACACAAGAGATATTCTTAACTATAGAGAACAGACTGAGGATTGCTGGAGGAAGGTGCTCAGGGAGATGAATCAGTGGTTGATGGGTACTGAGGAGGGCACTTGCTGTGATGAACACTGGGTGTTATATGTAAGTGATGAATCACTAAATTCTTCTCCTGAAACCAATGTTATACTAGATGTTAACTAACTAGAATTTAAGTAAAAACTTTGGGTGCTTGGGTGGCTTAGTAGGTTAAGTGTCTGACTCCTGGTTTCGGCTTAGGTCATGATATCCCTGTCGGGGAACTGAGCCCCGCATGAAGCTTCACACGCAGGCAGAAGTCTGCTTGTCCCGCTCCCTCTCCCTCTGCCCCTTCCCCACTCATGGCATGCACATGCATGCACTCTCTCTGTCTCCTCTCAAATAAGTAAAATCTTTAAAAAATAAAAATGTGAGGGATACCTGGGTGGCTTAGTTGGTTGAGTGTCTGCCTTCAGCTCAGGTTATGATCCCAGGGTCCTGGGATCAAATTCTGCATCAGGCTCCCTGCTCAGTGGGGAGTCTGCTTTCCTTCTGCCTTCTGCTCCCCCTGCCTATGGGGTCTCTCTCTCTCTCTCTCTCTCTCTGGCAAATAAATAAACAAGTAAAGTTTTGGGATGCCTGGGTGGCTCAGTCAGTTAAGTGTCTGCCTTCGGCTCAAGTCATGATCCTGGGGTCCTGAGATCGAGTCCTGCATCAGGCTTCTTGATCAGCAGGGAGCCTACTTCTCCCTCTGCCTGCCACTCCCCCTGCTTGTGCTCTCTCTCTCTTTCTCTCTCTCTGACAAATTAATAAATAAAAAAAATTTTTAAGTAAAAATTGAAAACTTGAAACATAAAAAACAAAAATAAATAAAAATAAAAACTGTGACTCCGATCCTATCATCCACTACTTAAAACTCCAATGACTGTCTATCATAATTGAATAAAATGTAATCTCCTTTCCAAAGCCCACCCGTCCCTACAGAATCTGCCTGCCTTCATCAACAAATTAACTGATGCCCTCTGAATTGCCTTCTTCTCCTTCATGTAGGACAGATTTTTTTCTGTCTCATGACCCTTGCACTTACTATTCCTTCAGACTCTCATGACTAATTGACAACATCTGTCTGCTCTCAGCTCAAAAGCCACTCCCTCGGAGGGGCTTTCTAAAGTAGCATTGCCTTGAAGTGACTCTTTGATGTTATTCCGCTTTATTTTCTTAATAGCACTTACAATTATCTGAGATTAACTCAACAATTTCTGTTACTTATTGTGGTAAAAAGCACATAAAATTTACTATCTTAACCATTTTTAAGTGAATAGTACAATAGCGTTAACTACATGTACATTGTTGCACAACAGACCTCTAGAACATTTTCATCTTGGGAAACTGAAACTCTATACTCATTGAATAACAACTTCCCTTTTCCCCTCTCCCCAACCCCTGACAACTGCCATCCTGCTACTGAATTTGACTACCCTGAGTACCTCATACAAATGGAAGAATGCCATATTCCTCTTACTGTGATTGACTTATTTCACTTAGCATCATGTCCTCAAGTCTCTTTCATTTTGTAACACATTGTCATATCCCCTTCCCTTTTAAGGCCGAGTGATATTTCATTGTGTATATATATACACCAAATTGTGTTTATTTCTTTGTTCATCTGGTTATTACAGTCTATAATGAATCATAAAGCTTACCAGCTTCATGAGAGCAGAGACATTGTCTACTTTGTCCATTGCCATATCTCCTGCACGTAGAACAGTTACAGGAAATTCCACACAAGTGGCAAGACAGGAGTTGAAACCTGGAGCATATGATTAAATAGGGAAGCAGTAGTCCCCAAGAACAAAGAGCAGGGAAGTTGACAAAGATGTTGAAGTGAATATGGCCTATTTGCGGACAAAGAGATTTGTGTGATTTAATAATAGAGATTAGTGGAAAATAATTTGATATGGGTAATTACAGCTAAACTCTCATGATCTGGAATATCAGTTTGAGTCTCTAGATTTTATCCTGGAGACGATACAACAATGAAAAGTTTTGCAGGGAAATGCATTAGTAAATATCATTTACTAAGTATCTAGTATATGCTACATACTCTTGGATACATTAATTCTTTTAAAACTTACAACCCTACAACAACCCTACTATTACCTTTATTTCCCTGAAGAATATTTTAGGTAAGTAATTAATTAGTGAGGACAATTCGGACAAGAGCAGCAAGAGTACAAGTCTTTAACTATTTAACTTTAATTTTTAAGTATTTAATTTTTCCTTTTTTTTTAAGATTTTATTTATTTATTTCACAGAGAGAACAAGAGAGCATAAGCAGGGGATGAGGGTGGGAAGGGAGAAGCAGGCTCCCTGCTGAGCAGGGAGCCCAATGTAGGCCTTGATCCCAGGACCCTGGGATTATAACCTGAGCCGAAAGCAGATACTTAACCATCTGAGCCACCCAGGCGCCCCTATATATTTAACTTTTCAAAGGAAAATTACTAAGACAAGGTAACAGACTGTGAACAGAGAAAGAAACAGAAGGGAAAATTAATCCAAAATTTATTACCAGGATGTCAGTTGATTGAGAGGGTGCAAAGTTGGTTGGTGGAAGAGAGGAAAAATTTGGCAGAACATCTAAGTAGAGAAGCTTGTAGATATGCAAAAACTGTGGCAAAAAAAAAAAATGTATTCACAAAAGATCAAAGCTGGAGATGGAGAATTTGAGTATTTTCCTCCCACAGGATGGTGAGATCTTAAAACTGAATAATGACTTAACAATATTAAAATGTTGCCTTCTTCTTATTTGATTTTTATAACAAAAGCAAACTCCACCATACTCAAAATGATTCCACAAAATTCTAAGTGAGGTTTAACTTAAGGCTCAGCCTCCTAAGCCAACTGGTGTGAGACACCCACTGAGGAGGGAATTTATCCAGAGTGAGATCACATAATTGTGGAGGAAGTAGGAGAAGGATGGTATAGTTTTAAATTATTCTTTTACAAAGCCATGCTCTCCCATTAGCCCCAAGATTGAAATTTCCAAAACCAAACAAAGCAGAAATGTTCAGGTGTCCCACAAGCCATTCTGTTACTGACACCTTAAGTGGTATTTCAAAAACTCCAGACCCTGAAGTCTAAAAAGAATTATCTTTTTATTATTTTGATCATCATTACTTTTCTTCATTAAGTCTTTCTTGTATCTACTACCACTGGGGCATTGTTTCATGCTTGCGTTCACATCCAGTTAAATGCTAATTATTCTTCAATACCATCTTTCCAATTTTCTTCCCTAAATTATTATAGTACTACACTAGAGAATGTGAGATTTTAAGGAAGCTGTCAAAAGGCTTAACAGCATCGAATAAAGATAAAGAACAAGCTTTGTTGAATTTGGCTTCCCACTGGGTTTTTCCCAAGTTAAACTTTGAGTTGTATGTGAATATATTTGAATACATTGAACTTTCAATATTTTTTGCCTATTTATCATTTACTGGTATAATCAGTGTGAATGTGTACATACACACACACATAATGTACACTTTTCATTCACTCTTTAATTTATTCAACATTTCTGGAATCCCTTTCTGTGCACTAGGCACTCCATTAAATGTTATTCCAGAAACTTTGTTCTTTCTTATATTATTATCTAACTTAGAGTTAATCATTCTTCAATATTCCTATATATTTTCTTCCCAAACTTAGTTTTGCTACTAAAAATAAGAATGTTAAGACATTAACCCATCTGTGATTCTTAAGGATATTCTATTAAAATTTTGTTGTCTTGCCAGAGTAGATTTCCCTTCCATCTAACAAGCACTTACCAAGTGCCTAGGGCAGACTAATTTCAAAGTGTGGGTTATCCAACAACTGAAAGCAACACTATTCCAACAATGTGTTCATATAGGCCATATTACAGGCTGGCCCCAATCTACCTTTTCGACTACATCTTTATCCTCTACACACACAGGGACCTCTATTTCAGCCATAGAGAACTATTTCCCAAATTGAGTTCATAGGAGACTTAAAGCTTTAGATCTTTTATATTCAAGCTCAAAAAGGACAAGATCTTTAAATCTTGTATTTAAGATTGTCTCTATTTCTTTTATTTTCTTTCCTCTTTTCTTTTCTTTTCCTTTCTTTTCCTTTCTTTTTTAAGAAAGCTTTTTGCCTAATGTAGGGCTCGAACTCATAACCCTGAGATCCGGAGTCTTGTGCTCTACCTACTGAGCCAGCCTGGGGCCCCTCTATTTCTAATTCAAATTAAATGAAAGTTAATGTCTAAGGCCTATCATGTATTCCAGAAAAAAAAATACAGAGAAATCCCAGAATGATAATTTTGTATAGATATTTAAGCAGGAAAACTGTAGAAATTTCTTCTCAGTAGAGGAAAAAAAATTTTTTAATTATTTTTCACAAGTTTAATATCCAAATAGTACCACACTTACAACAAGTTCTAATGAATAGCGTATAATCATGATGCAAATATTTGGGAGGACATTTGTCCAGCATAACAATATTTTTGTAACAGAACCAAATACTTAAACTAGACAAATTATTCCATACTGATATATGTATATACTGGAGGCAGAACAGGATAGCAAATAGGAAGGCTGGCTCTGGAGCATGACAGTCCTGAGAAAGAATCTCTGGCTGTCACTTACTAGCTGTATGACCTCCAAAATCTTAACCTCTTAAAGTCCCAGTTTCCTAATCTTTAAAGGTTAGCCATACAGTGTTTAAGAAAATTAAATACGGGGGTGCCTGGGTGGCTCAGTGGGTTAAAGCCTCTGCCTTCGGTTCGGGTCATGATCTCAGGGTCCTGGGATCAAGCCCCGCATCGGGCTCTCTGCTCAGCAGGGAGCCTGCTTCCCCCTCTCTCTCCGCCTGCCTCTCTGCCTACTTGTAATCTCTGTCTGTCAAATAAATAAATAAAATCTTTAAAAAGAAAAAAAAATTAAATACGAGTGTGATAGGATGAATAGCACATACAAAATATTCCATCACTGTTACCAAGTATTTTGTTTTTGTGTCTTCACTGAGAGTACTGAAGTTTAATCAAGTTAACCTGATAACTCGCTTTCAGGGAGAATGTTCCTTATAAATGAGCAGTGTCAGCGTTCAGCTTTAGGGAAGAAATGGAACAACAATGTCAATACTGAGCAGGAGAGACTTGTTTCTTCTCTCTAAAATGGGATATATTAAAACCTCATATACCAGGATTGCAAACTCTTCATTAGGTATATTTGACACGCCATTGACTTTTTATCCCTGGATATAATAGTACTTTTTTGTCAGATTTGCCCCTGGGTAGAGGGAAGGAGCTCAATTGTACATGTTATAGTATTTTCAGGGTGTTTGTGTTATGGTTCAGAGTTTATTGTGTTTATTTGTGTTGGGTGCTGTTATTCAGATGACATCTAGAGTAAAGATGGCTGGCCTGCAATGAAAGAACCTTCTTGGCATGCCTGGTAGGGGAGGGGCTCGGTCGATTAAACATCTGCCTTTCCCTCGTGATTTCAGGGTCCTGGGATGGAATACCACATGAGGCTCCTTGCTCAGCAAGGAATCTGCTTCTCCCTCTTCTCCATCTGCCCCTCCTCCTCACTCATGTTTGCTTTCTCTTTCTTCTCTCAAATGAATAAATTCTGGAAAGAAAGCAAGGAAGGAACGAATGAAAGAAGGAAGGAAGGAAGGAGGGAAGGAAGGAAGGAAGGAAAGAAGGGGGAAAAGGAAAGGAAAGGAAAAGAAAGAAAGAGGGAAGGAGGAAGGAAAGAAATCAAGAGGGAGAAGGAGAAAAAGAGAAAGAAAGAAAGAAAGAAAGAAAGAAAGAAAGAAAGAAAGAAAGAAAGGAAGGAAGGAAGGAAGGAAGGAAGGAAGGGGGAGGGAGGGAGGAAGGGAGGATGAAGGGAGGGAGGAGGAGGGAAAGAGAGAAAGAGAAAGAGGGAGGAGGGAAGGATGGAAAGAAGGAAAGGAGGGAGGGAGGGTCTTTTCTTTACCTTTTTGCCCCACCCTTACTTATCCCTCCTCCCCTCATCAGATTGCATGTTTACTGTCTGGTTCATCACAGGTTTACCAACTGGTCCATTACTAAGGATGAAATTTCTACTAACACCCTATGCTTCCTAATCCCCTTTTTCTCTGAAGAAAGCAAGACCTTTTGTTAAAAGAGTAAACATTCAAGACTCTGGTTTGGGTTTAGAGGTAAAAACAGATAGAGGGGGCTTACTTTAAGTCTACATTAGTATACCTGGTATGATAGTCCACAAATACTAAAAACTATTTATTGAATGTAGATCATTAAAATGACATCATGGTAATCTTTGCTAGGACATGTAAATACCCATACCTGCCTTAGTCCGCCTTTCAAACTCCCATAATAAGCCTCAAGTTTCTAGGTTAGACAAAGTAGAAAACTCATCTCTACCCTAGATATGCCTAAGGAGCTCTGAAATAGAAGGTGTGCTCTGTTATTTTCACTCCAAAGCCAAGTTTAAAACCCAGATCTTATTTTGTCAATGCTATATAGAAAGCTGGAAAAGGGAGAATGAGAGCATGCTATCCCATCTACCCCACCGTGCATAGGTTCCACTCCTAAAATAGCTTGGATGATGTCATGATAAATCCCATTCAACACCTCCCCTCCCTGGAGTGGAGTAGAGAAGGGAAGCATGGGCAGTGGGAACTGGGAGATAAAGAAAATGTTCCCAGGACACCTAAGTGACTCTGTCAGTTGAGCATCCGACTCTTGATCTTGACTCATGATCTCAGAGTACTGGGGTCACGCCCCAAGTCGAGCTTCAGATTCTCTCCCTCTCCTTCTGCTCCTTTCCCCACTCACACCCCATCTCTCTAAAATAAATTAAGTAAAATCTTCAAAAAAGAAAAGAAAATGTTCCGCCCAAAAGTCAACAAGATATTTTTTTTCATAACTTAAGATGTTCAATGAAATAAAATTACAAGGACCTACAAGCATCAGCATATGTGAACTAATTTTAATATGTTTATGACCACTGCATTTATCAGAAAAAAAATAGAGAAAGATTATTATCTCTATATAATCTAAAACAAACAGTAAAACTCAGGGATCCAGGATTATCGATGTTAAGTATCAATAAAAATAAAGTCAACTTGCTAGAGTAAAGAACTCACTGAAACCTTTCTATACCCATAATCATAATAATCTCATGACTTACTACTGTGTATTACATAGTCAAGCATGTTGGAAATGACTTGGCAGTTAATTGACAGCCTTTTCCAAAGCAAAGAATAGTAGGGTTAGTGGGGGAAAACTGAATACAATGTTTCTCTTTAAAGAGAAGAAGAGCCAGTTCATATGTCATATATAAGACCTAAACTAGGTCATCACTGACCGGCCTAATGTGAGTTCCTTTTCCAAATACCCTTGTGGGCTTTTATAATAAAATATTCCTATACCTAACACTTCACTTAAATACCAAGAAAAAGCTTAATAAAGTTTTTCTTCTCATCATGTAACTTTTTCTCACAAATAATGTTCCAAAATTTTCTGACACCCTGATCTGATAATCAATACTTTTTGAAGGAAAAATGACAAGAACCAGTATGAAATTGATCTATTCAAGAACTACAGATGGTAAAAATTAATCTTACTGACTGAAATGGGAAGACCAAGCAGGAAGATTTCAGTGAAAACCATACACTTTTAGAAATCAGCAGATATTAAGTTGTTTCTGAAGAGAGCCCAGATCTTCAGCTTCATCAATACAATTACATTAAAACAAAAGTAACTTTTGAAAAGGAGTAGAAACATGGGAGAGGAGTTAATGCCCATTTCCGGGCAGGGGCAAGGATAAATGAGATGCATGTGAAGTCGCTTTTTAAAGTTCTAAACAGGTGCTACTTACCCATCTTTCACATTAGACATGAACAATTAAAGTTTTTTGAATAGGTGATTGCTAGTTAATGAAATAATTCATTAAAATAAATGTTTAGTGAACCAGGGACATTAAAAATAAGAAGGTACTACACCGCAGAATGATTTGCGTGACTCAATCAGTTTTTCTCTTTTCCTAGGATACATAAGATCATGATTCCCATTCTACCTGATTTTCAGCACAGCTCTCTTGACAACATTACTTTTATGCTCATAATATGACATAAAATAATTAAGTCAGAAGAGCCAAAAAGCTATATTAATACTTTCCATTAATCAGAGGGATTAACTTAGTTGACTAGATTATGTAAAGCAGCATAGCAACACCTCTATTTGGAATATTTGTCACTTGAGGATCTGAAGTCACTTTACAAAATGTTGGTGAGACCTATCTCCTCTCTACTTCAAATGGTAAGAAGCAGGGGCATACTTCATTTTATTGAAAATTTTCCAATGGAAAAACACCTTTGCTCTGAATTTAACACATTAGAATGCAGTTGACCCTAGTATTTCAAGTTAGTATTAAATGAAACATTGACAATTACGAAAAATTTTTCTTTGGAAGGTACAACACATTCTTCCCGCTGAACAGTATACTTCAGAGAGAAGCAGAGAGAAAATTTCCCCCAAAATCTTGTGAAGAGCAAGAGCAGATCTGGGTTTAAATGGCAGGACTGACCCTTACGGACTGTGTCATTAGGACAAGTTACTTAACTCTGCAAGTCTCATTTTCCTTCTCTAGACAAATGAAGATAGTAGCAGTAGTTCCTTCATAGGGTCAATGTGAGGATTAAAGAGTGTAAACTGGGTGGCGCAGGGCCTGGCACATGGTAAGCATTCAATATAGCGCACACATCCATCATCATGACTATCAACACCATCATCACATCATCCCCATCATCATCATCACCATCAGCTCTAAGCACCTCTAACCAGTGATGGTTAATATGTGTCAGCTTGAGGCTATTTTTGGGTGAGATTAACATTTAAACCAGTGAACTGTGAGTAAACAGATTGCCCTCCAATTGGCTTCATCTAATCTAAATAGAACAAAAAGACCCACTCCATAAGCAAGAGGGAATTCTCTGGCAGATTGCTTTTGGCCTTGATCTGCACTCTCAGTTCTCTTGGGTCTGCATCTTGCCAGCCTTTGGACAAGAACTGCAACTTTCAGGAGTCTCTGTCGGTCCACACTGCAGATTTGTGTTTACTAGTCTCTGTAATCATGTGAGCAAAGCCTTATAATAAATATCTTTGCCTAGGTAGACACATGTTACTGCTTCTGTATCTCTGGAGAACTTTGATAAAATTATACAAGTCTGAGAATCTAAATCAATGGTAAAGGGGCACCTGGGTGGCTCAGTCGTTAAGCATCTGCCTTCAGCTCAGGTCATGATCCCAGGGTCCTGGGACTGAGCCCTGCATCGGGTTCCCTGCTCAGTAGGAAGCCTGCTTCTCCCTCTCCCACTCCCCATGCTTATGGTCCCTCTCTCGCTGTCTCTCTGTCAAATAAATAAATAAAATCTTTTGAAAAAAATCAATCAATGGTAAAAAATAGGGCACGAACATCCTCTCTTGGAATATAAGATCCTTGAGGGCAAGGATCCACGTTCAAGAATTGACCTTGCAACAAATATCCAGTAAATGCTCTAAGAGTAAATTAACCAATCAGTATATTTTATCGCAACCATGTAAATCTGGGGCCATTTTTTTAAAGTGTATGTGAACTGATACCATCCATTAGACAAGCCTCAGGATTATCATGTTAAGAAGGTGTCGGTAAAGACGTGGTCAAATCACCAGCAATGCCAGATGGCTGATAGAGAATATGTGCTGCCCTAAATGACATCCTAGGGAACAAAATGTCCCAAAGGAAATAGAAAACTAGGGAATGGATGAATCCCATCTGCTGTTGTCATGGATACCGTTCATCTTATCCGTGTGAACTTGAAAACCGAAAGCACTACAGAATAGAGTGGCTAGCTGTCTAATTGAGGCCTCATCTGTTACTAACAAAGTCCAATAGAGTCCTCCTTAATGTTTAATGAGTGTTCCAAGTATAGTTGGCCTCGTGCAAATTCTGCAAAATATACAGTTTCTGTTCTCTTGTCCAGTTGTTCTCTACTTTGGGGGCTCATGAGAATCCTCTGGAGAACTTTAAAAAATATCTTTGATAAAAGCCTACCTCCAGATATTCTGACTTGGTGGTAATGGGCTGTATCCAAATATAGGTATTTTTAAAAGGTCCCCAGATGATACTAATATTATGCATCTGGTGTTGAGAACTGTGCCTCTGGGCTCCTACAGTCTCAGTATGGCACAGAAACACATGTAACATACACACACATAAACCCTTTCACATATTAACATTTTTCATAATCCTTCACATCTCCAACTCGAATATTCAGGAAATGATTAGCCATGACAATCATGCTTAATTCTTGTGATATTACACATGTTTGATCCTCATCCACAGTTCCCAGCTCCCAGCTTCTGAAACCTTTGGAATTTCCTCTGACAAGGGCGATAAAAGTGTCTTTTGTTATTTTAATGAGGTGACTTTTGGAAAGCCCTTAGGGTAACCCAAGGATGGGTGGGGGCTGGTTGCCAGGGGAACCAACCAGGTGTTGAGAAAGTAGGAAAGTTCAGCCCCAGCCTGTCCCTCCCACCCCTCACCCCCACCCTCTGTCCCGCAAGGAGTGGGGGAGAGGGGACTGGGCTTCAATCAGCCAGTGGCCAGTAACCTAGTCAATCATGACTAGGTAATGAAGGCTCATTAAATATCCAAAAGGGCCGTTTAGAGGAATTCCAAGATGGTGAAAGTAGAAATGTGGGGAAGGTGGTGCCCTGGAGAGGGCACAGAAGCACCACATACTTTCCCATACCTTACCCTATGTATCGCTTAATCTAGCTGTTGATTCATATCCTATATCATATCCTCTAGTTAACTGGTAAACTAGGTGTTTCCTGGAGCTCTGTGAGCCACTCCTCTAAGGAGGAGATCCTTGAAACCTCCAATCTGCTGCCAGTAGTAATGGTGGGGGAGCAGAAAGCCAGTGGAGAACAAAGCACAAGCTGACACCCTATAAGCCCCATCCTCACCAATGGCTACCACCACTCCTGGGTGGGATATGTGTGACAATCCTCCAGGATACTTCCAACTATCTCAAAGCTAATGCTTTGCTAGAGGGAAAAACAACCTTAGCTTGATAATAACAAGGCCACCAGAATCCTGTGAGTCCTAGCATATGAAAGTCCTTTTGGACACCTCCCTTTTCCTTACCTCCCCAAACCCCATAGTATACAATCAGTCACCCTTCACAACCCTTGTGCCCATGCGTCCTGTCCCCAAGCTTTAATAAAATCACCCTTTTGCACCAAAGACATCTCAAGAATTCTTTCTTGGCCATCAGGCTCCAGACCTCACCAACATTCCAAAACCACATCGGTAATAGCCTAGGGCTTGCGGCTGGATCTAGACACCCTGTTGGTGTCCAAGAACTGCTTGGTGTTGGGGAAGGGGGCTCCCCTCATGCTGGAATTTTCTGAGAACCCCAGTTTGGTGCTTGAAATCTCTATCCTCCAGTTATTTCTATGTTTTTCATGTCCGCTTTCAGAGTCTATCAAGGAAGGAATATAGGCAAAAGAAAGATAGCTGATTTTAGTATTGACAAGAAGCTGGAGAGAACAGGCACTTGAAGCTAATGATTAAAATCAATGATTCTGTTAACCCATGAGTTTTAGAGCAATCACATAAAAGTCAAAAGACTAATAAAAGACAGAGAAAAATTCAAGTGATAAATTATCTGAAAATAAACTAATTCGTGAACACACATTTATAATATTATAAAGCTCTGGAGCATCTACATTTGTAGGGATTCACCAAAGTTTCAATGATTTTGGACAAAGCTGTCTCATTTTAGAAGTTTTAAGTTTAATTTGTGAAACAAGGCATCATAATATCCAGTAAAAATACCATCTAGAAAATTTTTATGTGTATATCTAGTGATTTGTTTGCAATGAATTTTTTTTAATTTAAATTCATTTCAGTAATATATAGTATATTATTAGTTTCAGGGGTAGAGTTCAGGGATTCATCAGTCTTACATAAATACCCAGTGCTCACTACATCACATGCCTTCCTTAATGCCCATCACTCAGTTATCCCACCCCCACCCCCTGTTTGCTATGTATTCTCTACTAAAGGGACTGCTTGCTTTTGAGCAGTTTGGTAAACTCATAACAAGTAGAACAGGACTTCTTAAATTATTTTCACTTTTCAGAAACAATTGACAGTGAATAATTCCATTTCTAGGTATATATCCAAAAGAATTGAAAACAGGGCTTCAAACGGATATTTCTATACCCATATTCATAGCAACATTATTCATAATAACCAAAAGGTGGAAGCAACCAAGTATCTATTGATAGGTAAATGTGGACTATAACACCCTGTGTTATACACATAAAATGAAATATTATTCATCCTTAAAAAGGAAATTCTAATACTACAACATGGATGAACGTTATGCTAAAGATGACAACATTATGCCAAGTAAAATAAGGCACTCATCAAAAAGAAAATAAATAAAGCTTGCATTATTTCACTTACATGAGGTACTTCGAGCAATCAAAGTCATAGAGACATAAAGAATGTCTGACTGCCAGGGAAGGGGGGCGGGGAGAAGAAAGTGTTGTTCAATGGGTATAAGGTTTCAATGTTGCAAGATGAAAAGAGTTGAGATGGACAGTCATGATGGCTGCACTTATGTGAATATATTTAATGACACTGAAGTGTGTACTGAAAAATGGTTAATAAATTTGACATCATGTGTATTTCATTACAGTTAAAGATAAAAACACCAATATCAGTTGACATAGGAAACAAAGGCAAAAGAAAAAGTAAATTCCCTTACTACTTACAACCCACTGAAAAGTCCTTGAAGTAGGCAGACTGACATTCCTCTAAGAACTCAGCTTCCTTGATGTTAATACTTTGCTAAGGGCAAAAGGCAATCTTAGCCCGACCCCCCAGGATCCTCTAAGTCTACTTTAACATGTAAAAATTCCTTTGGAAATTTCCTTTACCTCTACTCCCAAGATATATGTTGTCAATCATCCCCCAAGCATATGGACCCACCAATATACATCTGAAGGGCCTTATGACTGAGACTTTGTTTTTACTAAACAGTAATAAATGACCTTTTCCTAACAATAGCTGGCCCCTCAAGGTCCTTGTTTTCAAAATACTTTGAAGTCTTGTGCTACCCCAACCCCCTCCCAACTTGAAAGTATGTTATGGGCCTCTCCTCATGACCCTACTGCAGCTCTTTCTGCCCAAGGTCCTGTCCCTGTGCTTTAATAAAATGACCTTTTTGCACCTAAGACGTCTCAAGAATTCTTTTTTGGCTGTTGGCTCCAAACCCCAATAACTTTCCTACATCATCAGTCATTTATTTTGCTCATGAACCTGCAATTTGGGCAGGGCCGGATAAAGATGACTCTGTCCTGTTCAGGTGGTGTCATCTGGGACCACTCAACTGTGCCAAGAGGATCATTTCTATAACGGGTTACCCACATGACAAGGTTATTAGTGCTGCTTTTGGCTGGGAGCCCATTCCAGGTTACTGAAAAAAGAGAGGGGCCTTAGCTCTCCACATGGGCCTCACCATGAGACTTCTTAGTGATATAACATGCTGGCTTGTTTCCTAGAGTAAGTATTTAAAGAGACAGAAATTGGATGCCAGCAATCTCTTGAGATTACAAAATAGCACAGGGTTACTTCCACTGTGTTTCACTGATCAAGGAAAAAAAAAATCCACCCAGGTTAAAAGGAGATAAAGACCTCACCTTTGCATAGAAAAAAGTGTCAAAGAATTTGTAGCCATCTCTAATATACTACACCAACTGGCGCAGTTCTTTTCTTCTGGTATTCCAGAACTCTCTGTCCCCCAACCCAATAGCTTCTGCTTAGAACTCAGATTGTCCCGGTCTTTCACAGACTTAAATCGAATCTTTCATACATGGCTACAGATTTGTCTCAAGGGTGTCTTCCTATGCATCCTCAGCTTCAAACCCAATATTAAAGGTCTGATTCTTTCTTTTCTCAATTCATGTAAATGGCAGTGAGAATGTGATTGGCCCAAATCAGCATTTCATGGGAAGCCATGCATGTCAGAGGTTACAGACAGACCTGTGTATTGGCTGCCATTAGATCAAGAGCTCCTGATCCTATACCAAGAGCCAAAGGGGCAGAGTCAAAAAATATAAAATGGGGCTGGTTGATTCATCTTTCTCATACATCCTGTGAGTATAAAGTGAGGGATATAGGTACAGTAGTGTACAGGTCATGAATGCAGCAAGCACTGTAATTCATTTTTCTAGAATAAAGTGGAGCCCTTAGCGGCTCTGAAAATACTTACTACTGCTTCCCAGGTCATTAAGGTATAGAAGATAGAACTGGTTTATTGCTTCTCTCTCTTATGCTTTCTTCAAAAAAACGTATGTGGTTTTCCTTTAACATTTTATTTTCCCCTTAAGACTTCCCTTAATATCTGCTTAACACTGCTGCCTCTGAATAAAAATCATAGTGTGAATTTCCCTGGACCCTGCAATCTACACAAGATTAATTCTCCTTGTACATGTTAACAGTGAAGAGGTAGCAATACACAGGTTATTATTTCTTCCTTGTTGACCAAGACCTCTCCTTGATCAAACTTCAGTTATGCTCCCCTGAGCCCTTTTCTCAGTTAGGCTTCAATCTTGGGCTTCAGTGTCCACACTTGTTGGGACTGAATTGCCCAGCTCGTCAAGAGTCCCGGCAAGTCAGTTTAGCAACAATCTCCCTTACACCTGATGTTTCCTCTTAGTAATCTTTTTAAAAGATTTCTTTATTTATTTGAGGGGGCAGGGGCAGAGGGTGAAAAAATCCTGAGCACAGAGCTCAACGCACTGCTCAATCTCAAGATCCTGATAGCACAACTTGAGCCAAAATGAAGAGGCAGATGCTTAACCAACTGAGTCACCCAGGTGCCCCACCTCTTAGTAATTTTCTATACACTGACCCCCACCCTGCTTCTTGGTGGTAAATCCCCCACTTGTCCTTATTGCATTCAGAATTGAGCACAGTTCCACACCAAGATCTCTTTTCCCCTATCACAACGGTTCCTGAATAAAATCTGTCTTTACACCTAAGCTTGGGTTTTTCTTTAGCATGGTTTATTATTTGACTTTATACATTACATTTTATTTCTCACTTTCATCTCTACCTATTCTCACTTAGAGGATTTAATCTGCATAACAGAACTTTGACAGAAGGTTTAAAGAGAGAGAAATCCTTAACAAGCAAAATGTTTTCTCATGTAGCTGAGATTCAGGGAAATAAGAAACCTCAAGAAGGAGAGGGCAGACAAGAGAGTAGAAAAATGGGTGAAGGCATAAAAAAAAGTCACAAAAGTGTTCATCAAATATAACAGGTGCGTGTTTAGCATAAACCTAATTTGGTTGAAACAAATCCTAGCTAACAACCGTTTCCAGGTTTTCAAGAATGGAAAATGGCATGGAGATCTTTATTTTCCCTATGCTACTTCCGCCTTTCCCTCTCATGATGCAGAAAAATGAGTTTCCAAAGCATTTACACCACTCTTCTCTCCATTTTCCCCATGGAAACCAGAGTGATCTTTTTCTAATTCATTAGACTATCTCTCTTTCTCTCTCTCCTGTTTAAAACTCCTCAGTGGCTTTCAATCATGATTAGAATAAAAAACAAGTTCCTCACTCTGGCCCACAAGGCCACCCATGGTCTGGCTCTTGCTTATCTCTCTCTCCAACCTGATTTTGTACCATTCCCTTAATCCAGCCACACCATTACTTTCCTGAATTTTTGCACCCCTTGTTTTCCTTATTTTTTTTAATCTGAGCTTTAATGCCATTTTCTCAAGAAACGTCCACTGGCATTCCATCAAAGTCATCCCAATCATTCTCTATACTATGCTTCCCAGGGTTTTTACAGGACTTAATGCTATCAGCATTATCATATATTTGTGTGTTCCTTTGTTGTCTTCACCTATTAGCTTCATAACAGCCAAGACTATTTCTTGTATTACTAGTTACTGGTTCATTACCTAGCATGTCATTTTCTTATAAAATATTTGGTGAATGTATGAATGATGAATGCCACATATCACAACTATCAAGCTTTCCATCAGAAAGCTCTTTCCTCAAATGCCTAAATCTCTAGCAATACAATACAGCTAATAAGTTTCCTGTCCTTCAGGGTGTTTTTAAGTTACAATACAAAAAGGGTCACAAAAAGAGCCATAGAGACACTGACCCTTATCAATACTGGTGTCTAGGTTTAACTTGAAATAACTAACTAATGCCTCAACTCAAGTGAATTCAGATATTCACCTTTTGTTCTCTGCTGTTGTGCCCAGATCTGTTAATATTAGTTTCAATGGTTAAGATATATATTTACCTTTGGGGCGCCTGGGTGGCTCAGTGGGTTAAAGCCTCTGCCTTCGGCTCAGGTCATGATCCCAGGGTCCTGGAATTGAGCCCCACATTGGGCTCTCTGCTCAGAGGGGAGCCTGCTTCCTCCTCTCTCTCTGCCTGCCTCTCTGCCTACTTGTGATGGCTCTCTGTCAAATAAATAAATAAAATCCTTAAAAAAACAAAGATATATATTTACCTTTAAAAATTGGCCCACCTGGATCAAACAATAATGAAAATTCAAACAGGTATACTGTCAAGTAAACTATTTAAAAGAGATGGTTTTTTGATGAAAGCAATATAGAGAATACACTAAGCATAGCAATGATGTGTTATTATAAAAAGACTTGAACACCAAAATGATGTATTTGACATTAATAACCAGTTCCCAAAGAACTTAGAAACTTGAATTAATAGTATCCACTTAGAAAATTCCAGTAATCTATAGCTAAAGAAACAAAATCATTAGGAAGCCATCAAACAAAGGAGAAACAATGAGGATCAGATAGAGTTCCCAAACAATATCATCAAAATTCCTAATTTATGAGGTAAACCAACTAAGGTATAAGTCAAGGAAATAAGCAAAATGTGAGCTATACATCTTATATAATGATACTTAAAATACAGTCCGACAGGAATGGTAGAATTTTAATATACTGTGAAACTTTGTAAGTATGGCAGCAAATCAGGCCAGCCTCGGTCTTGCATAAGCTTTTATTATGTTCACGAAAAAGCAATTCATTCTATTTCCTGCCCAAAAGGATGACCTGCATGTTCTACATAAAAACCTAATCTTCCCTATAAGAGATAAGAGGAATAAACATCAGCACAGAACACCTGTTTCTGACACTTGGAAGTCACGGCTGATAGCAGCTGCTCAGATGATTGCAAATGAGACCCTGTAGTGTATGCAGGTCCATCCTTGTGCTGTGATACATTTCGAAACCAAACTTCCATAGTTCGTAGAAAAATGGTAAAAGCAACATGTGCAGGTACAAATATAAATAATAAACATAACTTCAATGGTAGCAGTAACCCAACTTTGGGGGAGGAAGTAGCAATTACAACTGAGATTCTACAGTATGTGAATGTTTCTCTCTCTCTCTGCTCTGGTGAATTCCAAAATCAAAATGTCATAGTGTAAGGGCCTACTTAGCCAGAGCGAGCCATTTTGTTGTTTATGCAGTAAACTTAGATTGAACCTGCCCTTTCCCCCAAGAGGAAAGCGCTTAGAAACAGAACTGGTGAAATACGGCCAAATAGCCCCAATAACGGAGCACAGATACCAGGACATGTCAGTCTGGGCAAAAAGAATGGAGCCCAGATACAAGGACGTGACCGGCAAGGTGGAGACGTCCAATCAGTAAAAGCGCACGTATTACCTCCCTACCCGCCAAAGACATGTTCGGCCAGGTGGAGACGTCCAATCTCGTAAAAGCGCATGTATTACCCGCCAGGGAGTATGAGCCCCCGCCTTTTGGGCACCAGACAAGGACGCCAATTCTAGCCAAGGTCATAGGCTGAATTAGATGACTATCATGGGGTAGAATGTAATTCAATTGGCCACCTGTGTGTGCCCAGCCTCAACCACATGGCCTTTACTCTGTAAGAGTTAGTCTGTGAGGCTGGGAGGGGTCGCCTCTTTGCAAGAGACGGCTCTGGCCGGTCAGTTTGATTCTCGATGCTTGGCGCGAAATAAAGCTTTGCTTGACCTTCTCCTTGTATCAGTCTCGTCCTTTTGTCTACGGACCCTTTCAATAGTTAATGGAAAATTGGTAAAATCAATATGTGCAGGTATAAATATAACACCAACACTAGTAATCTTAACTGGGAGAGAATTTAGCAACAGGTACAATCTCATAACTATGGTTTATGAGGTCAAGAAAAATTATCTTCCTAGATTTTTAAATACATATTCTGTTATTTCTTAGCAAATCACAACAAGCTGGCCCCTGGGATACAGCAGACCGAAGTATAAAGACATCACAATCATCAAAGCTACCCAGGCGATTTACAGCTGTTACATGGTAACAGAAATTTCTTCAGGCTACAGAAAGTGATCAAATATATACAAATATAAGGAGATGATCTAAGGTAGTTTTACCCTCTAGGTCTCAAGTTGCACAAGAACAGGTCCCATTTACCACCATCATTCAGGTTCTCCATTTACTCTCTTTCAACCAATATTTATTGAATACTAAGCTCAAGGCAGAGTAGAACACTGCCCTTATGGAGCTTACATTCCAGTGAGGGAGAGACAGACAGTAAATAAGTCCATTACATAGTATATTACATACACAAGCAACTGAGAAGAAATCAGATCAGAGATGGGAAAAGGCTATGGGAATTAAAAAAAAAAAAAAGAGAGAGTAGTTTAAAATAAAGTGGCTGTAAACAGCTTCACTGAGAAAGTAACATTTGAGAACACTTAACATGGTAAAGAATCCAGCTGTGTGGATATCAAGGAGAAGTTCAGTCCAGTCAGAATTAGGTGCATGCTTGGACTATTCTAGAAACAGCAAGGAGGCCAGGGTAATCAGATAGAGGGAGAGGGGAAGACAGTATATGGAGATGAGGTCAGAGAGATTGTAGAGACGAGACTGTGTGGGCTCTTGTAATCCAATGTTGAACTCTGTTGAGTAACTGGGAGGTTGAGCAGAAGGCTGATATAACTATTAAAAATTGCAACTCACCCTTCATCCCCATACATACTTGAGGTGTGTCTTACCCTATACAATTTTACTCCACAGTGTGTATCATCTTCTCCCATATGTTATTTTAATTTATATATTATGTTTATCATTTACTGTCTCCCCCAATTATAACTTAAGCTCCACAAAAACAGGAGTTTTGTCTTTTTTTTTTTTTTTTTTTCTATCTTGTTTAGAAATGTGTCACAAGTGCCTGGCAAACAGTAGACATTCAATAGTAAATATTTGTAGGATGAATGATGGAACTTTAATTAGGTTACTCTGAAGTAAAGCTAAAGACATAGGGAGGAACCAAAGCATATAAGCATAGAAGAGACTCTCCAGGAACTAAATTAAAATATTAACAGCTAGTTGCCCTAAGAACAGAGAAGAAATACTGGATGCTACAGAGTAATGCCCCAGTTGCTAAACAGGGTTTAATACTGTAACACAAGGGTAATCAGTCAATTACACTTCCTGCACTAGGAGACCTGAGTACTGCATTTTCATGACCACAAATGAGGATTAGCTACAAATGAGGCCACAAAGTAGGTAGGGAGGGTCAGGTCATAAAATGCTTTGTATTCATGGCTACAAAGTTTAGAATTTATCCCTAGGGGGCGCCTGGGTGGCTCAGTGGGTTAAAGCTTCTGCCTTCGACTCAGGTCATGATCTCAGGGTCCTGGGATTGAGCCTGGCATCGCATTGGGCTCTCTGCTCAGCAGGGAGCCTGCTTCCCTCTCTCTCTCTCTGCCTATCTCTCTGCCTACTTGTGATCTCTGTCAAATAAATAAATAAAATCTTTAAAAAAAAAAAAAAAGAATTTATCCTTAGGTCCAATAGTGTAAGAAGGGTTGGAAAAAAGAAAAGAGTCAAGAGATAGCTATGAAGTAGGATTAACTAGATGGGATGGCAAAGTAGACTTGGCAAGAAGAGAGAGACTTGACCCTCAGGTTTCTGTCTGTTCTAGGAATAGATTACATATGCTGCATGAGGTTAATATTTTGGGGGCAAGATGAACTGAAATTCATCACTTACTATCAGGAGGAATTGTATATGCAGGCTTAAAACCTTGGCTCCAGGACCCAATCCAGCATTATAAAATGCCTACAGAAATAATACACCTACCTTCCAGCAGCTTGTTCCCTTAGCACAATACTAATGGTACACTATTAATAATAACAACGCACTAAATGTTAAAAGATAAACTGAAGTACACTACAGTTTTCAAGAGTGTGTTTGAGCATTCAAACTGAGCCTTCAGCACCCAGCTGAAAGTGGTTTACAGCACCCCACCATCTGAAGAAGGGGGAGAGGCCTTTACAGAGCAGAGGCAGAAGCAAAGGAAGGAGATTATTTGATTGGGTACAGCTTAAGCAGGTTCTGGTTGGGAAAGTATTACTGGCTGTTTGGTCGTTCCTGGCTTTTGCTTTATCCACCATGAGACACGAATAGGCATTGACTCCAACTTCCAGAGTCTTCTTTGTTTACATAGGCTGCCGTGGTATTAGAGCCAGCTGGGTCGAAGGGCCTCCAGGTTTTGCAACTTGAACACTATTATTTCCCAACGCTTAGGAGTCACAGTAATAGGAGGAACTGAAATTCTGCATGTTGAGAATAGACTGGTTTTCAGAAGAAAATTAAGACAGGTATACTTGGGTACAGGCCAACTGAGGAAAGTAACAGCCCTGCCTTTCCTGGTGCAGAGCCCAAAGCCAAGTGAAAGCACCCACCCGTTCTCAGTGCCAATAGGGGACCCACCTCCTCCTATCCCCTCTGACCCGGAGGCTCCCGGGCAAGTGCAGCCCTCCCAGCCAAAACCCGCCACCAGGAAACTGATGGCAGGTGTAAACCGCTCTGGGGGCCAGGACACCCTCAAGATTCTTCTGTCACGGGATGCCTGGGTGGCTCAGTTGGTTAAGCGGCTGCCTTCGGCTCAGGTCATGATCCCAGCGTCCTGGGATCGAGTCCCACATCGGCTCCTTGCTCGGCAGGGAGCCTGCTTCTCCCTCTGCTTCTGCCGGCCTCTTGGCCTACTTGTGATCTCTCTCTCTCTCTCTGACAAATAAATTAAAAAAAAAAAAAAAAAAAGATTCTTCTGTCACATGGAGAGAGCTGGAGTCTCCCCAGGGGAGGGATCAGGACACTAGGAAGGAGAGCTTGATGAAGGGACTGAGGTAGGAAAGCCATGGGAATGAACATGAGAACGGGTCTTAAAAGACTTCGTTGCTTTTCTGTAGAACATGGGACCAAATTAATTGATTAAAGTCAGAACTCCCGCTTTCCAATTTTATACTGTTTTAGGATATTTATCTGAACACTTTAGTTAAAATAAATAAATAAAACAATCCAAAACCCTCTTAACACCTGTCAGTTCCAAACCTCGGTAGTCCCTCAGATGAAAATCCTAAACTGGCGGCAGGGTGTGGAGGGCAAGGACAGACCCAAGAAGGAGGCAAGAGGCTCCAGGTTGGCGGGCGGCAGGTCTCATAATCAAGGGACCTTATTTATACACAGGGCTTGCCATGGGGGCCTGCAGGAGGCGCTCTGCGCATCAGCGCACCAGACACCTAAAGGTTTACAAAAGCCTTCCTCGGGTCCAGTCACGTGTATCCCCCAGACGTTCTCAGTAATACATTTCTATCTCATTTCTATGTCCTCGAGGTGGCTCCTAGTGCTGCAACAGCGGAGAAATGTACATTCCAAACACGCGAGGCGGGGAGGAGCCTCTCACTGCCGGGGTCTGGCTCCGGGTCAAGGGGTGGTGGGACCTCTGGGTTACCTCCCCAACTCCGCAGAGCACAGACAGACGGCATGCCATTCCGCAAGACGGCAGCCTGACTTCCTGCCTGCCTGCTGTCAGGTTATCCTGAGCCTCGCCCTTTGGCGTGAATAGGTTTATAAAGTTTGCCTTCTGCCCAAGGAACCGAGGAATCATCGCCATCCTTCTCCTGTTACGTGACGGGAGAGACCAGCGGCCGATTCTGAGTACTGAAGTGCAATGATCGTTGTAGATGCACGATTAAAATAACTAATCAGACAAAATAGTGTTTGCCAAAGCTTGCTTGAATTATAGGTTTGATTTAATTCAAAAAGCTAATAAACTTTTAACCTTTTTTTAAATGTCACACACTGTGTCTTAAAATACTTTGGGGCTTTTTCCTAGAGATTCAAAGAAAAGAGTATGACTTTATAGTATGACAAGAATAAATTATCAGTATTTACATTAAAATTACGAATCTAATGGACTATAAAATGATTATTTCTGAATGTTTTAGTGCCATTCTTTCTTTTTCTTTTAAGGTTTTATTTATTTATTTGACAGAGTGTGAGAGCACAAGACAGGGAACAATGCAGGGCTTGATCCCAAGGACTCTGGGATCATCCTGAGCTGGGCTGAGCCACCCAGGCACCCAGTTCCATTATTTCTAAAAGTATTTCTAAAGTATTTCTTAAAAAGTTACATTTTTGTAATTTCTTTAATATCTACTTCACAAACCCCTTGAGGGCAGAAGTGATGTATTATCTGTATATCCCTTCCATTCCCTGTGCAGTGCCCTGCATACTGTAGACAGTGAATAATAATAGGAACAAATCAGAGATAATGCTGATTATGTTAAACCTAACTGAGAGAAACAAGGAAGATGAAATTGACAAAAGGAAATAGTAAAGAAAGATGATTTTAGACGAGTTGAGACTATCTATAATTGAAAGTCTGCAAACAAATCATTATTCCCCAGTAAAATATATTTTATACCCTCATAAAGTCTAGTAAACAATATCGTTAATTTGTTCTAGTGATTCTTTCAATCTGCTCTTATGCGTTGTGAGGGCTATGTTATGCTGCTCACATGGGATAATGGTGCTGATATTTTTATATATTCTAAATTTGTGGTGCTGATAAAGAACTTATTGTGGAGGCTGAAAGTCTAAGACATGATTTATGTGGCATCAGAGGCAGAATTGCTACTGAAGTTGCAAAGTGTTATGGCTATTTTTAAAGTGATTTTTCTATAACTTAATCCTTACCTATCCTAATTGTGGTTTTTGTGTTGTTGTTTGTTTGCCAAAACACAGCATGCCACCTCAGTTGAGAGGCTCAAATTTTTATTAGAGGATTCATGCAGATTGTGCAAAAACAATGTCTGCATTTTGTGCATATACTCTTCAGGTTTGAAGCATTCTCACTATGTCTTATTCTTTGAGAATATTCCCCTCTGTACTTTTAACAAATCCAGGTACAAATGCTACATTGATTTCTAACTTTTTTTTTAAGAGAGAGAGAAAACGTGCAAACGTGCACGGGGGAAAGCGGAGGGAGAGCGGCAGAGGGTGAGAGAGAAAGAATTTCAAGCAGGCTCCAGGCCCAGCGCAGAGCCCATGGGGCTTGATCTCAAAACTGAGTTCATAACCTGAGCCGAAATTGAGAGTCAGACACTTAACAGTCTGAGCCACTCAGGAAACCCAATATCTAATTTCAATACACACCTCTCATGTTGCCTGGGTGGCTCTGGCTCAGTCAAGGTTAAGCAACCCATCTTGATTTCAGCTCAGGTCATGATTTTATAGGTCATAGGTTAATTACACCCCACCTTCAGCCCTGGTGGGGTACTGCAGCTCAGCCTAGAGTCTGCCTCTCCCTGTCCCTCCCCCTCCCCCCTTCCCACACTCACGTGAGCGTGCATGCATGTGCTCTCATGCTCTCTCTAAAGGTGCCTGGGTGGTCTCAGGTCATGATCACGGTGTCTTGAGATTGAGCTCCACATAGTGCTCCCTACTTCTCCCTCTGCCTGTCACTCCCCCACTTGTTCTGTCTCTCACTCTCTGAAATAAATAAATGTAATCTTTAAAAAATAAATAAATAAAATAAAACAAATAAATCTAAAAAATAAACTTTTAAAAATACATATCACACCTCCTTGCAATTCTCTTTATTCCTTAATCTCACCTTGAGGATTATAAAAACAAATTAGATTAAAATTTATAAATATTCAATATATTAATGTTTTCAATGAATCCGTAAAATGTGAAGGCTGTAATTTCCCATATGGTGATTTTCCAATTGCTCTGTACTGGTAAGTTTTGCCTGATCTTCTCATGGGAGTGATACCAAGAAACAGGGACAGACTGATGTGCCAAAGGATAGCAAGTTTACCCAATACCAATTTTTAGAATTTTCTGTCAAATTCTAAAAAAGTGCTATTCATTTTTTTTTAAAGAAAAAGAAAACCTGATCATTATACAAAGTTCAGAAAACACAGGTTAATAGAAGAAAATAAAAATCAACTGTAATACTACCATCCGGAGATATTCATCATGTTTCAAGGTTTCTTTTCCTTCGGTGCCCACAGTTCTTGGTCACCCCACTTCCAGGAATGAAGAGGTAGACCAAAGAGTGGTGGGCAACAAAGTGAATTTTATTAAGCTATAGTACAAAGCTGCCAAAGAGGGAGGGGACCCGAGAAGATTGCCACCAGAGTTTCTAAGTCTAGGGGTTTTTAGGAGATTGTTGGTGACCATTTTAATCTGATTAGCCCTCATCTGCCTGTCACCCAGTCAGGTTTTTGTCCATCCATGTGCTCATCCACCTATCAGGTAGTTGTTCCTGTGGGAAAGGGTGGAGGGCTCCTTCCAGGGTGTAAAATCCTTGTAACGGTAGTTTTCTCTTAGGACAGGGGCTCCTTGTCCCTGCCTACCTTTCTTCCAACTATTCTTCATTAATTGTTGTCGGTAATACAAACTGTTTTCGATCACTTGTTTTTTTGAAAAGAGGATTCATACTGTACACATAACCTAATTATTTTCTTTTTTAGGTAAAAATATATATATTTTTGAGATCATTGAGCTGGAAGAAACAAAATATTCAAAGAATCTTAGAACAAAAGTAGAATTTATGCAGAAAACATGAAGATACGTATTCAGCTCAGACTGCGTGTACCTCCTCTTACAACCCCAAATTCCAGTACGATATGACTACTCTGTGCATCTTGGTTCAAAATATTCAGAGAAAATATATTTGAGATAATTTCTCTTGCAAACAGCAATAATTACTACGTAGCATCACTTGATGTGAAAATGGCTAAAATTTAGTTGGTTAAATAATTGTTAGCTGGATGAGTACCTCTAACACTTCTCTCTTTAAATTATTGAAATATAACTGACATACAACGTTATATTCGCTTCAGGTATATAACATATTGATTTGACAATTCTATACATTACTCAGTGCTCACCGTAATAAGTATAGTCATCATCTGTCACCATACGATGTTATTACAGTATTATTGACAATATTCCTCATGCTAAACTTTTCATCACTGTACCTTATTTATTTTGCAACTAGAATCCTCTTTGTCTAGCTGGCCCATCCTACCCCCACCTACCTCCCCTCTGGCGAGAACAAGTTTGGGGTTTTTTTCTGTATTTAAGAGTTGTCTTTTGTTCATTTGTCATTTGTTTTGTTTTTAGATTTACATATAAGTAAAATCATATGGCATTTGTCTTTCTCTGTCTGACTTATTTCACTCAGCATAATTTCTCCAGGTCCATCCATGTTGTCTCAAATGACAAGATCGCATTCTTTTTTATGGCTAAATAATATTCCAGTATGTAATGCATGTTTCTGTGCTCCGTGTGTGTGTGTATTTCTTTATCCATTCATCTACTGATGAACACTTGGAATGTTTTTATCTTGGCCATGTAAATAATGCTGAATAAACACACAAATTAGTGTTCCCATTTTCTTTAGGTAACTTCTTTCTTTAAGTAACTACTCAAGTAGTAGAATTACTAGATCATAATAGGGTAGTTCTATTTTTTTTTTTAAAGATTTTATTTATTTCTTTGACAGAGATCACAAGTAGGCAGAGAGGCAAGCAGAGAGAGAGAGAGAGGAGGAAGCAGGCTCCCCGCTGAGCAGAGAGCCCAATGCGGGGCTCGATCCCAGGACTCTGGGATCATGACCTGAGCCGAAGGCAGAGGCTTTAACCCACTGAGCCACCCAGGCGCCCCAGGGTAGTTCTATTTTTAATTTTTGAGGAACTTCCATGCTGTTTTCCACAGTGGCTGCACCGATTAACCTTTCCACCAACAATGCATGAGTGTTTGCTTTTCTTCACATCTTGGCCAACATTTGTTATTTCTTGTCTTTTGGATACTAGCCATTCTGACTGGTAAGATGAGATATCTTATTGTGGTTTTGATTTACGTTTCCCTGATGATTAGTGTTGTTGAGCATCTTTTCCTATGTCAGTTGGCCATCTGTGTGCCTTCTTTGGAAAAATATCTGTTCAGATCCTCTGCCCATTTTATGACTGAATTGTTTGAGTTTATTTTTTGTTTGTTTGTTTTTTAATTTTGAGTTATCTAAATTCTCTATATATTTTGGATATTAACCCCTTATCAGGTATATAATTTACAAATATCTCTTGTCATTCAGTGGGTTGTCTTTTTGTTTTGTTGATTGTTTCCTTTGCTGTGCAAAAGCTTTTTATTTTGGTGTAGTTCCAATATTTTATTTTTGCTTTTTTTCCCTTGCCTGAGGAGACATATCCACACATTTTTGCTCGAGACGATGTCCAAGACATTATTGCCTATATTGTCTTTTAGGAGTTTTATGATTTCAGGTCTCATATTTAGGTCTTTAATCCATTTTGAGTTTCAAACATTTCTACTATAGCATTGAAATTCTTTTGTTGTCATTAAATATTCAGTACATCATTTTTAAGGGCTACAGAGTATTCCTTCATAATAAGGTATAGTAATCTATTTAAAGAGGGGCACCTGGGTAGCTCAGTTGGTTGAGTATTTGACTCTTGGTCTCAGCTCAGGTCATGATCTCACACAGTTGGCTTCATGCTCAGGTCAGAATCTGCTTGAGGTTCCTTTCCTCTCCCTCTGCCCCTCCCTCTGCTCGCACATGGGCTCTCTCTCTCTCTCTCTCTCTCTCTCAAATAAATAAATAAATAAAATCTGTAAAATATATATATATATTCTTTCTCTACCTTTTCCTTTGTCTCCCCATTGTAAGTCTGTGTGCACTCTCTCTAAAGAAAAAAAAAAACCCTATTTAATGAATCCACTGTTTTACACATTTGTGTTGATTCTGGTTTCTACAATTATACGCATAGCTGTGATACTTGTAGGTAAATCTTTGGGAACAGTCATAATTTTTAAAGTTAAATTTTTAGAATGAAATTACTGGGTCATAAGTATAGAAGAGATTACGAGGTGTTCACAAAAATCTGTTTTCTCCTCCTTACACATGGCTGACCAACGAATCTAGATTCCCCAGCTTTCCCTGAAGATTAGTGTATAACTACCCATAGCTACATTTTCACCGTATAACTGCATTTTCATTAATAGAATATGAGTGGATAGGCTTGGTCTTGACAACACTGGACATGCCTTTTCATGTTTCTCCCCCTTTGTGCCACCGGGAAGTTGGATCTGGTGGTGACCCAGCCTTTACAATGCACATGACGACAATGCCTCATATTGCGGCAGTCTTCCTGCTAACCTGTGCCCTTGAATGACTCCATGGAGGAGAAAGAAATAAATCTCTCTCTTATTTAAATCATTGCATTTAAAGTTTCTTTGTTACAGAGGAGAGAATTGTTTTAAGGTTTCTTTTTTTTTTTTCTTTTTAAGATTTTATTTATTTATTTGTCAGGGAGAGAGAGAGAGCACGGTCTGTTGGTGGAGGGGGAGACAGACAGCAGGAAGAGCAGGCAGAGAGACAAGCAGGTTCCTCGCTGAGCAAGGAGCCTAAGGCAGTACTCGATCCCAGGACCCCTTGGATCATGACCTGAGCCAAAGGCAGACGTTTAACCCACCCTAGCATCTCTGGTTTTAAGGTTTCTGATGTAATTTGTTAAACTGCTGTCCAGAAAGCTTACACCAATTTGTATTCACTTCAGCACCGTATGAACATTCTGTTTTGCTATAACCTATTCCACAACGGGCAATCATGTTTTTAATCTTTACTTCTTGTAATTTGAAAGTTATTGTGAAATTCAAATATCTTTCCAAGTTTTCTGACCATTTGTGATTTCTCATTTATAGAATTTTACTTCCTGTCCCTAGTCCATATTTCTGTCCTAGATTTTCAAGAGCTTTTTATAGAAAGTTGGGAACTAGATAAAATAAGATAAGCAAAACACAGATATCTGTTGAAAGTGGAAGATAGCACGTGAGGGATTTATTATGCTATTTTCTCTACTTATAGGTATGTTTAAAGATTTTTGTAATAAAAGTTTAAATTTTCTGTAATAAGATGTTAGCTCTGTCTACTGAAAATGTCTAAGCAATGACTACACCTAATGACAGATGGTGAGTTCTAGATATCATTCATCAATAAAAGAAAGTAGGGCTCCTTATAAAAAATGGCTGGATTCCAGTCCAGGTCAGGCAATTTATAAGAAAGTCTTAGACATCTTGTGGTGAAAGACAAAGCAGACATCAAACTATAATAGGGTCTTGTCAAAAGGATGTTAAGAGCCAGCTTGGTCAAAGATGGAATAATTTGAGCATAAAAACAATAATTTCAATTCATTGAAAATAATTTTATAAAAAGGCATAAGTGATAATGATATTCCAACAGAGAGAGATAGCCAAAAACAAAAAATTAACAAGAACTTATCAGAAATCATTGAAGGTAGTAAGAGCACTGACTCGTTACTGGTAATTAATGGTAATTAATAAGAAAGAAATAAGCTTTTATCACATCGATTCTGTGTAAAATATTTAAAATCATCCTCACTGATAAGGGGAAGTTATTTAGAGAAAAAATCCAGAAAATAAATGTAAAAGAATTAATGGGCTAGAAAAATGCATTAGGGGAAATATTGATAGGACCCCTTAACAATGGGAGGACTGGGGTACTTGGATGACTCAGTTGGTTGAGTGTCTGCCTTCAGCTCAGGTCATGATCCCATGATCCCGGGACCTGGGATCGAATTCCGAACTGGATTCCCTGCTTAGCAAGAAGTCTGCTTCTCCCTCTACTCTTCACCCCCTGCTCATGATCTCTCTGTCTCTCAAATAAATAAAATATTTTTCTTAAAAGATTTTTCTTAAAAAAAAAATCTTTTTCTTTTTCTTAAAATCTTTGTCTTAAAAATAAAATCTTTTTCTTATTTATTTGGCAGACAGAGATCACAAATAGGCAGAGAGGCAGGCAGAGAGAGAGGAGGAAGCAGGCTCCCTGCTGAGCAGAGAGCCTGATGCAGGGCTCTATCTCAGGACCCTGAGACCATGACCTGAGCTGAAGGCAGAGGTTTTAACCCACTGAGCCACCCAGGCTCCCCTCAAATAAATAAAATCTTAAAAAAAAAAAAAAAATGGGAGGACCAATTTGCCACCACCAAAAACCAGTGATCAAACTTAAGCATCAAAAAAAGTTGGATAGCCGGGGCACCTGGGTGGCTCAGTGGGTTAAAGCCTCTGCCTTCGGCTCAGGTCATGATCCCAGGGTCCTGGGATCGAGCCCCGCATCGGGCTCTCTGCTCAGCAGGGAGCCTGCTTCCTCCTCTCTCTCTCTGCCTGCCTCTCTGCCTACTTGTAATCTCTGTCTGTCAAATAAAAGAAATAAAATCTTAAAAAAAAAAAAAAGTTGGATAGCCATATATCATGTGCCTTCAGGTATGATACAATGTGGAATATACAGCACAAGCAGTCTTGCCAAAAAAAAAAAAAAAATCTGAATCTAACTAGAACTTTCAAACAAATTCTAGCTTAAGAAATATAGGGGCTTGAGGTGCCTGGGTGGCTCAGTCTTTGTTAACTGTCTGACCCTTAATCTCAGCTCAGGTCTCATTCTCAAGGTCATGAGTTCAAGCCTCACACTGGAGCTTCATGCTGGGTGTGCAGACTACCTAAAAAAGAAGAAGAAGAAGAAGAAGAAGAAGAAGAAGAAGAAGAAGAAGAA